>NW_026587809.1:0-4444 GCF_907164565.1 Psammomys obesus
CAAAACCGCGGAAGAGATCCCCGTTCCGCCAGGCGCTTGGTCGCCAGTCCAGAGCTACCCGCCAGCGCGATCTGGTCATGGTCCCAGACTGAACTGTGGGCCCACAACACTATAGACTGGATTTCCCAGTCGAGAGATAACCCCACGGAGCAGGAAACAATTGGGACCGACACCAGGTTACCCGGACATCCCCTGGAAAAGACTCGGGTTCCGCGGGTGCCCCAGGAGCCAGCCCGGACCCAGAGCCGGGAGGGACAAAGGCGCCTGCCTACACAGAGCCCCGCCTGCGCGCGTGATTCGCCGCCTCAGATAGAAATGTGGGCACCAGGGCAACAGGGCACCAGACTGCGTGTCTCTGGCAGGAGGAAACCGCCAGCGGAGGGGGTCAGCAGCTCTAACGCTTACGACACCCAGCACCAAAACACTTCCTGGACTCACGCAGACTCTAGTGCAGGCAGAAGCGCTGTGCTCTGCCGCCATTGTTGCGTTCCCCTGGGGCACTGGGACACACAGCTGCATCCTCGGATCTGCAGGAGCCGAAGAGCCATTACAGCAGCCCTCAGATACTGTGCCAGGGATCGGCCAGTTGTCCCTGGCTGGACTGCCAAAACTGTAGGAATCCCTGATCCTTCAGGGGGGCTGCACCCACAGCGTCTGGACCAGAGTGGTGCCTACAGCCTCCATCCCAGACAGAGACACACAGCTTCTGGTCCAGAGTGAGGCACCCAGCCTCCAGACCAGAACAGTGCCCCCAGGCGCCAACTCAACCTAGGTGCACATTCTCCAGGTCCAGAGCAGAGCAATCAGGCTTTGGCCCAGAGACTTGCTGAGTGCACCTCCCACTTTCTCAGACAGAACTGTGCGCCCCAGGATAACAGACTGAGTTTCCCTGTTGGGAGAAAATCCCATAGCTAGGGAATCAGCAGTTTCTTCAAGAGGACTGTACATGGAAATTTAGTGAGCAGCAGCACACTAAATTTATAACAAGAAACCCAGCAGTGGGGCAGCTGTCTTGAGAAATTTTATGGGTAAGAGGAGATCCCCCCCTGCCTAACATAGACCACAGCTACTACTCAGGGCTATAAGCCTGAGGTGAGCAGTGGCAACTCCGGAGAAACACTGGCCATACAGTGACCATAACCAAAAAGCAGAGAAGGACTCCTTCAGGAAAAAATCATCTTCCAGCCAAGGGGATACTCCCTACCTCAGAACTCCAGGAAGCACAGAAACTAACAGCCAACACCTAAATCAGCCCAATGGGTAGAGGTCAGCGTAAAGGCTCAACCAACAAAAGACAGAGCAATATGGCATCTCCAGAACCCAGCCATCCAGGGGCGAACAGCCCTGAACAATGCAGCATAATAGAAAATCAAGAAGATGACCTTACATCTATGTTGATGAAGAGAATAATAGAGGAAACAGATAAAATATGTAAAGAATTAGAGGAAGATAAAACCAAACAGATCATGGCTATCCGTAAAGAAATGGAGGAAGATAAAGACAAGCAAATTAGGGCCATCCGTGAAGAAATACGGGAAGATGCAGCCAAACAGCTTGTGGCCTTCAGAGAAGAAATAATTAAATCACTGAAAGAAATCAAAGAGACAGAGTTGAAGGAACTAAAATAAAAAGAGGAAAATACAAGGAGACAGGTGAAGGAAGTAAACAAAACAACTCAAGACCTGAAGATAGAACTAGAAAAATTAAAGAAAACACAAATGGAGGAAATAATGGAGAGGAAGAATTTAGGGAAGAAAACAGGAACTACAGAGGTAAGCATAACCAACAGAATACAAGAAATGGAAGAAAGAATCTCAGGTGTAGAAGATACAATGGAAGAAATCGATGTATCTGTCAAAGAAAATGTTAAATCCAAAAAATTCCTGACACAGACCGTCCAAGAAATCCAAGACAATATGAAAAGACAAAACCTAAGAATAATAGGAATAGAGGAAAAAGAAGACTCCCTTCTCCAAGGCCCAGAAAATATTTTCAACAAAATAATTGAAGAAAATTTCCCCAAGTTAAAGGAGAAGCCAATAAGGATACATGAGGCCTACAGAACACCCAACAAATTTGACCAGAAAAGAAAATCCTCCCGCCACATAATAATCAAAACAGGAAGTATACAGAACAAAGAAAAAATACTAAAAGCTGCAAGGGAAAAAGGCCAAGTAACATATAATGGCAAACCCATTAGAATCACACCTGACTTTTCAACAGAAACTATGAAAGCCAGAAGGGCCTGGACAGATATCATGCAGACCCTAAGAGAACACAGATGTCAGCCCAGGCTACTATACCCTGCAAAACTCTCAGTCCTCATAGACGGAGAAAACAAGATATTCAATGACAAAAACAAATTTCAACAATACCTACACACAAATCCAGCATTACAGAAGACACTGGAAGGGAAAATACAACCCAAGAAAATTAGCTTCTGTCAAGAAAACACAGGAAATAATTAATCTTACTACAATAAAACAAAAAGCAACCAAGCACACAACCTTATGAACACAGCCAACATCAAAATCAAAGGATCTAACAGCCACTGGTCATTAATCTCTCTCAACATCAATGGACTCAACTCTCCAGTAAAAAGACACAGATTAACAGAATGGATACGTAAACAAAACCCAGCAATCTGTTGCATACAAGAAACACACCTAAGACACAAAGATAGACATTACCTGAGGGTAAAAGGTTGGAAGACGACTTTCCAAGCAAATGGACCCAAGAAACAAGCAGGAGTAGCCATTCTAATATCTGATAAAATAGACTTTCAACCAAAATTAATAAAAAGAGATGAGGAAGGACACTTCATACTCATCAAGGGAAAATTCCACCAGGAGGACATCACAATCCTGAACATCTATGCCCCAAATACAAGAGCACCCACATTTGTAAAAGAAACATTGATAAAATTTAAACCACATATAGATCCCCACACATTAATAGTGGGAGACTTCAACACCCCACTCTCAACAAAGGGCAGGTCAACAAAACAGAAATTAAACAAAGAAACAATATCTCTGACAGAGGTCATGAATCAAATGGACCTCACAGACATCTACAGAACTTTACACCCAAACACAAAAGAATTTACCTTCTTCTCAGCACCTCATGGAACCTTCTCCAAAATAGACCATATAGTTGTTCACAAAGCAAGCCTCAACAGATACAAGAAGACTGAAATAATCCCTTGTATCCTGTCTGATCACCATGGAAAAAAGCTGGACTTCAACAACAACAGAAATAGCAAAAAGCCTACACACTCATGGAAACTGAACAACTTGTTACTAAATGACAGCTGGGTCAGGGAAGAAATAAAGAAAGAAATTAAAGCCTTTCTAGAACTCAATGAAAATGAAGACACAACATACCCTAACTTGTGGGACACAATGAAAGCAGTGCTAAGAGGAAAGTTCATAGCACTAAGTGCCTTCGAGAAGAAATTCGAGACGGCTCATTCAAGCAACTTAATGGCCCACTTAAAAACCCTAGAAAAAGAAGAAGCAGACACACCAAAAAGGAGTAGACGGCTGGAAATAATCAAACTCAGGGCTGAAATCAATCAATTAGAAACAAATAAAACAATTCAAAGAATCAATGAAACCAAGAGCTGGTTCTTTGAGAAAATCAACAAGATAGACAAACCCTTAGCCAAGCTAACTAAAAGGCAGAGAGACACCACCCAAATCAACAAAATCAGAAATGAAAAGGGGGACATAACTACAGACACTGAGGAAATCCAAACAATCATTAGGACTTACTTCAAAAGTCTATATGCCACAAAATTTGAAAATCTAAATGAAATGGACAATTTTCTTGATCGATTTGACTCACCAAAGCTGAATCAGGACCAGGTAAATCAACTAAATAGTCCTATATCCCCCAAAGAAATAGAAGCAGTCATCAAAAGTCTCCCATCCAAAAAAAGCCCAGGACCAGATGGCTTCAGCGCAGAATTCTACCAGACCTTCAAAGAAGAGCTAACTCCAATTCTCTTCAAACTATTCCACAAAATAGAAACAGAAGGAACATTACCAAACTCATTCTATGAAGCCACAATCACCTTGGTACCTAAACCTCACAAAGACTCAACAAAGAAAGAGAATTTCAGGCCAATCTCCCTTATGAACATTGATGCAAAAATACTTAACAAAATACTTGCAAACCGGATCCAAGAACACATCAAAGATATTATCCACTATGACCAAGTAGGCTTCATCCCAGGTATGCAGGGGTGGTTCAATATACGGAAATCCATCAATGTGATCCACCATATTAACAAACTGAAAGAAAAAAACCACATGATAATCTCCCTAGATGCTGAAAAAGCATTTGACAAAATCCAACATCCATTCATGTTTAAAGTACTGGAGAGTTCAGGGATGCAAGGCACATATCTAAACATAGTAAAGGCGATATACAGCAAGCCTAT
>NW_026587810.1:0-7622 GCF_907164565.1 Psammomys obesus
CTTCCTCAAGATCCAGCCATACCACTCCTAGGCATATACCCAAAAGATGCTCAAGTACACAAAAGGACATTTGCTCAACCATGTTTGTAGCACTTTTATTTGTAATAGCCAGAAGCTGGAAACAACCCAGATGCCCCTCAACTGAAGAATGGATGCAGAAATTGTGGTACATCTATACAATGGAGTATTACTCAGCAATGAAAAATAAGGAAATCATGAAATTTGCAGGTAAATGGTGGGACCTGGAAAGGATCATCCTGAGTGAGTTGTCCCAGAAGCAAAAAGACACACATGGTATATACTCACTCATATAGATATCTGCATCACTATTTAAAATGGATATTTGTCTTTAATTTTCTTCCTTTTTGTGGGGGGCAGTCTCTGTGTGATTTTGATATCAAGGTAATAGTTGCTTTGTAAAAAAAAAAAAATAGGAAATATCCTTCAGTTTTTATTTTGCTCAGTAATTTGAGGAGTACTATTGTTAGTTCTTCTTTTCAGGTTGGATAGGATTCTGCACTGAATTCACTTGGCTCTCGGTATAGGCTTTCTCTTCAGAATGAAGTTGCCCTTCTAGTATCTTCTCTAGAGCTGAATTGGTGAACTTCACGTTGTATCATAGAATGCTTTCGTTTTCCATAGAGTGTGTTTGATAGTTTTACTGGGTATGGTATTCTGGGCTGGCATCGGTGGCCTCTCAGAGCTTGTTTATAAACTGTCCAGGACCTTCCAGCTATCAGAGCTTTCATTAAAATGTAATGTGTTACTCTGTTCATAGATGATTGGTTTTTTTTTTCCCTTTCTTTGTTCTATAATGTGGTGTTTTGCTTATTATGTGTCATGGGGAAATTTCTTTCTGATCCTGTCTATTTGTTATTCAGTATACTACTTGTACCTAGATAGGCATCTTTTTCTTGAGATAGGGAAAATTTTCTTCTATGACATTATTATGGAATTTTTTAGATTTAATATTTTCTTTGAGTTAGATATCCATTTTTACCTTGCTTTTAAGACCTTAACTTCTCTTCTCTGTGTCTTTTAATCTATTGCTGAAGCTTACCTCTGAGGTTTTTGTTTGACACCATGAATTTTTTCCTTCTAGCTTTATATCAGTTTGCTATCCTTTGTAAATTCTTTCATGTCCTGAATTGTTTTTGTTATTTCTTTCACCTGTTTTCATGATCATCTTTAAAGCCTTCATTTATATCCTCCTTAAGCTTTTAAACATGTTCATGGCTGTGATTTGGAAGTCCTTGTCTAGTGCTTCAGCTAACTTGCTTTTCTCAGGGTCTAGAGGATTGCAGAGGAGGCATAATACTGTTTGTGTTTGTGTCTTTGCATTAGAATCTGGTGTAGATATATTTATTGGATGAGCATTCTGTTCTTTGATTGCTGTTGTCCAATCTGGGCCCTAACCAAGAGAGGAGGCCATGTCATCTCTGAATCCCAAACCAAGTGTGCTGGGTTTGTCATTTCTGGTAGAGAGCAGTTCTAGGTCACAGCCGGGTAGAGTGGGTGTGGGGTCTCCTGTAAGAGTTATTCCACTGATATGTGAGAGTCACAAAGGATTAAAGATGGGCTAGAAGGAAAGGCTTAAAAGGACAGCTAGGACAAACTAGGCGGACTGTGGGTCTCTACCATGAGGCCTCATCTGTAAAGGTTGGGACTGGGCTAGGAAGAGGGATTCCTGCAGGCCAGGCTGAGTCTGGAATGATCTGAATAAAGGAAGGCAGAATGATGAAGGTCTTCTATCAAGTCCCAGCCTGGAGGGGCACCTCTGTGGGCCAGCAGAGGCACAAAGGATGCACATGGGACAAAAGGAAAGGCTGAAAAGGGCAGGAGGAAAGGACTAGGAGTTACCTGGGTCTGCATACAGGTCTCATTACCTAGGGAAGGTGGAATTGGCTAGTGGTTTTTATAGGCCAAAGTAAAAATAAAAGAGGGTGATTTTAATTGAAGCCACTTGAGTTTTAAGTGAGTATATTATGTAGAAATAATTGAATATATTACTTTTCAGGTTTCTACTTTATTTGCACTTGAGCTCTGGTTCATTTTCCAGAATGTACTTGCTTTTTAAGACTGCAGTATTTTCAGTTGCAAATTCATACCTCTTTGAACTTTGACATACTCATTTCAAACAAAAGGTGAACTTGGAAAAGTTTGGAGTCATAAAGAAAATAATATAATTCTGTATTTCAATAACAAGGCTCAAATTTTGACAGCACTAAACGGGTCAACACCTTGTTCATATTATGGGTATGTCTGAATAGGAATTCTGGTATTTGGTGTTCTATATATTCTGCCTGTCGCTAAGTGAAGATAGCCTGTGTAAGTTTTAGCTCCAGATTTGATGCTCATTTTTCTGCCTTTCTTGAACTGAAAGCTCCATTAGAAAATTTTCTGGGTTGGTAATATGATATATTAAAAGGAGAGTTTTTAAAAGATTGTTTGTATCATCTTTGTCTCTAGCATCTTGGATACGTTCATTCTTTCATATTTAAGTTTGGATGATAGGAAATATCCCCTTCCCCTGTCTTGTCGTGCTGAGAATATAACTGAGATATTTGTACATCCCATGCAAAATGCTGTGCTAATGAAGATTATGTTAAGCTCAACTACTGAGTTCTGGGGTCTTTTTTTTTTTTTTCTTAAGTATAGAAGTAATTTTGTAAAGTTTAAGTATTTTACTGACATTCATTAATAATTGTATAAAAACTTTTAAAGATGTATTTTCTGTGTGACAAAATTTCTTTTAAAGTAATCTAATTTCATATTCTTCAGGATTTTCACAGTTTTGTGTAACCATCCCTGCTGTTGGAATTTAGAATAGTTTGTTTTTTTCCTACAAAAACAATACCCCAATTGGACATTACTCACTATTCCTTCTAATCTCAGCCTTGTAGCAATTATTAATCTACATTATGCCTGCATGAATTTGGTATTTTAGATACTTCCTATGAATGAAGTCATAGTGTATGGTCTTCTGTGACTAGTTTTAAATTAATTTATGTTGTAGTAAGTCTCTTTTCCTTCCTTTATCATTCCCTCTCATCATAATCCTTCACCTGATCTTAATTTTTTCTATTCATCTTGTGGTTTCCTTACTAAGGTGAGAAGAATAGATGTGATCCCCATTTTCTTCTCTGCTCAGATCCATCATCTAATATGGAATGTGAAAAGGATCGAGCTCACTAAAATATCTGTAGTCTATATGATGTTTTCTGAAAATTCTGAGTAAATAGGATGGGTAAGCCAAAAAAACACACTTAAAATGAAATGGTTAATTTCTGACTTGTTTAAAAGTCCATCAGTAATTCAATCAGATTCTTTATTGAGAGCCCTTGTTAAAAGTTACGGAAATGCACTCTGCCCAAAGTTTGGCCTTGAGTCTTAGCATCTACCTCCATCCCCTATCGGGTGAATCCTTTTAGAGAACCCTCTATATTAGGCTTCCATCCTGTTTCCTCTCTTCCACTGCTTCTGGTGTCTCTCCTGTTTGGCATTCTGAAGGAGATATAAGCACCCTCCCTAAGGTCCTCCTTAGTGTTTAGCACCACATGGGTCTTTTTAGCCTTTCTGGGAAGAGATCTTCATCTTTCTTTAGCACCAGAAACTGATCAAGGACCACATAAGCCTTGTCAAAGCCCCTTTCCTCCATCTTCCTACCCAGTACATCACCAATTCCGGCCAGGCTCCCCACTGGCTTTTCCTCTATGGGCTCTGCCAGAAAGTCTGTGCTTTTGGGAGGTTGTCATCTTGGTTAGGCTTAACCTATAGCTCTAGCTCTAGTAATGGCTCCTCAAGCCATTGGGCTGCTCCCACGTACACCTTAAGCTACTCATCACTTGAGTTTTTGATCTTAGCCATTCTGATTGGTGTAAGATGGAATCTCAGTGTTGTTTTGATTTGCATTTCCCTGATGACTAAGGATGTTGAACATTTCTTTAAGTCTTTCTTTGGCATTCTGCATTCCTCTGTTGAGAATTCTCTGCCTAGCCCTGTACCCCATTTTTCAAATTGGATTATTTGGTTTGTTGGTGTCTAATTTCTTGAGTTGTTTATATATTCTGGATATTAGCCCTCTATTGGATGTAGGGTTGGTGAAAACATTTTCCTAGTCTATAGACAGAGCGCAGGGAGTCTTACAGAAAAAGAAAGGGTGAGAATAGAGGGACATAGAGGGGACAGGAGCCCCACAAGGAGACCGGCAAAACTAAAAGATCTGAGCTCAGGTTGTCCTGCAGACACTGATGCACTAACAGAGGACCATGCATGGAGAGGTCCTAGACCCCCTGCTCGGATGTGGCTGATTGACAGCTCAGTCTTGTGGATCTCTGAGTGAGGGGAACAGGGGCTGGCCCTATCGTGAGCTCAGTTGACTGCTCCTGATGCAGCCTTACCAGGCCACAGAGTAAGAGGATCCAGGCAGTCCTGAAGAGCTTAACAAGCTACAGGCAGATGGCAATAGTGAAGAACTCCCCTTTCAGTAGACTAGGGGAAGGGGCTGGAGGAAGAGGAAGGGAGGGTGGGACTGGGAAGAGTTAGGGAGGGGGCTTCAATTGGGATATATAATGAGTAAACTGTGAAGAAAAAATTGTAAAGATTATAGAAATGCTTAATGGGATGAAATGGAATGTCTAATTAGAGGTTTTTAGGCTCTTTCTACTCATTTATTTTTAAAGTTCAAAGTGTGGGATTCTCTTTTGAAATGTATCATCTGATTGTAGATCAATCTCACTGTAGCCAGATTCAGTTTGTGCAGGATGTTTGGGTCAAAATCAACATCTTGAGTTTCATTAGGGAGCACTTGCAGTGAGCCTTGCAGATGTAATTTGCTACATTGAGCCAACACCTCTGAGCAGATGGATTTCTATCCTGTGCCTAGCAGAGGTTTGTTATTTCTTCTTTGAAAAAGTTGCCTGTGACTTTAATAAAATATTTTGACAGAAATAGAATATTGAGATCATTTGTAAGTTAAAACTTTCCTGTTTTTGGGTTTAGTGAGTTTCAGTAGAAACTGATGTGAAAATTATTCAGAATCTATGGAAAACATAAGGACTCTTTTTGTTGTTCTTGTTCATCCTATTCGTTTTATATGCATTGTTCCATCTTGGGTTTTAAAACAGCTTCATAATCAATTTCTATCATTTAAGAAGAAGGTTATGTCCTGTTTTCCTGTTTTCTCTAGTCTTGTTAATAATTCTTAAATTATTTGTGGAAATAGGAAACGTTCAACTCTTAGAAAAGAACTTTTAAAGTACCATCCACATTTTACAAATGATGTTAAATTTTAGACTATACGTGAGCCTAGGCTAGCACAACCTCCCCACCCCATCAGCCTCTCAAGTGATGAGATTACATTGGCTGTCACATTTTGAGGGGCACAGCTTAATATCACTTAATCTAGCTAATACAGCTGCTGTTCTTTCACTGATCACATTCAGCCTGTTTCATCCTTTATTTACCTAGAAGTTCTGTAGGTTCTAAATGCAGAAAATGAATTTTTATACCGTGTACTCCATGCTAGCCAATTTTGCATTTCTTAATGACTAGAACATTTATTTTACAACAAGAACTAGGTTTAACAGAACTACAGTGCTTATACAGTTTCTTCATCACTTTTAAAAGAAATGTTTTTTTGCACATTGAGAAAAAGATAATTTTTCCTTTTTAAATTTTATATTTAAAAATCAACATATAATGTGTTTGATACCATTGTGACACTTAATTTTAGGTTTACAACAAAATTAAGAGATAATTACAGAAATTTCCTATATATTCCCTGCCCCTACACATGTACTTCCCTCTTCATAGAACTACAGACTTGGATGCTATATTGGCTACAATTGATGGGCCTATTTAGACATCTCTCCCTCTCAAAGTTAATAGTGTACTTTAGTTTAGGACTGTCTTTTGGTAGTATACATTGTGTAACTTGAGAGAAATGTATAATGACAGATTTCTACCATTACCTTTTCATACATAGACTTCTCTAACTGAAAAATTCCTCAGAGCTACACTCCCTCATCTCTCAGCTTCTTCATCTGCTACAACAGCTGGCACTCAATGATCTTATTATTTATTTTCTCCTAGCTAAACCTTTTTAGATGTAATATAGTGAGACATCCAGTATGTGGCCTTTTCACAGCAACTCCTTTAAGTCAATTCTGTACACTTGCATTTCTTCTGCTTGTTTTCATGATTTTTAGCTCTTTTCCTTCTTTATACTAAAATTCCATTGTCTGTTGGACAGTTTATCCATTCTCCAACCTAAAATCACTTCCAAATTTGGGCAGTTTATGAAACACACACACCTATGTTTGATTTCTTTTATGTTCATCCAGCTCTGTTGGATAATTACAGAAGTGTGTGATTGTTGGATTATGTACTCAGTGTTTACTTTTGTTAGAAACGCCAAAGTGTCTTCAAAGGGGCAATGCAATTTTTATTCACACCATCAATGACTATGCCTCCATTTTATGCACATTGCACCTGCCACATTTGATAGTGTGCTTTTGCCTTTCTTTTTTTTTTTTTTATTAATTACACTTTATTCATTTTGTATCCCCCCATAAGCCCCTCCCTCCTCCCCTCCCGATTTCACCCTCCTTCCCCTTTCTGCATGCATGCCACTCCCCAAGTCCACTGATAGGGGAGGTTCTCCTCTTCTTTCTGATCTTAGTCTATCATTTCTCATCAAATGTGGCTGCATTGTCCTCTACTGTGGCCTGGTAAGGCTGCTCCCCCCTCAGGGGGAAGTGATCAACGAGCAGGCCAATCAGATTATGTCAGAGGCAGTCCCTCTTCCCATTACTATGTAACCCACTTGGACACTGAACTGCCATGGGCTACACCTGTGCAGGGGTTCCAGGTCATCTCCACGAATAGTCCTTGGTTGGAGTATGATTTTTCTGGGAAGTTCCCTGTGTTCAAATTATCTTGTTCTGTTGCTCTCCTTGTGGAGTTCCCGACCCCTCCAGCTCTTACTATTTCCCACTTCTTACATAAAATTCCATTCACTCTGCCCATCAGTTTGTGGCCATCAGGCTCAGCATCTGCTTTGACAGTCTATACTGCAGAAGCTTTCAGAGGCCCTCTGTGGCAGGTTTCAAGGTTGTTTCCTGTTTTCTTCTGGCTTTCAGAGGCCCTCTGTAGCAGGTTCCGAGGTTGTTTCCTATTTTCTTTTTCTTCTGATATCCATCCTCTTTGCCTTTCAGGATGGGGATTGAACATTTTAGTTAGGGTCCTCTCTTTTGCTTAGTTTCTTTAGATGTACAGATTTTAGTGGGTTTATTCTATGTTGTATGTTTATATGAGTGAGTATATACCATGCATGTCTTTTTGCTTCTGGGGCAACTCACTCAGGATGATCCTTTCCAGGTCCCACCATTTACCTGCAAATTTCATGATTTCCTTATTTTTCATTGCTGAGTAATACTCCATTGTATAGATGTACCACAATTTCTGCATCCATTCTTCAGTTGAGGGGCATCTGGGTTGTTTCCAGCTTCTGGCTATTACAAATAAAGGTGCTACAAACATGGTTGAGCAAATGTCCTTTTGTGTACTTGAGCCTCTTTTGGGTATATGCCTAGGAGTGGTATGGCTGGATCTTGAGGAAG
>NW_026587811.1:0-4270 GCF_907164565.1 Psammomys obesus
TGTAAAATAGTGTTGCCAGCATTATGCTAGGGCTTTTTATTTTTTCATTCCCCCATTTCTCTTCTAGCCTAGAATGGAATCCTTCATTCTATGGGTCTAGTGAGTCAATCTCTGTCTCTAACTGCTTGAGTTGATGGTACTGCTGGGTTAGCACTAACGTCTGTATGACGGAGAGCCGGTCCTTTATAAACTGAACTAGCCGATTTAGGATACAAGGCCCAATTAGTAGAATCAGGAGAATTATGATTAAGGGACCCATAATGGAGGAGATCAGGGTGGTAATCCAGGGGGACCGGCTAAACCATCTCTCGTACCAGCTTTGTCCTGACTCAAAGAATTGCTGTCTCTGTCTGAGTCTTTCTCTGAGTTTAGCCATGTTATCCCTTACCAATCCAGTATGGTCAGCATAAAAGCAGCATTCTTCCTTTAAAGTTGCACATAGTCCTCCTTCTTGTAAGAAGAGGATATCTAGCCCCCTTCTATTCTGTAAGACTACTTCTGAAAGGGAGGTCAAGGATTTTTCCAGAGCACTGACTGATTCTTCTAACGCTTGCAAGTCGGTATGCATGGCCTGTTGTAGTTGTTGGAACTGAGTAGTTTCTACCAGGGCAGCAGAACCAGTCCCTATTCCTGCTGTGATACCCCCGACTGTGAGTCCCCCTAGTATTAAGGCCAAAGTCAAAGATACTGGCTCCCTAGAATACCGGGTGATCCCCTCAAAATGTTCGTAGACGTATTTAGGTTCATGGTAGACAACTTTAGGCCAGAGCTCAATGAGGACACAAAAGTCAGAGTTCTGGTTGAGAATTAGTGCAGATACGCAGGGTGCTAAGCCGGAGCTGCAAGCCCAATAGGTCCCATTGGGGCCCGTTAGGTAATAGGAGCCCGGGTGGATCCTGGAGGTTGAGTTGCAAATTTTTTGGTGGGTTTTGGGGACTGACCCGATGCAGGTTCCCCGGCCAGACACTTCAGATAGAGTTAGCCTATGTTGGGTGGTCGAAGTACAATATGTTGGGGGTGTGGTGTAATTTACAAAGTTCCCCGTTATTGCAACCCCTTCGTAGTAAGGGGGAGTTGGGACCAGGCATAGCCAGCATTCTCGGGTTTTGCTAGGATCAGTATAATTAAGCGTCTGGAAGGCTCCCTGTATTAGTCCAAACAGTCTATCACCTGTACTCGATCGGAGAAATCGTGGTGTGGGAATGCCTAGACTGACTGGGCCTGGAGTTTTGTTAGGGGGCATGGTTGTAGGCGGAATGGGTAATTTTTTAGGTTGGGAGGAGGGGACTCTTAAGTTTGGTAACACCGAGTTAGGCCCGACAGGCACCTTGGGTTTATCAAGAGTCAGCTGGAGGCGCATTATTCCTCCTACGCGGCCTGTTTTCCAGAGGCGCAACCCGAATTCTTTCCCACGCAACCATCCCTCTTTATACTTTTTGCCCTTATCGGTAAAGGTAAGGATGAGCTGATTACAGGGTTTGGGTACAGGACGGGGGTCATCAACATTGAGTGCATACCCACATCTATCATACTTGGGGTCCCTGGTGAGCTGAAGGAGTCCGACTGAGGTTGGTAGCCAGCTGGTGGCGAAGTCCTCACATCCCCACGCGGCGCAATATAAGTCGTTCCTAGTTCCACAATTCTGCAGTCGCCAGGGGCTACTCCCCGGGGAAGGGCACATGTAGAAATGTGTTTTTTTGTCGTCTACGATGCGCCTGGCGTAGGACCCGGGTGGCATGGCCTGAGCTAGATCAAAACTTAGTTCAGGGAACCAAGTGTACGGGGGAGCTATTTTGGAAGTTTTGTTAAGAAGGACACCAAATCCATCTAGCAGGACCCAAGTCGAATTTACAGGGATGTGGGGACTGGAGTGTGACAGAGTGAACAGGAAGAGAAAGAATATCAAACCCGGGTGAGTCTTATCTTTAGTGGATTTTGGGTGCGACGGAGTTTCCATGAGGAGGCTGGAGTCTGATCTTGCTCTGCGTCGTGATGGGCCGCCTTGACATGGGAGGCGTGTACCCACGCTGTGATACCGTCGACCTTGAGCGCCGTCGGGGTTGTTAGCAACACAGTATAGGGCCCTTTCCAGCGGGGTTCCAAGTTTCTAGTTTGATGTCGACGGACCCAAACTGTGTCTCCAATCTGGAACGGATGTGGCACCACCGGTCGGTTCAGTTGTTCTTGGTATGCAGCGGCGATGGGTTCCCAGACTTCTTTCTGGACAATCTGTAGTGCCTGCAAATGGGCTTTTAGAGAGGGGCTATCAGCAAATGAAGCTATACAGGGATCAAAGAAGTTAACGATCGGTGGTGGGGCTCCATACAGGATCTCGAAAGGAGTGAGTCCATGGGGGCCCGGGGTGTTTCGGGCCCGATATAGGGCCAGTGGAAGGAGGACCACCCAGTCTCTAGAGCCAGTTGCCAGCGTTAATTTAGATAAGGTCTCCTTGATAGTTCTATTCATTCGTTCTACCTGCCCTGAGCTCTGGGGACGGTATGCACAATGTAATTTCCAATTGATCCCCAAAAGTTTGGCCACTAACTGACTTACCTGGGAGACGAAGGCAGGACCATTGTCAGAGCCCAACGCCTGGGGCATACCATACCTGGGGAAGATTTCTTCCAGAAGCTTTTTGGCGACTACTTTGGCAGTTTCATGTTTGGTGGGGTAGGCTTCTACCCATCCCGAGAAGGTGTCCACAAATACCAGCAAGAACCGATATCCATATAGTCCAGGTTTTACCTCTGTGAAGTCAATCTCCCAGTGGGTGCCGGGGCGATGTCCCCGGATCCTGGTCCCTGGGCCTATCCTATGGCGTCCTGCATTCACTTGGGCGCATGCTGTGCACTCTTTAGCCACTTGTTGTAGAATTTTATCTCTCCCCAGCAAATAGTGGGAGCTTTCCTCCCTTTCTAGGAGGGTTTTTATTTTTCCGGAGCTAAGGTGAGTCAGTCTGTGGAGGTATTTAATCAGGTTACGAGTCTGTTGCAGGGGCCACACAGGTTTTTCTTTGAAAGTCCAGAGTCTTAGCATGGGATTGTAAGTGGCCCCCATTTCTTTTAGGAGGTCCCGATCTTCCTCACTATAGTGGAAGGGAGGTTCCTGAATGGAGGGGACCTCTGCCTCGGCCGGCTCTATAGCCAGGAGCTGGGAGGTATCTGAGCTTTCTTGTCTCGCCGCTTCTCGGGCAGTTGCGTCCGCCAAGCGGTTGCCCCTGGCTTCTCGGCTGTCTCCCTTTTGGTGGCCGGGGCAATGGATGATACTCAGTTTTGAGGGTAAAAACAGAGCCTTAAGCAGGGCCAATATTTCAGCTTTATTTTTGATCTGCTTTCCTTCCGAGGTAAGCAACCCTCTTCTCCGATATATTTCCCCATGGATGTGAGCAGTGGCAAAGGCATAGCGGCTATCGGTATAAACATTGAGCTTTTTACCTTCTGCCATCCGGAGGGCCTGAGTTAGGGCGACGAGCTCAGCCCGCTGTGCCGAAGTGCCAGATGGTAGGGCCTCAGCCCAAATTACCTCAGTCTCGGTGGTGACTGCGGCCCCCGCTCTCCGCTCTCCGTTGTCCAGAAAGCTGCTCCCGTCGGTGTACCAGGTGAAGTCGGCGTCGGGGAGGGGCTGGTCGGTCAGGTCGGGTCGGGTACCATGTACTTCTGCAAGTATCTGGAGGCAGTCATGAGTTTCTGGACCCTCCGGTAGGGGAAGCAGTGATGCCGGGTTGAGAGCTACTATAGGGCCAAAGTATACTCGATCAGTGTCCAGTAGTAGGGCCTGGTAGTGGGTCATGCGGGCATTGGAAAGCCATCGGCCCGGAGGTTGTTTGACCAGGGCTTCCACTGCATGAGGAGCCAAAATTGTTATTGGCTGTCCCATAGTCAGCTTGCCAGAGTCTTTAATCAAGAGGGCAATTGCTGCCACCATCCTCAGGCAGGGTGGCCATCCCGAGGCTACCGGGTCAAGTTTCTTGGACAGGTAGGCTATCGGACGCCTCCATGGTCCCAGTTTTTGAGCCAGGACTCCTTTAGCATATCCCTGTTTTTCGTCTACAAACAGCTCAAAGGGCTTGTTTAAGTCCGGAAGTCCCAACGCGGGGGAGGTTAGCAGGGCCTCTTTTATGGCTGCATAGGCTCTCTGCTGCTCATCTCCCCACGTAAAGAGAGTCCCTTGCTTGGTGAGTGGGTAAAGTGGCGCAGCCATTTCTGCGAACCCTGGAATCCAGAGGCGACAGAACCCCGCCGTACCCAGGAACTCTCTTAGTTGTTTCGGG
>NW_026587812.1:151-678 GCF_907164565.1 Psammomys obesus
AGATAAAACCAAACAGATCATGGCTATCCATAAAGAAATGGAGGAAGATAAAGACAAGCAGATTAGGGCCATCCGTGAAGAAATATGGGAAAATGCAGCCAAACAGCTTGTGGCCTTCAGAGAAGAAATAATTAAATCACTGAAAGAAATCAAAGAGACAGAGTTGAAGGAACTAAAAGAAAAAGAGGAAAATACAAGCAGACAGGTGAAGGAAGTAAACAAAACAACTCAAGACCTGAAGATAGAACTAGAAAAATTAAAGAAAACACAAATGGAGGAAATAATGGAGAGGAAGAATTTAGGGAAGAAAACAGGAACTACAGAGGTAAGCATAACCAACAGAATACAAGAAATGGAAGAAAGAATCTCAGGTGTAGAAGATACAATGGAAGAAATCGATGTATCTGTCAAAGAAAATGTTAAATCCAAAAAATTCCTGACACAGACCGTCCAAGAAATCCAAGACAATATGAAAAGACAAAATCTAAGAATAATAGGAATAGAGGAAAAAGAAGACTCCCTTCTCC
>NW_026587812.1:778-1513 GCF_907164565.1 Psammomys obesus
CAAGTTAAAGGAGAAGCCAATAAGGATACATGAGGCCTACAGAACACCCAACAAATTTGACCAGAAAAGAAAATCCTCCTGCCACATAATAATCAAAACAGGAAGTATACAGAACAAAGAAAAAATACTAAAAGCTGCAAGGGAAAAAGGCCAAGTAACATATAATGGCAAACCCATTAGAATCACACCTGATTTTCAACAGAAACTATGAAAGCCAGAAGGGCCTGGACAGATATCATGCAGACCCTAAGAGAACACAGATGTCAACCCAGGCTACTATACCCTGCAAAACTCTCAGTCCTCATAGACGGAGAAAACAAGATATTCAATGACAAAAACAAATTTCAACAATACCTACACACAAATCCAGCATTACAGAAGACACTGGAAGGGAAAATACAACCCAAGAAAATTAGCTTCTGTCAAGAAAACACAGGAAATAATTAACCTTACTACAGCAAAACAAAAAGCAACCAAGCACACAAACTTATGAACACAGCCAACATCAAAATCAAAGGATCTAACAGCCACTGGTCATTAATCTCTCTCAACATCAATGGACTCAACTCTCCAGTAAAAAGACACAGATTAACAGAATGGATACGTAAACAAAACCCAGCAATCTGTTGCATACAAGAAACACACCTAAGACACAAAGATAGACATTACCTGAGGGTAAAAGGTTGGAAGACGACTTTCCAAGCAAATGGACCCAAGAAACAAGCAGGAGTAGCC
>NW_026587812.1:1613-2009 GCF_907164565.1 Psammomys obesus
TAAGGGAAAATTCCACCAGGAAGACATCACAATCCTGAACATCTATGCCCCAAATACAAGAGCACCCACATTTGTAAAAGAAACATTGATAAAATTTAAACCACATATAGATCCCCACACATTAATAGTGGGAGACTTCAACACCCCACTCTCAACAAAGGACAGGTCAACAAAACAGAAATTAAACAAAGAAACAATATCTCTGACAGAGGTCATGAATCAAATGGACCTCACAGACATCTACAGAACTTTACACCCAAACACAAAAGAATTTACCTTCTTCTCAGCACCTCATGGAACCTTCTCCAAAATAGATCATATAGTTGGTCACAAAGCAAGCCTCAACAGATACGAGAAGACTGAAATAATCCCTTGTATCCTGTCTGATCACCATGG
>NW_026587813.1:0-3036 GCF_907164565.1 Psammomys obesus
GATGCTCTGGGCTCTGTTTAGCTGGCTCTCTTGGTCTTCTTGTGGAGTTCCTGTCCTCTCCAGATACTTCTATCTCTGCACACACACACCCCACTTTTCCACAAGACTCCCTATGCCTTACCCAGGGTTTGGCTGTGAGTCTCAGCATCTGCTTCTATCTGCTGCTGGGTGGAGACTCGCAGAGACAGCTATGCTGGGCACTTATTTGTGATCACAGGAGAGTATTATTGATAGTGTCAGGCATTGGTTGTAGATTCCCTCAATCTCTGCTCTATCTTTATCCTTGCACATCTTGTAGGTAGAGTAAATTTGGAGTCAACGTTTTTGTGGGTTACTTGGTGTTCCCCTTTCTACAAGGGGTCCTATCTAGTAAGAGGATGTCCTCTTCAGTGTCCATAACCCCTGCTACTAGGTGTCTCAGCCAGATCATCCCCATATCTTCCCAGAAGCCTCTAGGTTGTCATAGGTCTCGTGCTTGTCATAGATATGTCCCCACTCAGTTTCTTTTCTCTCTGTCCTCCTGCTTCTGCTCTCCCAAGGTCTGATCTCTGCCCTCATTTCTCTCTATGCTCCCTCTCCTAACTTGTTCCTTTTCTTCAACCACTTCTGATATCTATTCTATTTCCTTCTGAGTGTGATTTGAGCACCCTTCTTTGGGTCCTCCTTGTTACTTATCTCCTTTGGGTCTGTGAATTGTGGTTTGGTTATGCTGTACTATATGGCTAAAATCCACTTATAATTGAGTATACACCATGAGTGTCTTTCTGCTTCTCAGTTACTTCACTCAGGGTGACCTTTTCTAGTTCTACATTTTGCCTGCAAATTCCATAATACCCTAGTTTTTTAATAGCCAAACAGTATTCCATTGTGTAAATATACCACAGTTTCTTTATCCATTCTTCACTTGAGAGATATCTGGGTTGTCTCCAGATTCTGGCTATTAAGAATAAATCTGCTATGATCATAGTTGAATAGATGTCCTGATTGAATGGTAGAGCATGTTTTGGGTATCTACATAGGAGTGGTATACCTGGATCTTGAGATAGAGCTATTCATGATTTTTTGAGAAACCTCCAGATAACTTTCCAAAATGAATGTACAAGTTTACACTCCCACCAGCAATGGAGGAAGGTCCCTCTTGCTCCACATCCTCACCAACATGTGCTGTCACTTAAGATCCTAGCCATCTCATGAGTGTAAGATGGAATCTCAGAGTCATGTTCATTTGTATTTACCTCATGACTAAGGCCATGTGATCCTGAATGTACATAATGATGCCCTATTTAAATTCCTTATTTTCATTTGTTTTCAGATCAATGTATCAAACCAAGGCCTGGTTCACTCTAGGCAGTCAAAATACCATGGAGCTACATCTCAAGCCCTGATACTGAAATATTTTATTATTTTAAGATTAATTTCTTAAATTCCAATGATTAATTTTTAAAGATTTATTTTTACTTTAAAATATTTAAAGTAAAAATTTAATATGAATATTTTATTTTAAAATTATTATTAATTAATATTTTATATTTAAACATATATTTTATTACTATTAATTATACATGTGCATATGTGTGTCTGTGCACATGAGTGCAAATGAACTTGGAGGCCAGAAGCACTGGATTTTCCTGGAGCTCTAGTTACAGGGCGTTGTGAGCTACCCAACATGAGTTTTAGGAACCAAATTAAGGTCCTGTACAAGGAAAGTATGTGCTTCTAATTGTGGTACCTTCTCTCCAGCTCCTCACAGTATTTTATATATTCAAAAAATTACAGAAAATGGTATAGGCAACTATCACACATGGACATTTACACTTATCAAATTCCCACCTCTTATTTCTAGTTATGTCTTTCAGAATTGTTTTGTCTTTAAGTGACTCACTGTGTCTTGAATGATATTACATTTTACAAAGACTTCATTGTGTCCGAGGTCAGAATCTGGGAGTTGCCCTGGGAACTCCTGTGACAGTGTGTTGTAAAACCAGAGTGAGGGTCATGCTCCATTAAAATCAAAGTCTGGGTGTGGCTCTCACTTGAGAGCCTGGCTTTGGATTAATCAGCTGTTTTCCTTGCATAGGCTGTTTGAGGGTCAAACACCTCTATTTGCCATCACAGACACAGAGATGATCCAGAATGTGCTAGTGAAAGAATGCTATTCTGCCTTCACAAACCGGTGGGTAGATAATTTTTTTTTAATTAAAAAAATTAAATGATCATATTTGTTATTTTATTTATGGTTATTTTGTTATTTTATTTATTTATGTGTATATGTTAATGTTATTTTTATAAAGCTGTATTTGTTACTCTTAGTTTCTCTCTAAATATAGACATCACACAATTCACTCTTTTATATTTCTTCAGTAATAAGCTTCACAATGCAATAGCTAAGAAGTTATTAATCTATTCCTAACCCTCTAAGCTAATTTGGCTTCCTCCCAGTGTACATCACAGATGTACTTGCACTTTGTAGCTTTTTTTATGTAGCTCCTTCTTCATGTCTCTTCAACCTATTCTTTGACTGCATCCCCTACTTCCTTTTCTAAATCCACCTCCCTTGGCTAGTAGAAATCTTGCCCCATTTTCTCCCATGCTCAGCAATGAGCTGTAAGCTTCTTTCTTGACATATCAGGGGACCATTGGGAACAGTTTTTATACAACACTGAGACAGGAAATTCTCAGAACAAGGATGGCAACCAGATATGGGGGGTTACAGAAGTCAGCATTTGAATTACACAACAACCTTATGCCTACAGTTACATAGGTATGGCTATGTGAGTGAATGCCATGTGTGTAGGTTCCTGTGGAGGCCAGCAGAAGGTATGACATCCCCTGGAGCTGGTGTTGCAGACAGTTTTGAGTTGCCTGACAGGGGTGCTGGGGACCAAGTCTGTATCCTCCAGAAGAACAGGAAGCACCCTTAACTGTTGAGTCATCTCCACAGCCTCCCCTTTTCATAATTTAAACCTTTATATTTTACTTACTTAAAACGGAAATAAATATAGATTCACAGTGGCTTCCATAATAATGTACAAGCAG
>NW_026587814.1:0-1587 GCF_907164565.1 Psammomys obesus
TACAACTTCCACAGAACCCCTCTCTAAGAACCTTTCCAGGCCTTCCCATCCACCAATTGATAGACCTACCCTCCACCATGTGTGTCGCTCTCCAATCCACCAGCAGGGTAAAACACACCCTCCCATCTTCAAGTCCTTTGCCTTTATGTCCTCCTAATCCCCTCATTTGGGTTAATCTTATGTGTCTGGCCTGGACCCAATATCAGAACCCTGTACTCTTTACTTCTTACTCCCTGAAAAACCGATGTCTCACCTCTAAAGTGAGAAGATTTCCAACTGAGTTCATAGACATCAGTTCAGCCTTCTCTTTTGGCATTCCTTCTGGTCAAGGGCACCACTATAAAAATCACGTCTTGTCTTCTGAAAAGAATATAGACCATTGCTGATTTTGACCTATTTATATACCAGCTTCCTGAAGAAATGAACACCCAGGACCTCCCAAAAGATAATGTTAACACCCATACTTCCTTAACACACCCTGATGTGTAGGCCTGAGAAGTGTTGATCATTATAAATTTGGTTACCTCACTACACATTGCTAATGTCAACTAATGTCACAGCAGGAAAGCTGTTGCCTCCTCCTTGTCCATCACTTTCTTTGTTATAACTATATCAGCTTAAAATCTGGTCATAGAGCTCAATTCTTGCACAAGGCCTTCCCTTAGTAAGTGCACTACAAGCCAGACAAACTGGAGGACACTCAATTCACTGGCCTGTTTCACTTTTTCACTCACCAGTCAAGATCCAACATGGAAGGAGTTTTAGGACTGTTTTCCCAGAATTGTGCAGCAGAGATAGGATAGGGTGTTCAAAGCAATTCTCAATATCATGGCAGGAGGCAAGCCAGGGCTATAGGGGGCATTGCTCTATACAGAAGTAACAATCAACAGCACTTGGAAAAATGGAAAAACATTCCCAATGACATGGAAACATCAGGAATAACAATATATAAGAGATTAGAGCAGCGGTGATGCATTTAGCAACAATCAAATTTAACAGAACTCAATAATCAACTTTTCAAAAAGATAAATATAATTGATAAAAAGACAATAGCTACGGTGACTTGAAAAAAGATCAGGCAATTTCCTGGCAGAGTTAATAGCATTCAAACAATACAGTGTGCCTTTCCCTCAAGCATAATGTTGCTTGTTTAGATCTGTAACCTGACACATATAGCTACAGTGAATGGCTTGTGACTCAACCCTCAGGACTGATATAAATGTGTAAGTAGATAAGACATATTTGGAAAAGACAGTCACCTAGTTGGATATTTAATATTCATTGGATCAAGCTATCCTCCCCAAATCGTACACCTACCAATCCGGTTTATCTTCATTCATCTGACACTAATTCATACATGCTGTAAAATAGTAAGATCATGATGAGATCCTTTTTCACAATTGTGACACCAGCAGCTATTTATATATCCCATTTCTCCCTGGGAAGTGCACAATGAGTCCTCCTATTCTGGTCTAAAGTCAAAAGCCGAGCTCCAAGTGCATTTTTTTCTGCTACTGCAATGGAAGGTTAACTATATGATTCTAATGGGTAATTTTAAAACTCAATGGTGGTACTGCCCTGTAACTG
>NW_026587815.1:0-8979 GCF_907164565.1 Psammomys obesus
TGAATCCCCTGGAACTGGAGTTACAGATGGAGTGAGCTACTAGGTGGGAAACAGACCTAGTCCTTTGCAAGAACAAGTGCTCTTAACCCCCAAGCCATCTCTATAGCCCTGAACTATAAAAGGCATCCATGATCTCATCCTCAGTGTTATGGCATATAGGTATGCCAGAAACCAAGAATCCCAGGCACATAGTCATGACGGATGCTGGTGACAGAGGCTGCAACTAGCTTTGACCACCTGGATAGATTGCTTCCTGAGACCTGCAACCACCCCCCACCTGACTCCCCCACCTGATTCCACCACCTGATTCCCCCACCTGACTGGAATCACGAGATAGCCTCTTGTCCTTCTTCCTCCAATTTTTTACGTCCTTATTCTTTGAGCTTAAAAGCAAAGCTTTGCCCCATAATAAATGGGACAAGAAAAACTGCTTGGTCCTGTTCTTCTCTCTCGCCCATTTTTCTTCAGGCTTGGCCCTCTTCGAAGACCCCATGAATTACCAGTCCCTGCAGGTGGGTACAGATGGCGCCCAATGTGGTTTCAAAGCACGGACCACTGCTGGATGGAGGTTTGCATGGATGGATCCGGATCACTCAGAAAATGCCTCGAGGAACCGAAAGTAAGATCGGCCACTCTCGACTCGTAAAGACGTACGTTCCTGCCACTCACGGGAAAAAGATGGGTCAGGTAAGTTTTTCTCCATCCCATAAAAATGGGCCAACAGTTGTCTAAGGAGGCTGTATTTGTGACCTCAAGACATCGCTCAGGGAGAGAGGAATTAGAGTTAAGAAAAAGGATTTAATTAAGTTCTTTGTTTTTGTGTCAGACATTTGTCCATGGTTTGCTATTGATGGGCCAGAGATACGCCAAAAAGTGGAATTGGGTTGGAGCCTGCCCTCTCGAGGACCTTAGAGAAAGAGGCCCTCTGGCCGAGATGAAGATAATAATAATCCCCCCGTTATTGACGCTAATTCCCTAGCTTTCCCCGTTTATCCTAAAGAAAGCCCTGACCAATTAGACCCCTCAGAGGAAGGTGATCTGGAGGAAGAGGCTGCCAGGTACCATAACCCTGATTGGCTGCCTACACTTGGCAGTGCAATCAAATGTTAAGGGATAGTACAGGAAAAAGAGCTGGTACCAGAAAGCCTCCTAAATAAGAGATAGACCTCATCTCATTAGAAAGTGAGGATGAAACAGAGTCAGGGGAAGAAACTTCTAAGTCTCATAGCCTGCTTCCCTTATGCAGCTTCCCTTCCACCCAAAACAAAAAAGGCCCCCAGGTGGGCCAGGGCAAAGGGCGTGGAGTGGAGCCGTAGCACGGTGAGCAGGAGATTAAATTGTGTTCACTGATAAATTCTGAGTTCTTCTAGTTCTGACTTAAAATCATAGTTATGCTCTGTATATATATTTAAATGTTTAAAAAGCAGGTACCTCAGTTGTTTTTTTGTCTTTGTCTCTGTGTTTTGTTTTTGTGTGCCGGCCATAAGTGTTTAAATGTTTCTGTGCAATGTTTGTGTGTGTAGTACTTTCTGTTCTCTGTTCTGAAAATTCCTCAGAGCTCAAGGTGTCTGTATCTGGGTAGCAAGACATGATCAAGGTGGTCCCACTGGTGGTCACAGCTGCCGAAGTTCCAGGGGACGCCCCTAGCTTCATCAGTATTTTCAGTATTTTGGTGGGTAATCTGTATGCCTAGTCCCAGTGAGTGCCACTCAGTGTTTCCTGGGGCAATAGCCCACTCTCGGTGTCTTACTGGGGCATCAGGGCCTTTGCCTCGTGCACCCAATGCAGGAGGAATCAGTATGTTTGGCCTGCCCCAGAAGAGTCAGTTTTGGTCTCGGAAAATTTGGCCAGCTGGTTAGTGTTTTTTGTCTCAATGTCTCTGTGCAGTATTTGTTTGTGTCTACCTTCTGTTTTCTGTTCTAAAAGGCCTCATGAAACTTGTTTAAAATGTGTGCCTATGTGTTTATAAGGTCTATAAACGCATATGTATAGGTTACCATGTGGTATATGAAGTGCCTCAGTGCCTCACCACCATCTTGACTTTACCATGTGGGTTATAATGTGACCGCCATCTTGGCATGGGTAAAAAAAAAACAAAAAAGAAAGAAAAAAAAAGAAGAAAAACCTTAGTCAAATAATTTTCATTTCCTTCTAGGTTAAAAGGATGAGTTATTTTAAATTGGTATTGGTTTTAGAAATTAAATTGTTTGCACTGGTAAATTCTGATTTTAAAATCTGGTTAAGCTGCGTTGTTTATGGAAAAACATGTTTTCACCTCGTTCCTTAAAACTTGTTCTAAGTTCCTTGGAGTCTATGTTACCTTTATGTTATCTGCTACAGGAAAGCTATTTAAAAAATATTTTTTGGCCGTTTCAGAACTTTTTGTAATAATGTAACTTGTTTTTGCTTTGCCTATAAAAAGCAAATTGTAGATGCTGCGCTCGAGCAGGATCATTTCAGAATGGAAAGAATTTTGATGAGTTTTTTTAGGTATATAGAATGTTGCAGGTTAGTGGATGTGTTATTAAAAAGCCAGAGAGTTAATATGATTTGAGAAAGAACTGTATTTAAATATGTTGTACTTCATTTAAAAGGTTGATGATTCCTCATTGCAAAATGTTTTCTTATGCTCTTTTAAGGGGAAAGAATTCTGGCCTACAGATTTGATATGGCCAAATATTCCATTTTTGCTGAAGGGTACAAGCTGAGTTTAGTTCTCTGTTTAATGCTAAATAACTTTTGTCCTTTAATTTTTTTGCTATTGTTTTAATGCAAAAATGGTAGGATTAATAAGATTTGCTAGACCCTTTATAAACTATGTCTGATTAAAAGTTTTGCTTTGATTTTAGTTTAAAAACAGCAGATTTAAAGTTATGCTAAAAATTATAGTTAAGTATAAGATTGAGCTTTACCTAGTCTCTCTGTTTAAGGGCAAACATAAAATTTGCCTATATAGATTTATTTAAAATTTGGTTATAAAACATGCATCAAAAATATGCCAAAATTACACATTATAGCATCCAGTTTTATAGGATGCAGTTTAGAGCAGATAATAAAGATAAACAAAGGGTAACTCAAATATGCTGGCCCTCAGGCTTGTCAGAGATCTAATAAATATGGCATTTTTACATATGTAAGCATATTATGACCAAGTCCAACCTGTTGATGCACAAGAAAACAAATTAATTCAGTTTTTAAAGGTACAACCTATAGTTTTTCCATTTAAAATAAAAGTTATTCCAATTGTTAATGCTTTAATGTATTTACTGATGGTTCATCATCTGGTGTTGCTGCCTATACTTATGATAAAAAACAGTATATTTTCAAGTGTCTACTCAAATAACAGAGTTATCTGCAGTACTGGCTGTATTTTAAAGTTTTAATAAGCAGTCTTTAAATATTTTTACAAATAGTGACTATGTAGCTTAGTCTTTACCTAGGTTAGAGATTACAAATTAAATTTAAACATCTCCTGCTAAAATTTTATTTTTTACAAATTCAAAATTTGATACCAAAAAGAACTTTTCCTTTTACATTGGACATTTACAAGCTCATTCTAACCTTCCAGGACCTTGAACTAAAAGTAATTATAAAGAGCTGACTTGTTTAAACAATGTCCTTCTTGTGTTGTCCTTTTGCCTACTTCCCATATTGTGGTCAGTCCCTGTGGCCTTGAACCTAATGTTCAAGTGGATGTTACACATATTCCTAAATTTGGTTATTTAAAATATGTTCATGTTTTTGTTGACATTTATAGTGGGTTTATATTTTCCACACTCCAAACTGGTAAAGCTAGAAAAAATGTTATTGCTCATACGCTGTCAGCAATTGCTATATTAAAACTTCCAACACAACTTAAAACAGATAATGGCCCTGGCTATGTTGGAAATATGTTTTCAAAATTTTAAGAGCAGGGCACCCAGAGACATAAGTCTCAGGTTGTTAGGGGATGAGGCACAGGAAAGTTCAGGGGTTGCAGTCCTGGTTACTCATAATTGGATGTGGAGCTAGGTAGCTGACTTTCAGGTCTGGTCAGTCCTGGACAGACACCTGAGGAATATCTGATCTTTAATTCACGTTCAGAATCTCCTGATTCTGGTGGGGATGTGGCTACAGCCGAAGATGGAAGAGCAATTAGCTTCAACCTGTGTCTTCTCTGAGGAGCGAGCCTGAGAGAAGGTCAGGGCTCTTCAGGAGAAGAATTGAGTCCATCTGGGTTGACTGCTAGGTGATGTTATCTCTCAAGAGTAGATCTGGTCATTCTTCTTTGCAGAGTGGAGGTCTTCGCTTACCACAGTAATAGCAGTCAGGAGTCCCCTGATTTGCCTGAGGAAAATACCTCAACAGTGTTTGACTTCACCCAGCTAGCCAGAGAGTCGAGTTTCCGTAAATATTTTAAATGGCTGCGGAGCTATCAGTGACAGGAATATTATGATGCCAAGCCCAGGGGCACACCTGCGAAGCTGTGATCGCAGCCAATGATGGGAGTATTGTGAGTCCACACCTTGGAGGCAATTCACATAACCTAAGACAGGCTGGTCACCTCACAATAGCTGTGTCCACAGCCGATGATGGGATTATTGTGAATCCAAGTGTGGAGTCAACTCACATAGCCTAGGACAGGCAGATCACCTCAGATAATGGTGCTGGGCTTGGATGCTCATCATATAGCCTAAGACAGATACTTCGCCCATTTTTCTTTATTACAAGAAAGGGGGAGATGCCAGAGACCAAGAATCCCAGGCACATAGTCATGACAGACAGATGCTGGCGCCGGAGGCTGCAACTAGCTTTGACCACCTGGATAGATTGCTTCCTGAGACCAGAAACCACCCCCCACCTGACTCCCCCACCTGACTCCCCCACCTGATTCCCCCACCTGACCAGAATCATGAGATAGCCTCCCGTCCTTCTCCCTCCAATTTTTACTTCCTTATTCTTTGAGCTTAAAAGCAAAAGCCTTGCCCCATAATAAACGGGACTTTGACAAGGAAAACTGCTTGGTCCCGTTCTTCTCTCTCACCCGTTTTTCTTCAGGCTTGGCCCTCTTCAAAGACCCCACGAGTTACTAGTCCCGCAGGTGGGTACAATACATATACGTGATTCTTGAGAAAGAAGTCAAAACCACACAATGGAGGAAAGACAGCATCTTAAACAAATGGCGCTGCACGAACTGGATGCCTATACTAAATGCAAGTAGATCCATATTTATCTCCCTGCACAAAAGTAAAGTCCAAGTGTATCAAAGACCTCAACAACAAACCAGACACACTATACCAGAAAAAGTGTTACCAGAAAAAGTGGGGAAGATCCTTGAATTTATTGGCACAGTATACAACTTCCTGACCAGAACAGCAACTACATAGATTCTGTGATCAAAAATCAATAAATGGGACCTCATGAAACTTAAAAGTTTCTACAAAGCAAAGGACACTGTCATCAGAACAAAATCACAGCCTACAGATTGGGAAAGGATCTTCTCCAACCCTATATCTGAAGACACTGGGTAAGATGAACAATCTTCACTCAGAAAGGCAAATGGACAGACATTAGAAGAGGGAGAAAACAGGTAACAGGACAGGGGCCTATCACAAAGGTCCTCCTAAATACTCTACCCAGCAGGATATCAGAGCAAATGCTGAAAATGTGAAATTTAAAAGCACGTATGAATGGAGCTTAAGAGAGTTTGGCATACCGAGAAAATACCTAATCCCTAAGTTATGATTACAAAAAGAGGAGAAGAAAATATCAGCCAAGGCATTGAAAGTATCTTCAGTAAAAGTATTGAAGAAAAATTTCCAAAAGCTAATAAAACTTATGCTTAAGAAGTTAGGAGTGAATTACATAATGCCAATTACACAAGACTAGAAAATAAATTATCCAGAGTCTATCATCAGGATCTATTCTGTGAAAGCAGCTCTTTAGGCAAGTGGGCCTTCGAGAAGGTGATTTGGCATTTTGCATCTGTACTGTGATGCAGCCCCAGAAATGCTTCTAGCCTCTGACATGATGTCAAGAGCCATTTGTTTAGGGAATTTCAGTAGGTGCGAGAGTTCTCTGAAAGGTAATCTGGTATTATGCTAGGTCTGTTCCAATGATTCACCCCAGAATTTAGTCCAACCTCTGACAACCCAATTTTTGCACTGCTGCATCTCTCTAAAATCTGATATGGTGTGAGTTGTCACTTACTAGGTATTTACCCATTCTGATTGAAAAAAAAAATAAACTTCCTAAATGTTGTTATTGAAGATGCAATGCTGTGTAAATGGATTAGTTCTTGATTATGGTATTCCTGATTTGATTCAAACAAATGCTTTGAATTGCTTTAGAACTTCCCAAACAAGTTTATGGCTGCAATAAATACCTTTGTGCACTAGGAGACAGGTATGAGGCATATTTGTAACCTCAGATAGCCTTTACTCCAGATGATACCATGATTCCTGGTATACAACATAAACATTGGTATGCTGGTTTATAATTTCCATGAACCCAAAATATAATGGGGCTACCATGAAATGTCTAAAAAAATAAATACTGAGGTCTTTAAATACAAACTATATTGTTGTAATTCTTCATACATTGTCAAGTAATGGCAAAATATATTGTCATTTTAAATTAATTTTGTTTGTTAGAATGAGAGACAGAGAAAGTTATTGTCCTGAATTCACTGTAAAATAGAGATAGCTGAAAATGTGTAGCCAGGTCAGTCCTAATTGAAAAGACATATTCTTGTAACTTTTAGACCCTTTTCACCCTTTGTCATTCTGAGCTCACTATGAATGCATGTAATGGATACATAAATAAGAGATGTTTACTTTTAAAATATATAACCTGTTGTATTTAGAATTTATCTGTTTTTGTAATTAAATGCCCTTTTACTATGAGATAATTTCTTTGTCTCAGAAGTATAATATGATAACCAGACAATAAATGAAGGTTGAAGCCCGGTGGTAGAAAAGTATTGTGTAGAAGCCTGTTAGGTTGAAGCCTGCTAGAATTTGATTTATCCATGAGTATTATATATGTAAATATATCCATCTGTCTGTATCATGTACATGTTTTACATGAGGGTATGCCATTTTTTTTGGACGTAAGAGCCCCATTTATATCATCCATGTTATGTGTTTAGGAATATGAACAGTTCTATATGTCTGATCGTTTATCTATGTGTGTGGATACTTTGGAACCAGCACCCTGAGATTGCTGCAGTTTCTACAGAGGAGATGCTGGCTAAAATCAACATCGTCGTCATATGTAAATGTGAAAATTTGTTAAAACTGAACTTTAAGATTTTAATTTTATTCACCCTTTCCATCAAGCATATGTGCATGGATGTTGTTTGCTTACTTTCATCTTTCCTTTTCTTATAAATTCACAAATAAGTGGTAGATTTAGGACCTAACTATGAAAGGTCTCAGCAGAAGCCTGTTCCTTCAGAGGAACTAATCTCAGCTCCGGTTTGACTAGAAGCTGCTTTTTACAATTTTTGTTAGAGTGAAAAAATGTAGCCAGTTTTAGTTTTTCTCCTTAGCAAAAGTGTAGCTAGTCCCTAATCCTAGAAAATAAATATTGGCCTTCTCACCCTTACCCACTTCTTTTTCCTTTCAATCATCTTTCCTGGTAAGTTGCATGGTAACCCAAGTGATAAAGCTCACAGGGAATCTTTATCCTGTCCCAGATCCTAACCTGAAACATGCCAAAGCAGAAAGAGAGAGAGAGAGAGATTAGCATGTGAACTTTAACAATGTATTATACTTAAAATATTAGAAACACAAAAATATTATTAAATTTGAATTGAGAAAGATCAAATAACTTACAAAAGTGAAAGCCTATTAAAATAATACCAAAATGTTTGAAATAAACTTTAACATCAGAAGGAAATCAAAAGATACACTTTTACTCCTGAGACTTCATCACTGTTAGGCAAGATGTTCTAGTCAGCAAAGGTATGAATCAAAATTGATGGAGGAATAATTTTTTGTGAGTTTATGTGTACAAAGACAGCTGTACAGACAAAATTAGCTGAAGCAATAGGATAACTGAAGGAGCTTAATGGGATATAAATTGGAAAGTAAGAAGTCAAACTATCGCTAATCACAGATGATATGATAGTATACACAAGTGCCTCCCCCCCAAATTCCACCAGGAAATTCTTACAGCTGATGAACACCTTCAACAAAGTAGTTGATACAAAATTAAATTTAAAAAACATATCAGTAGTCCTTCTGTATAAAAAAAAATAACAGGCTGGGAAAGGAATTATGGAAACAGTGTCCTTCATAATAGACACAAATAAAATGAAATATCTTGCTGTAATTCTAACCAAGCAAGTGAAAGACATGAATGGCAAGAACTTTAAGTCTATGAAGAAAAAAATGGAAGTGGGAACATTTCCCTTGCTCATGGATCAATCCTTAGGATTAACATAGTAAAATTGGCCATTTTACCAAAAGCAATCTACAGATTCAGTGAAATTGTTATCAAAATTCCAACACAATTCTTTATAGACCTTGAAAGATCAATTCTGAACTCCATGTGGAAAAATTAAAAATTCACATTAGCTAAAATAATACTATACAATGAAAGAACTTCTGGAGGTATCAACATCTCTCATTCCAAACTTTACTACAGAACATTAGTAATAAAAACTGCATGATACTGGCATAAAAATGGAGAAGTTGATCAATTGAATTAAACTGAAGACCCCCAAAATAAACCCATACACCTACAGACACTTGATATTTGACAAAGAAGACAAATCTATAGAGTGGTGGAGGGGAGGAACTTCAACAAATGGTGTGGGGCTAACTGGTTGTCTGCATGTGGAAGAATGCAAATATTTATGCTAAAAAAACTTGATCTAAGTGGATGAAAGACCGCAAAAAACAATGAGATACACTAAATCTAGCAGAAAAGAAAGTAGAAATAGCTTGAACACATCAGTGCAGGAGACAAGCTTCTGAACAGAACACTAACATC
>NW_026587816.1:0-4709 GCF_907164565.1 Psammomys obesus
CTGACTACTTCATCCTGGTAGGCTGAGACCAGGAAAAGCAGGTTAGGGGTGTGGGGCGGGAGCCGCCTTGGCTCGGCCTCCGCCCCGGTTCTGCCTCCTTCCCCGGGCTCCGCCTCCGTCCCCCGGGCTCCGCTTCCCTCTACCTCCGAGCTCCGTCTCTGTTCATGCCCGGGCTCTGCCTTTCTCCTTTCACGGGCTCCGCCCCCGCCCCCGTGCTTCAAACCCCCATACCCGGGCACTGCCCCTACTTCCCCGGGCTCCGCCTCCACATCCCTTGTCTCCGCCTCCGACACAGGCTCCGCCTTCGCTCCCCTGAGCTCCGCCTCTGCTCCTCCTGGGCTCCGCCTATGCTCCCCCCCATGCTCTCCTTCTGTCCCTCCGGGCTCTGCCTCCGCCTCTCTGGGCTCCGCCTCTGCCCCTTGAGCTCCGTCTCCGCCTGCCCTGGGACCCGCCTCCGCCCCACCGAAGCAGTCAAGAGGGCCCTGCGGAGCCTGGCTTCGGGGCTGGGAGTCGGGGAGGAGGGAGGGTTGGTTCCCGTGGTGGAGGAGCGGCGGGTCTACGGGTGTTGGCCATCCCGGGTGCAGCCGAGCTTGGCTGGCTGTGGGCGTGTGTGAGGCATTCATTCACACTGAGCAAGGTAGAAAGGGAAGGGGAGGGAAGATGTGGGGAAGAGAAAAGAGGAGAGGGGAGGGGAGGAACATGTTCAAATTTTTCCTGGCAAGAAAACAGAAAGGAAAAAAAAATCCTGCTTAATGAAGTTCCAACTTTTGTGTGTGTGCCCCAAGAATTCTTAAGTTGTGTTAATGTGTACATACTTTCATCATATTTACATATATATATATATATATATATATATATATACTTTGAAACCTTGCTGAATAATGGTGTTTCAATGTCTTCCTCACATTTCAACTGAATTATTTTTGAGCCCTAAATCTAAACCTAATTCTTATCAATATTTGGAGGTCTTCCTTGTTTTGAATGTGTTACTTTATTTTCTTAGTTAATAGTGTGTCCACAGTCACTTACACCGAGGTCATCATACTTGGATCTCTAGAAAAATAATGAAAAACAATAAACAGTACTAATAATGTTAGTGGTTAGTGACTAAAATGAAAGTAACTGAGTGCATTGTACAATGATCTTAGATGATTTTTTCAGACAGGATATTTTATGATGAATTTTTTTTTCATGAGGAATAAAATGCCTGTTAAGCATAGGGCTTCTTTACAGCATGCTCTTGAAAACAAGGTTCAAGATGCATCCTGAAATCATAACATCTAATGATGTACAGAGAGGACACAATCAGCTTTGTGGATTTGGTCTCCTAGGGATAAGTATGGCAGGATGCAAAACCCAGGACATTTTCTGAGGACCTGACCTCTCATAAAACCTAATGAGAATATAGATTCTTCTCAGAAAATGAACATGTACATAAAACCAACTATGTAGAAAGCATGTATACAGCAAATTTCAGGAGAAGGACTAGGATAAAAACTAACACCAAACAAGAAGCACTGTTGCTGTACCTGTAATTTCTATCTTATCTGGAAGGCAGAGACAGGAAGACTGTTAACTCCTGTATTTAAGGCAGAGCATCTGCATAAAGAAAAGCAATGTTTTGTTTCTCCTGTTCCTTTTCTTCCTCCTCCTCTACCTTCTCTTTCTTTACCTCATATATGTGAAGGAAATGTTCTATCTCTGAGCTGTATTCCTAGCTTCTGTACAAAACAGACAGATACAGATAGTCTTTGCATATGATAAAGCCAGATGCTAAAGCTCACTAAAGCTTAAAGAAAGTGACTTGTTATGAAATGACTTATTATAAATGAAAGAGAACACAGAGAAGGTAACAGACATAGAGGCTGTCTTACTAACATCAGAAACAGAACAAAGATAAAAAAATACTTTAGGAGAAGTTTATTACAGATGGCACAATGGCTGGCATTAACAAATAAAATGCTCCATGCTCCCATCCTCTCGGTGGGAATTTTGTACTACTATCAGATTATGAAGACTTTGTTAAAGGCATTTACTGTTTAAAATGTTATTTGCCTTTCCACAGGTAGTTACTGTTTGTGAATTAGGTACCCAATACTGTGCTAAATCCTGAACACACAGAAAATGATTCATGCAAACACCATTCTTTTTCTATAAGCTTACAGTCTTGTGGGGTAATCCACCATAAACAAATCCATAAACCATGAATAGAAATGTATACATCACTACAAATTACACTATGAAAACTAAAGAAAAGCAAGAGGGACCTAACACCCCAGAAGGGATAAAGAACATACATATTCAAAGGCCCAGAGATGAGAACATTTTAGTTCCATAGGAGAAATGAAGGAAGGTAATTTTTTTGAATATTAATGGGAAGAAAGTAACAACAACCAACACAACAACAATAATAATAGTAATTGCCGGAGCCCTCCAGCAGAGTTGAACGGTTCTTGTGTCGGGAGTGAGAAATGAAATTATTAAACCAACAGACAACACATGGGACCTTTCTGAGAGGCTCTAGTGGAAGCTAGATGCCTTGCTTTATTTCAGACTCCTTTTAAGCCAGAGTAAAAGCCCTTTACAATGAGTTAAATTCACAAGGAGGTGAATCAAGAGGTGTGATTTTGACAAGGTATCCTACTTGCTGTCTCAAATAAAAGAAGCTAGACTTGGAAATTCTTCACTAACTCCAGTGAAGGCCTGGAAAAAGCAGTCTTTCTGCTGAGACTTAAATATCAAAGCAGCTGGTAAAACAGCGGTTCCCAACAAGAAATAACAAAGATTAAAGAGGAAGCCAGAGGGGCTGAAGAGATGGCTTAGTGATGAAAAATACTTTCTGTGGGACTGGAGAGATGGCTCAGACGTTAAGTGGACTGGCTGCTTTTGGCATGAGTTCAATTCCCAACAACCACATGGTGGCTCACTACCACCTATAATGAAATCTGTTGCCCTCTTTTGGCATGCAGGTGTATAGAAAACACAATATTGTATACATAATAAATCTTAAAACAAATCAGAACATTCTCTGCTTTTTTTTTCAGAGTTCCTAGCATGTCCATGGTTGTTCACAATCTTCTGTAGCTCCTGTTACAGGGAATTTGATGCTATATTCCCTGGGATATAAGGCACACAAGTGGTACACTTATATACATACAAGCAAAATACTCTTATCACTCATCTACACAAAAGATAAAAACACCCCCTCAAAAAAATAGAGGTTAGCAGGCGTGATGGCACACACTCGATCTCAGTGAGTTCGAGCCCATCCTGGTCAACAGAGCTAGTCCAGTCCAGGCAAATATACACAGGGAAATCCTGTGTTGAAAAGCAAAGCAAAACAACCAAACAAACAAACAAACGAAACAAAACAAAACAAAAAAAAATATCATAAAGCAAGTGTGGTGACACATGCCTGTAAATGGAGCATCAGGAAGGTCAGGAATGAAGGTCAACCTGGACTATATGAAACTCGGTCTCAAAAATAAAACAGCAGCAGCAACAACAGAACAGCACAAGAATCTGAGTGCCTGAGATGCTTTGGGACATTCAAATCTTTTATCTTAATTCTTGGCTCCATAGGAAGCTATTGAGGAGTGTAGATGTTTGAATGAAAATGACCCCTACAGTCTCATATGTTTGAAAATCTGGTCCCCAGTTGATGGAACTGTTTTGGAAAAATTAGTAATTGTGATCTTGTTGAAGAGGTGTGTCACTGGGGGTGGGCTTTGAGGTTTTAAATCCCACACCATTCTCAGTTAACTCTTTGCCTCATACTTGTAGATCAAGATATAAGCTCTCAGCCACTGTTCTCTCTGGTTCTCTGCCTGCCATTCCTGTCTGCCACTATGGTCCCTGCCATGATGCTCATGGACTTACCCTCTGAAACTCTAGGTACCAACCAACTGTTTCTTCTATTAGCCTTGGTCATGATATCGTAGCACAGTGTTAGAAAAGTAGCTAAGACAAGGGGTTTGAAAACAGGAGAGAAAGGATTTGATGTACACTTATCTCAAAGATCCTTTTGTTCTGTCAAATTAATAGTAAGATTTCAGGAATGAAAGGCCTCAGAGCACCCCGACCCAGAAGGCAGAACCCTACTCGGATGGGGCGGGGAAGGGGCTTTCGCGAGGAGCAGCGCAGGCGCAGTGCACGCCTCCATTGTTCAGCGTGACGTAAGCGCCATCGCTAAGGCTACAGACGCTGAAGGGAAAACGCTGAGCTCCTCCCAGGCCTGGTGGGCGGCAGCGGCGAGGGTTGGCAACGGGAACCCTCTTCCCGGGAGCGGTGGCGGCAGTAGTGGCTCTGCTAGTGGACTACTTCATCCTGGTAGGCTGAGACCAGGGGAAGCCAGGAAGGCTCCGCCCCCGCCCCGGGCTCCGCCTCCGCTCCGGGCTCCGCCTCCCGGGTTTCGCCTAACTCCTCCCCCGTCCCCGCCCCGGACTCCACCTCCATCCCTAGCCCCGCCTTCGTTCTGGGCTCCACCTCCTCCCCGGGCTCCACCCCTGCCTCCAGCAGCCATCCAGTGGGCTAGGTGGTGCTGGGCCTGGCATCGCGGTTGGGAGGCGGGGAGGAGAGAGGGTTGGGTCCGGTGGTGGAGAAGCGGCGGGTCCACGGGTGTCGGCCATTGCGGAGCAGTTGAGTCTGTCTGGCTGTTGGCGTGTGTGAGGGACCCGCAGGATGGCGGTCGCGGGGTGAGGCCGTGGCGG
>NW_026587817.1:0-1844 GCF_907164565.1 Psammomys obesus
TCAAAACAAAGTGACTGCCTACAGATTGGGAAAGAATCATCACCAACCCTTTATCTGACAGAGGACTCATATCCAATATATATAAAGAACTAAACAAGCTGAAAAGCAACAAACCAAGTAATCCACTTAAAAAATGGGGAACAGAGCTAAAGAGAGAATTCTCTGCAGAGGAATATTGAATGGCAGAGAAGCACTTAAAGAAATGCTCAACCTCATTAGCCATTAGGGAAATGCAAATCAAAACAACCCTGAGATTTCACCTTACACCCCTCAGAATGGCCAAGATGAAAAACTCAAGGGACAACACATGCTAAAGAGGTTGTGGAGAAAGGGGAACCCTTCTCCACTGCTGGTGGGAATGTAAACTGGTACAACCACTCTGGAAATCAATCTGGCGCTTTCTCAGACAACTAGGAATAGCGCTTCCTCAAGATACAGCCATACCACTCCTAGGCATATACCCAAAAGAGGCGCAAGTACACAAAAAGGACATTTGCTCAACCATGTTTGTAGCAGCTTTATTTATAATAGCCAGAAGCTGGAAACAACCCAGATGCCCCTCAACTTAAGAATGGATGCAGAAACTGTGGTACATCTATACAATGGAGTATTACTCAGCAATGAAAAATAAGGAAATCATGAAATTTGCAGGTAAATGGTGGGACCTGGAAAGGATCATCCTGAGTGAGTTGTCCCAGAAGCAAAAAGACATGCATGGTATATACTCACTCATATAAACATACAATATAAATTAACCCACTAAAATCTGTACATCTAAACAAACTAAGCAAGAGAGGACCCTAACTAAAATGTTCAATCCCCATCCTGAAAGGCAAAGAGGATGGACATCAGAAGAAAAAGAAAATAGGAAACAACCTCAGAACCTGCTACAGAGGGCCTCTGAAAGCCAGAAGAAAACAGGAAACAACCTTGAAACCTGCTACAGAGGGCCTCTGAAAGCTTCTGCAGTATAGACTGTCAAAGCAGATGCTGAGCCTGATGGCCAACTGATGGGCAGAGTGAATGGAATTTTATGTAAGAAGTGGGAAATAGTAAGAGCTGGAGGGGAGAGGAACTCCACAAGGAGAGCAACAGAACAAGATAATTTGAACACAGGGAACTTCCCAGAAAATCATACTCCAACCAAGGACTATTTGTGGAGATGACCTGGAACCCCTGCACAGGTGTAGCCCATGGCAGTTCAGTGTCCAAGTGGGTTACATAGTAAAGGGAAGAGGGACTGCCTGTGACATAATCTGATTGGCCTGCTAGTTGATCACTTCCCCCTGAGGAGGGAGCAGCCTTACCAGGCCACAGTAGAGGACAATGCAGCCACTTTTGATGAGAACTGATAGACTAAGATCAGAAAGAAGAGGAGAACTTCCCCTATCAGTGGACTTGGGGAGTGACATGTATGCAGAAAGGGGAGGGAAGGTGGGATCTGGAGGGGAGGAGGGAGGGGCTTATGGGGGATACAAAATGAATAAAGTGTAATTAATAAAAAATTTAAAAAAAGATTAATAGCTAAAAAACTACAGCATGCTTGTGTATGATGTGCATTCAATTCATATTTAGAAAAATAAACATGTCATAACATAGTGTATATGTTATGGGAATACAATTTCTGTTTCTGGAAAATAGAACTTACTAACATCAAATGTTTGACAACAGTTTATAAATTCCTAAGGTCATAAATATCTATTCAGGTTAACAGAGACCGACTTAGAGATGTATGTCTAAGTTTATGTGTCTAAAAACACACATATATCTCTACTGTGTTCAAACTGAGGCTTGTTGAGAAACCTAGGTAAGGAACAATGGATGTTAAATAACTAAGTTATGTT
>NW_026587818.1:0-2482 GCF_907164565.1 Psammomys obesus
GTCAGGTCAGCATTGAAGAAGCTCCAGAGGATGGTCTTCGCCCAAATCCTCCCTAGCAGGCTCAAATGCTAAGTCAAAAGGGGCTCCCTGGCATTAGCTATTATCTTGTGCATCTGCTTAGCTGAAATAAAAACTAATATTGCAGCAACTGGGCTAAAAGCCTAGAGAGACCCTAAAAATGAATAATAGTTCTCCTTGGCTTACTGATGGTACTCAGATCCCATTATAAAAAGATAAATCTATAAGATAGAAGGGGTCATGTCTGGAAGACCCAACATTGGGTCTTCAAATGATCATGGGAAAGGGGGAAATGAGAGACCAAAAAGATTAAAAATTAGCAGCTATTGGTTAAGGCCTGAACTATGTGGGTGGAGAAGTCTAGTAATGCCCTGAGGGGAAGGACCGCCTTACTGCATTCTTTCCCCACCTACTAGAGATAGCAGTTGCTAGGAAACTGGCCCATCCCCCTAGGGAGGGACACCAGGTCATTATGTTCTGGGGACCTTCCTATAGCCAATCTATTCAAAATGTAGCATTTTGACCAATAGATGCTTGCCAGGCAGGAATTGCCCCTGCCTTGGGAATGCTGGGAGGGACCAGAATCTATATATCACCCAACTAACCTGGGCATGGTGTGTTCAGCTCCCACCGCTTTGGCGGTGGGTGTTGTGGGCCCAAGCTGCAGCTTGTAATTTACAATAAAAAGACCCTCATGTGTTTTGCAATGGAGTCGATTCCTGTAAATCTTTTGGGGGCTCACAAACTGGGTATAACATAACTAATGAAAATTAAAAGAAATAAAAATAAAGAAATAAAAAATAAACTTAATTGACTAGGATAATCTCTTGACTGGACAAAGAGCCCAATGAATTTATTCGATTGTGCTTTCACAGCAGAGCAACTTGGAAGTTAACACCTGCTTCAGCTACCAGAGCCTTGAGACAAAAAAGCAGTGAAAGTCAGGAGGGTGGGGCTGGGGGGAGAAGAGACAGGACCATTTCAGGAGGATCCTAGGGATGCCCTGTTCCTAGGAAGAACTCAACTAACTCCCTTGGGCACTCAGAGGAAAGCCCAAACTAACTATCCCCAGCCCAAGCAGCCCAGAAACCATAGGCGCCTCTGAAGATTGTGCAAGTCTTTTCCTCCCCTGCCAGCTCGGTGGCATGTTTCTAAAATCCCCATCTGCACAACATAAACAGGGAACTCGCAGCAAAAAGGCTCGGCGGTGCAAATTCCAGCTTCCAGCCAAGGGCGGGAGAATCTCTGCTGCTGCGCGGCCAGTGCCAAGTTTCCAAGTGACCCCGCGCCCCTCCACGCCCTTCTCCTCCCACTGCAAAAGGGAGAGAGAAGGCGGAAGGAAAGACCCCCGCTCCAAGAGAATAAAGAGTAGGGGAGGGGGGACGTTGAAGCAGAGGCCCGGGCTCTAAGAGTTCTGCATTCGTGGTGAGAAGGCGCCTGGGCGCCCACTTTCCGAGCCCCGGGTGCAAGCGTCCTCAGAGGAACCCAAAGGCCAAGTTCTCTCGGGTGGGGTGGGGGAGGGGTTTTCGCGAGGCGCAGCGCAGGCGCAGTGTGCGCCTCCATTGTGAAGCGTGGCAGAAGTGCCATTGCGATGGCAACAGCCGCCAAAGGGAAAAGGCTGAGCAGCCTGGGAGGGGTGGGCGGTGGCAACGGGAACCCGCTTCCCGGGCGCGGTGGCGGCGGCCATGGCTCGGCTAGCTGACTACTTCAGTGTGGTAGGCCGAGACCAGGAGAAGCCAGGTAGCGGTGTGGGGAAGGCGCCACCCCCGGGCTCCGCCTCCGCCCTCGACTCCGCCTCCGCCCCGGGGTCCGCCTCCGCCCCCACTAGGCTCCGCCTCCCTCCTCCCCGGGCTCCGCCTTCACTTACCAGGGTTCCGCCTCCCTCCGCTTCCGGGCCCCTCCCCGTCCCCACCCCGAGCTCCGCCTTTGTTCCCCGGGCTCCGCCCCCGCCAACGCTAGGATCCGCTATTGCTACCGCGGGCTCCCCCTCCCTCCTCCGCCGGGCTCCTCCCCTGTCCACGCCCCTGGCTCTGCCTCCGCCCCTTGGGCTCCGCTACTCCCCCGCCTCCGCCTCTGGGCTCCTCCTCCGCCCCCAGCAGCCATCCATTGGGCCAGGTGGTGCTGGGCCTGGCATCGAGGCTGGGAGGAGGGGAGGAGAGAACCATCTTGTTACATATTTTCAGTTATAATTTTCTTTTTCCTTTCTTTTCTTTTTTCTTTTTCTTCCTTTTTTTTTCTTTCTCTTTCCTTTTTCTGAGCCAAGGTCTTACTATGTAGTCCTAGATGTACTTGAATTATCTATATAGATGACACTGACACTCATAGAGACCCACTTGTTTCTGCTTTCCAAGTGCTGCAATTAAAGTTGTGCGCTTGTGTGTACACACACATAAAATGGGGAAATCTGAATAAGAATAGTGGCTTCTTATATGATACCAGCATCCTAACAGTGATACTGTACTGT
>NW_026587819.1:0-9611 GCF_907164565.1 Psammomys obesus
TTTAAAGCCTAGTGATTGTTCTCCAGTTTATGAAAAGAGGGAGGCATTTTCTGTGTATACTATATCTTTAAGAGTTTAATGATTATTCTTTTTAAAGATTTGTGTAGTTTTTATACCACTTGCATCTATTAGCACCATGGACCTGAATAGGATGGTGATTCTTTTGAGACTGGAGTTACATACATAAGGTTGTTAGCTGTCACATGAGTGCTGGCAATGAAAATCAGGGCTTCTAATAGAGTAAAAAGTAGTTTTAGGCAAGATGGCGACACCGGGAGGACTCTCATTCTAAGCAGCAGCACAGCAGGATCGGCACAGTGACCAGCAATCAGAACTCACAGCCATAAAACACAAGTGATTGCGTTTAACAGATGAGAGGATACCCCATGGTAGGGGATTCAATCAGCTTTTAACTCACCCAGCTAAACCTTGGAAGAGCTCTCGGTTCCACCAGGCGCTTGGTCGCCAGCCCAGAGCTACATGCCAGCATGATCTGGTCACTGTCTCAGACTGAACTGTGGGCCCAGAACATCACAGACTGGATTTTCCAGTCGAGAGAGAACCCCACGGAGCAGAAAACGATTGGGACCGACCTTAGGTCACCCAGACATACCCTGGAAAAGACTCAGGTTTTGCGGGCGCCCCAGGAGCCAGCCCGGAGCCAGAGCCAGGAACCCAGCTGCCTGCACAGAGCCCTCCCTGTGCGCCTGACAGATAGAACTGTGGGCCCCAGGGCACCAGATACTGGGTTTCACTGTAGGGTGCAAACCCACAGGGAGGGAAACGGCAACGGCTGGTCTGATCTCAGAGCACTCAGCTGATACCACCACCCCAAAAAGGTCTTGGGAAAATTACCCAGTTTAGGGAGACGCCCAGGCTCCCAAAGGCCAGAAAGGGGGAGCCATGGGCAGGTGTCTGTGCCTGTGGGTTCTACTTGCCACCCCAGACAGAAAGGCGGTCCCCAAAGCAAAGACTGGGGGTCCCTGGAAGGAGGAAACCCCACAGCGGGGGGGGGGATCATCAGGTCTAACGCTCAGGACACCCAGCACCAAAAGACTTTCTGGATTCACCCAGACTCTAGGCTCTAGCTTTCTAATGCAGGCAGGAGCGCTGTGCTCAGCTGCCATTATTGAGTACCCCTAGGGCACTGGAGCACACAGCTGCATCCTCAGACCTACAAAAGCCAAAGAGCCATTACAGCAGCCCTCAGACACTGTGCCAAGGATCAACCAGTTATCTCTAGCTAGACTGACAAAACTGCGAGAATCCCTGGTCCTTCAAGAGGGCTGCACCCACAGCATCTGAACCAGAGCAGTGCCCACAGACAACATCACAGACAGGGACACACAGCTTGCCATCCAGACTGAGGCACCCAGCCTTCAGACCAGAGTAGAGCCCCCAGGCACCAACTTAACCTAGGTGCACATTCTCCAGGCCCAGAGCAGAGCACTCAGCCTCTGGCCCAGAGACTTGCTGGGTGAACCTCTCACTTTCCTGGAAAGAACTGTGTGCCCCAGGATAAAAGACTGAGTTTCCCTGTTGGGAGAAAACCCCACAGCTAGGGAATCAGCAGGTTCTTCAAGAGGACTGTACCTGGAAAACTGTAACAACAACAGCAGCTCACTAAATATATAACAAGAAACCCAACAGTGGGGCAGCTGTCTTGAGAACTTCTATGGGTAAGAGGAGAGTCACCAATGCCTAACAAAGACCACAGCTACTACTCAGGTCTATACACCTGAGGTGAGAAGTAGCAATTCCTGAGAAACACTGGCCATACAGTGACCATACCCAAAAAGCAGAGGAGGACTCCTTCAGGAAAAATCATCTTCCGGCCAAGGGGATACTCCCTACCTCAGGACTCCAGGAAGCACAGAAACTAACATCCAACACCTAAATCAGCACAATGGGTAGAGGTCAGTGTAAAAGCTCAACCAACAAAAGACAGAACAATATGGCATCTCCAGAACCCACCCATCCAGGGGCAAACATCCCTGGACAATGCAGCATAATAGAAAATCAAGAAGATGACCTTACATCTATGCTGATGAAGAGGATAATAGAGGAAACAAATAAAATACGTAAAGAATTAGAGGAAAACAAAACCAAACAGATCATGGCTATACTTAAAGAAATGGAGGAAGATAAAGACAAGCAGATTATGGCAATCCATGAAGAAATACGGGAAGATGCAGCCAAACAGTTTGCGGCCTCCAGAGAAGAAATAATTAAATCACTGAAAGAAATAAAAGAAACAGAGTTGAAGGAACTAAAAGAAAAAGAGGAAAATACAATCAGACAGGTGAAGGAAGTAAACAAAACAACTCAAGACCTGAAGATAGAACTGGAAAAATTAAAGAAAACACAAATGGAGGAAATAATGGAGAGGAAGAATTTAGGGAAGAAAACAGGAACTACAGAGGTAAGCATAACAAACAGACTACAAGAGATGGAAGAAAGAATCTCAGGTGCAGAAGACACAATGGAAGAAATTGATGTATCTGTCAAAGAAAATGTTAAATCCAAAAAATTCCTGACACAGACCGTCCAAGAAATCCAAGACAATATGAAAAGACAAAACCTAGCAATAGGTATAGAGGAAAAAGAAGACTCCCTTCTCCAAGGCCCAGAAAATATTTTCAACAAAATCATTGAAGAAAATTTCCCCAAGTTAAAGGAGAGGCAAATAAGAATACATGAGGCATACAGAACACCCAACAAATTTGACCAGAAAAGAAAATCCTCCCGCCACATAATAATCAAAACAGTAAGTATACAGAACAAAGAAAAAATACTAAAAGCTGCAAGGAAAAAAGGCCAAGTAACATATAATGACAAACCCATTAGAATCACACCTGAATTTCAACAGAGACTATGAAAGCCAGAAGGGCCTGGACGGATATCATGCAGACCATAAGAGAACACAGATGTCAGCCCAGGCTACTATAACCTGCAAAACTCTCAGTCCTCATAGACAGAGAAAACAAGATATTCAATGACAAAAACAAATTTCAATAATATCTACACACAAATCCAGCATTACAGAAGACACTGGAAGGGAAAATACAACCCAAGAAAATTAGCTTCTGTCAAGAAAACACAAAAAATAATTAACCTTACTACAGTAAAACAAAAAGCAACAAAGCACACAACCTTATGACCACAGCCAACATCAAAATCAAAGGATCTAACAGCCACTGGTCATTAATCTCTCTCAAAATCAATGGACTCTACTCTCCAGTAAAAAGACACAGATTAACAGAATGGATACGTAAACAAAACCCAGCAATCTGTTGCATACAAGAAACACACCTAAGGCACAAAGATAGACATTACCTGAGGGTAAAAGGTTGGAAGACGACTTTCCAAGCAAATGGACACAAGAAGCAAGCAGGAGTAGCCATTCTAATATCTTATAAAATAGACTTTCAACCAAAATTAATAAAAAGAGATGCGGAAGGACACTTCATACTCATCAAGGGAAAATTCCACCAGGAAGACATCACAATCCTGAACATCTATGCCCCAAATACAAGAGCACCCACATTTGTAAAAGAAACATTGATAAAAATTAACCACATAAACATCCCCACACATTAATAGTGGGAAACTTCAACACCCCACTCTCAACAAAGGACAGGTCAACAAAACAGAAATTAAACAAAGAAACAATATCTCTGACAGAGGTCATGAATCAAATGGACCTCACAGACATTTACAGAACTTTACACCCAAACACAAAAGAATTTACCTTCTTCTCAGCACCTCATGGAACCTTCTCCAAAATAGACCATATAGTTGGTCACAAAGCAAGCCTCAACAGATACAAGAAGACTGAAATAATCCCTTGTATCCTGTCTGATCACCTTGGAGTAAAGCTGGACTTCAACAACAACAGAAATAGCAAAAAGCCTACATACACATGGAAACTGAACAACTTGTTACTAAATGACAGCTGGGTCAGGAACGAAATAAAGAAATTAAAGTCTTCCTAGAACTCAATGAAAATGAAGACACAACATACCCAAACTTGTGGGACACAATGAAAGCAGTGCTAAGAGGAAAGTTCCTAGCACTAAGTGCCTTCAGGAAGAAATTCGAGACAGCTCATTCAAGCAATTTAATGGCCCACTTAAAAACCCTAGAAAAAGACAAAGGAGACACACCAAAAAGGAGTAGACGGCTGAAAATAATCAAACTCAGGGCTGAAATCAATCAATTAGAAACAAATAAAATAATTCAAAGAATCAATGAAACCAAGAGCTGGTTCTTTGAGAAAATCAACAAGATCGACAAACCCTTAGCCAAGCTAACTGAAAGCAGAGAGACACCACCCAAATCAACAAAATCAGAAATGAAAAGGGGGACATAACTACAGACACTGAGGAAATCCAAACAATCATTAGGACTTACTTCAAAAATCTATATGTCACAAAATTTGAAAAATTAAATGAAATGGACAATTTTCTTGATTGATTCCAATTAACAAAGCTGAATCAGGACCAGGTAAACCAATTAAATAGTCCTATATTCCCCAAAGAAACAGAAGCAGTCATCAAAAGTCTCCCATCCAAAAAAAGCCCAGGACCAGATGGATTCTGCGCAGAATTCTACCAGACCTTCAAAGAAGAGCTAACTCCAATTCTCTTCAAACTATTCCACAAAATAGAAACAGAAGGAACATTACCAAACTCATTTTATGAAGCCACAATCACCTTGGTACCTAAACCTCACAAAGACTCAACAAAGAAAGGGAATTTCAGGCCAATCTCCCTTATGAACATTGATGCAAAAATACTTAACAAAATACTTGCAAACTAAATACAAGAACACATCAAAGATATTATCCACTATGACCAAGTAGGCTTCATCCCAGGTATGCAGGGGTGGTTCAATTTACGGAAATCCATCAATGTGATCCACCATATTAACAAACTGAAAGAAAAAAAACCACATGATAATCTCCCTAGATGCTGAAAAAGCATTTGACAAAATCCAACATCCATTCATGTTTAAAGTATTGGAGAGATCAGAAATACAAGGCACATATCTAAACATAGTAAAGGCGATATAAAGCAAGCCTATAGCCAACATCAAACTGAATGGAGAGAAACTTAAAGCAATCCCACTGAAATCAGGGACAAGACAAGGCTGCCCACTCTCTCCATATCTCTTCAACATAATGCTGGAAGTCCCTGCTAGAGCAATAAGACAGTTGAAAGAGATCAAGGGGATACAAATTGGAAAGGAAGAAGTCAAATTATCACTATTTGCAGATGATGTGATAGTATACCTGACTGACCACAAAAATGCTACCAGGGAACTCCTACAGCTGATAAACACCTTCAACAAAGTGGCTGGTTAGAAAATTAACTCAAAAAAAATCAGTAACCCTCGTGTATAGAAAAGGGCTGAGAAATAAATTAAGGAAACAACAGCCTTCACAATAGCCACAAATGACATAAAGTACCTTGGTGTAACCCTAACCAAGCAAGTCAAAGATTGTATGAAAAAAATTTCAAGTCTCTGAAGAAATAATTAGAAGATATGAGAACATGGAAAGATCTTCCATGCTCATGGCTTGGCAGGATTAACATAGTAAAAATGGCCATCTTACCAAAAGCAATCTACCGATTTAATGCAATTCCCATCAAATTACCGACACAATTCTTTACAGACCTGGAAAGAAAAATTCTCAACTTCATATGGAATAACAAGAAACCGAGAATTGCTAAAACAATCCTCTACAATAAAAGATCTTCTGGAGGTATCTCCATCCCTGATCTCAAGCTGTACTATAGAGCAACAGTTATAAAAACTGCATGGTACTGGCATAGAAACAGAATGGTGGATCACTGGAACCGAACAGAAGACACAGAAATAAACCCACATACTTATGGACACCTGATTTTTTACAAAGATGCCAAAACCATACAATGGAAAAAAGATAGCCTCTTCAACAAATGGTGCTGGTCCAACTGGATGTATACATGTAGAAAAATGAAAATAGATCCATACTTATTACCCTGCACAAAACTGAAGTCCAAGTAGATCAAAGACCTCAACATAAAACCAGACACATTAAATCGGCTAGAAAAAAAGTGGGGAATACCCTAGAACTCATTGGTACAGGAGAAAACTTCCTGAACAGAACACCAACAGCACAGGCTCTAAGAGCAACAATCAATAAATAGGACCTCATGAAATTGAAAAGCTTCTGTAAAGCAAAGGACACCATCATCAAAACAAAGCGACTGCCTACAGATTGGGAAAGTATCATCACCAACCCTTTATCTGACAGAGGACTCATATCCAGCATATATAAAGAACTAAAGAAGTTAAAAAGCAGCAAACCAAGTAATCCACCTAAAAAATGGGGAACCGAGCTAAACAGAGAATTCTCTGTAGAGGAATATCGAATGGCAGAGAAGCACTTAAAGAAATGCTCAACCTCATTAGCCATTAGAGAAATGCAAATCAAAATAACCCTGAGATTTCACCTTACACCCATCAGAATGGCCAAGATTAAAAACCCAAGTGAGAACCCATGCTGGAGAGGTTGTGGAGAAAGGGGAACCCTCCTCCACTGCTGGTGGGAATGTAAACTTGTACAACCACTCTGGAAATCAATCTGGTGCTTTCTCAAACAACTAGGAATAGCGCTTCCTCAAGATCCAGCCATACCACTCCTAGGCATATATCCAAAAGAAGCTTGAGTACACAGTAAGGACATTTGCTCAACCATGTTTGTATCAGCTTTATTTGTAATAGCCAGAAGCTGGAAACAGCCCAGATGCCCCTCATCTGAAGAATGGATGCAGATACTGTGGTACATCTATACAATGGAGTATTACTTAGCAGTGGAAAATAAAGAAATCATGAAATTTGCAGGTAAATGGTGGGACTTGGAAAGGATCATCCTGAGTGAGTTGTCCCAGAAGCAAAAAGACACACACAGTATATACTCACTCATATAAACATACAACACAGAATAAACCCACTAAAATCTGTACATCTAAACAAACTAAGCAAAAGAGAGGACTTTAACTAAAATGTTCAATCCCCATCCTGAAAGGCAAAGAGGATGGACATCAGAAGAAAAAGAAAACAGGAAACAACCTTGGAACCTGCCACAGAGGGCCTCTGAAAGCCTCTGCCGTGCAGACTGTCAAAGCAGATACTGAGCCTGATGTCCAACTATTGGGCAGAAGTGTGAAATAGTAAGAGCTGGAGAGGACAGGAACTCCACAAGGAGAGCAATAGAACAATAAAATTTAAACACAGGCAACTTCCCAGAGAGTCATACTCCAACCAAGAACTATTCATGGAGATAACCTAGAACCCTGACCATGCAGCCACTTCTGATGAGAACTGATAGACTAAGATCAGAAAGGAGAGGAGGACCTCCCCTATCAGTGGACTTGGGGAGAGGAGGGAGGGTAGGATCGGGAGGGGAGGAGGGAGGTGCTCATGGGGGGATATAAAATGAATAAAGTGTAATTAATAAAAGTTAAATAAAAAATTTTAAAAAAGTAAAAAAGTAATTTTAATCACTGAGCCATTTCTCTAGTCCATTAGCAATCATTCTTTGTCATCAAATCCTTGGATTGTTTCAAGATTCCTTACTCTGTTGTCCAGTAAATTGTATTTGTTTTCTATTGTTTTTTTTTTCTCTTTTTATTTCTATTTAAATAGTGACTCATTTCTCAATGCTGCACTTGTGAAATTATTCTGGATTTTAGATTTTGGAAATCATCAATGTATAAGATTGTATTTGCAGGAAAATGTGCTTACCCAACAAGTGAATGGTTCCTGCTTCATCCCAAGAATAACTAACTAATTAATTAATTAATTAATTAGCTACCCAAATAAGTAAATAATTGAAGTCATATCAAGTCTAGATCATGGTCTTAGCATAAATAATGATGGGTATGTAGGCAGTCACATTCGCCTTAACCCTGTCTCTTTGCACTACTTAAAACCATAAATTATTTGATAATATATCATTGATAATACATATTTAATCCATGCATAGTTCAATAAATATTTTTCAGAAATAACTTTGGTGTGTTCAGTGGCACAGTAGGTCTATCTTTGGCAACTGATTTCTTCTGGAGAGCCACAATTATATTTATCTTCTCTTGCTTTATCTTGCTGGGAATGTATATCATCACTCTTTTGTCCTGGATTCATTTTCCCTTCGGGTCATAGAGTAGGTCCCCAGTATATGATTCTCACAGTATTATACTCCACAGCTCTGTGAACATGTGCTCTGCAAAGTGTTCTGGGTGAAGTATCTCATCTTAACAAAAACATCTTTCATATTGTTCTTTATCTTCTCTGGGTCTTTTTACAATACTGTGGTCAAAAGACAGCTGAGAACTGTGCCTGCTGCAGCAGAAGGTACAACTAATACAGATTTTGAAAAGGTAAAGATTTACCTTTTCTTTATCCACATTGTCACTATTAGAACAAAAGTTCTAACGAACCATTTCTTCCTTCCCACTATCCCTATTCTCCTCAATTTTGGGTTGGTTTGTTGGAAACAAATTTCAGTATGACACCATATCTGATCTTGAACTTGTGGTCCATCTGTCTCAGCATCTCCAGTTCTGGGATAATAGGTATGCATCATAGGGCTCATTAAATAATCTCCTATTACTTCTCATCATGATTGCCTGCATCTGCTTTCTCTAATGCAGACTTGATAGGCTGGGGTCAGTTGATAGAGGAAGAGGACTCCCCCATTCTGAGGACTAGGGGAGGGAGGGTTGTAGAGGTAGGGAGGATGCGACTGAGAGGAGACAAGGGGGGCTACAATCAAGATGTAAAGTGAATAAATTAAAAAAATTAAATTACAAAAAAGACAAAAGGAGGGGATCCAAGATGGCTGCACCGGGAGGACACTCTTTCTGACCGGCATCACAGCAAGATCTGCACAGTGATCAGCAGACAGAACTCTGGGTCCTAATATAGCAGTGATTGTTTCCCAAGTGAGAGGAAACCCCATGGTGTGGGATTTAATCAGCTTCAACTCACTCAGCTAAACTGAGGAAGAAGTCCCTATTCCACCAAGTTCTTGGTCGCCAGCCCAGAGTCACGAGCTGTTGCCATGCTCTGATCACTGTCCCAGACTGAACTGTGGGCCCCACAACACCAGAGATGGGGATTTCCAGTGGAGAGAAAACCCCACGGTGCAGGAAACAATCGGGGCCGACCTTAGGTCACCCAGATAATCCCTGGAAAAGACTTGGGGTCTGGTGGGCGTTCAGCAACCAGCCCAGAGCCAGGCACACAAGAGCCAGCACAGAGACCTGCCTGCTTGCTTGACTCACTGCCCCAGAGAGAACTGAGGGCCCCAGGGTGCCAGAGACTAAGTTTCATTGTTGGGTGCAAACCCAAAGGGAAGGAAACAGCAGGTCTGATCTTGTAATGCCAGGTTCATGGGACCCTCAGAGACCATCAGGAGGCAACTTGATGCAATTGCAAGAGAGCTTTATTACGAGAGCGATCGAACTCGGGACCCAAGTCTCACTGACGCAGCAGTAGAAAAGTGGGACCTCAAGCTCTGAGTGAAGAGGATCTTTAAAGGGAAAGTCTGTGAACAGGGG
>NW_026587820.1:0-6572 GCF_907164565.1 Psammomys obesus
ACTTTTGGGTATATGCCTAGGAGTGGTATGGCTGGATCTTGAGGAAGTGCTATTCCTAGTTGTCTGAGAAAGTGCCAGATTGATTTCCAGAGCGGTTGTACAAGTTTACATTCCCACCAGCAGTGGAGAGGGTTCCCTTTTCTCCACAACCTCTCCAGCATGTGTTGTCACTTGAGTTTTTCATCTTGGCCATTCTCATGGGTGTAAGGTGAAATCTCAGGGTTGTTTTGATTTGCATTTCCCTGATGGCTAATGAGGTTGAACATTTCTTTAAGTGCTTCTCTGCCATTCGATATTCCTCTACAGAGAATTCTCTCTTTAGCTCTGTTCCCCATTTTTTAAGTGGATTACTTGGTTTGTTGCTTTTCAGCTTGTTTAGTTCTTTATATATATTGGATATGAGTCCTCTGTCAGATAAAGGGTTGGTGATGATTCTTTCCCAATCTGTAGGCAGTCGCTTTGTTTTGATGATGGTGTCCTTTGCTTTACAGAAGCTTTTCAATTTCATGAGGTCCCATTTATTGATTGTTGCTCTTAGAGCCTGTGCTGTTGGTGTTCTGTTCAGGAAGTTTTCTCCTGTACCAATGAGTTCTAGGGTACTCCCCACTTTTTTTTCTAGCCGATTTAATGTGTCTGGTTTTATGTTGAGGTCTTTGATCCACTTGGACTTCAGTTTCGTGCAGGGTGATAAGTATGGATCTATTTTCATTTTTCTACATGTAGACATCCAGTTGGACCAACACCATTTGTTGAAGATGGTATCTTTTTTCCATTGTATGGTTTTGGCATCTTTGTCAAAAATCAGGTGTCCATAAGTGTGTGGGTTTATTTCTGGGTCTTCTGTTCGATTCCATTGATCCACCATTCTGTTTCTATGCCAGTACAATGCAATTTTTATCACTGTTGCTCTATAGTACAGCTTGAGATCAGGGATGGAGATACCTCCAGAAGATCTTTTATTGTAGAGGATTGTTTTAGCAATTCTGCGTTTCTTGTTATTTCTTGTTATTGTTGAGAATTTTTTTTTCCAAGTCTGTAAAAAATTGTGTTGGCAGTTTGATGGGAATTGCATTAAATCTGTAGACTGCTTTTGGCAAGATGGCCAATTTTACTATGTTAATCCTGCCAAGCCATGAGCATGGGAGATCTTTCCATCTTCTCATATCTTCCTCTAATTCTTTCTTCAGAGACTTGAAATTTTTTTCATACAAGTCTTTGACTTGCTTGGTTAGGGTTAGACCAAGGTACTTTATGTCCTTTGTGGCTATTGTGAATGGAGTTGTTTCCCTAATTTCTTTCTCAGCCCTTTTGTCTTTTGTATACAGGAGTGCTACTGATTTTTTTGAGTTAATTTTGTATCTGGCCACTTTGCTGAAGGTGTTTATCAGCTGTAGGTGTTCCCTGGTAGAATTTTTGAGGTCACTATGTATACTATCATATCATCTGCAAATAGTGATAATTTGACTTCTTCCTTTCCCATCTGTATCCCCTTGATCTCCTTCAATTGTCTTATTGCTTTAGCAAGGACTTCCAGAACTATGTTGAAGAGATATGGAGAGAGTGGGCAGCCTTGTTTTGTCCCTGATTTCAGTGGGATTGCTTTAAGTTCCTCTCCGTTCAGTTTGATGTTGTCTATAGGCTTGCTGTATATCGCCTTTACTATGTTTAGATATGTGCCTTGTATCCCTGATCTCTCCAGTACTTTAAACATGAATGGATGTTGGATTTTGTCAAATGCTTTTTCAGCATCTAGGGAGATTATCATGTGGTTTTTTTTCCTTCAGTTTGTTAATATGGTGGATCACATTGATGGATTTCCGTATATCGATCCACCCCTGCATACCTGGGATGAAGCCTACTTGGTCATAGTGGATAAAATCTGTGATGTGTTCTTGTATTTGGTTTGCAAGTATTTTGTTAAGTATTTTTGCATCAATGTTCATAAGGGAGATTGGCCTGAAATTCTCTTTCTTTGTTGAGTCTTTGTGAGGTTTAGGTACCAAGGTGACTGTGGCTTCATAGAATGAGTTTGGTAATGTTCCTTCTGTTTCTATTTTGTGGACTAGTTTGAAGAGAATTGGAGTTAGGTCTTCTTTGAAGGTCTGGTAGAATTCTGCGCTGAAGCCATCTGGTCCTGGGCTTTTTTTGGATGGTAGACTTTTGATGACTGCTTCTATTTCTTTGGGGGATATAGGACTATTTAGTTGATTTACCTGGTCCTGATTTAGCTTTGGTAAGTCAAATCGATCAAGAAAAATGTCCATTTTATTTAGATTTTCAAATTTTGTGGCATATAGACTTTTGAAGTAAGTCCTAATGATTGTTTGGATTTCCTCAGTGTCTGTAGTTATGTCCCCCCTTTCATTTCTGATTTTGTTGATTTGGGTGGTGTCTCTCTGCCTTTTAGTTAGCTTGGCTAAGGGTTTGTCGATCTTGTTTATTTTCTCAAAGAAGCAGCTCTTGGTTTCATTGATTCTTTGAATTGTTTTATTTGTTTCTAATTGATTGATTTCAGCCCTGAGTTTGATTATTTCCAGCTGTCTACTCCTTTTTGGTGTGTCTATTTCTTCTTCTTCTAAGGTTTTTTTTGGGTGTTGTCTCTCTGCCTTTTAGTTAGCCTGGCTAAGGGTTTGTCAATCTTAATTCACCACTAGAGTGATAATGTTTTCAGAACCAAGATTAAGGTATACCCTGAAGTGAGGTGCCAAAATAGAGCACATATTTGCTTTAGATAGGCTCACACAGGTTCTCTTATTGCAGATCACCTTAGTCTGTATTATCCTATTTAATATGGTTTTATGATACAAGTTCCCATGTGGCACCTGAGACCCAAGTCTCATGATGCAATGCACACCTTGACATATTTTAATTTGAAATCTGAACAGCTTGTCAAAAGGAGTCATACATCTCTGGTCCATGTCAAATTTGACTTTTTATGATTCACAGGCCCACTTCCCAGAGCCTCCATTGAAAAAAGACAATCCTAATCTACAGAGTTCCTGGCACCAATGATTACAAATCCCCTGTGGTTAAACAACATTTTCTTCAGTGAGGATGATAGCAGGCTGCCAGACAGAGCCTTACTTGCTTGGGTGAGGAAAGCTTTCCTAGCCCTAAGCCTCTTACCTTGTGAAAAACAGCATTTTATTTCTTGTTAATGAGAAAAACAGGACAGGAAACTGTGTCATGTGTAAGCTCCATCTTCAGAGCAGGAGAAATGAAGGATTTATTTATGCTGTTTATGAATATGGGGGTAATTTACTTTTAAAACTTGTCTATGTCAGGGATAACTCTGCTAACATTGTATTTCCTGATAATTCATGCAATATCCTTGACTTATTCTCAATGAACAAATGAATCAACACCATAATTAATGAGAAAAGTTTTACAAAATCAGATAACAAACTTAAGAATTGGATTTCAGAGTTCTGTCTTAACTTTCTGCTTCTTTCTCATATTGTGTACCTTTGGCCTCCAGGGCTCAAAATGATAGTTTTGGGTCTCAAAGAAGCAGTTTAAGCTGAGATTTAATTTAAACTACAGTACTTCAGGCATGAAATTCCATGGAGAATCCTCTGTTAAGAGGCAAGAAAGATAACAAAAGACTGAAAATGAAGGAAAATGAGGATCCTCAGTTGACCCTACGAAGACTCATACTGAATGAATTGTCAGAGTTGTCTTGTATTGGGTCCCACTGATGAGGCCTTTTTAAGTAAGTCTTAGCACTCACTGGTGAGGCCTTCCCTAGAAGCAAGTGACCATCCTGGAAGCATGCGACCTCAACTGAGAGGAAAAGACTCTTCAGTTGAAGCAATCTCTGAGGAACTGGCAGCTCTAGCTACATGTCTGCTGGCAGCTCCTTACAGAATAGCAATAGGGTCTTCTCAATGACAGTTTTGATGGTACTACTATCTATGACCACCAATTTATATTTCATACTCTTGCCGCATAGTACTTAAAAAGAGCTGGTTCTTGTTTTTCCATGCTACTACATATTCAATACTAAATATGTATATTGCAATTGGCTATCTATCTATCTATCTATCTATCTATCTATCTCTCTATCTCACATTTATCATCTATTTATTCATCTATCTAGTATTTGTTTATTTGTATCTATTCAATAATCTATTATTTATAATCTAATAATTTATCTACCGTCTGTCCTACTATATGTCAATTACCATTAATCTATCAGATGTCATTTATTATGTATCATGTATCTGTCTGTTTTTATGGCCCTTACATTAAATACTTTGCCCAGGACTAATGATGTGAAATGTAACAGACTGGCCTTTCTAGGAATACTGTCTAGAAATAGTTTAAGCACTATTAAACCCAGCTATTCTCTGTCAGCAGTAAAGACTTGGTTTATCAGATAAATATGAGATTCTGTAATACAGTGGATCTTAAAATTTGTTCCCCATTCAGCAACATCAGTATCACTAGAAACTGATTTTAAATGCAAAATTCTGTACTTATACAGATACAAGATTAGAACCTTTATAAGTGGGCCCCCTGACCTGTGTTTTGAAATGTCTTGGAGGTTTCTGATGCACCCACAAGTTTGAAAACCATAGCAATCATGGAGAGTAATGACAAATATGGAAAATGTCTTCAGGGCTGTTCAGCTGACCTTCCTTCCAGCCTTCCCTGCCCATATATCTTCTTTGTATCTGCTTCTTGCCATTGGATTTAATGTGCCAGAACAGTTGTGTTTCATATTAGAAATGGAGGTTTTCATATTGCAGTGTGCTTGCATTGCTTCTTGAGAGTCTTTATGGTAGTACATAGGTAGATTCACTAGTTACTATTTCATGCAATCTCAGGGAAATTTTTGGCATAACAATGCACATATTCTGGTTTTATTAGCGGGTCAAAGGTACACTGAGTTAAAATGTCAGTTCCATTTAATATGTATTTTATCAACTTCCAGTTCATATTGGTTTTGAGATTTTTATCTATAAAAATGAGGGTGATGATACCCACCTTAAAGGATTATTTCATATATCTAATTATAACATTAATTAAGAAATTTCAATGCTGTCTTTTTTCCATTGAATAGTTTTGTCTTCTTTGTCAAAAATCGAGTACTCATAGGTGTGTGGGTTTATTTCTGGGTCTTCTATGCGGTTCCATTGATCCTCCTTTCTGTTTTTATGCCAATACCATGCAGTTTTTATTACTATTGCTCTGTAGTACAAATTGAGATCGGGGATGGAGATACCCCAGATGATCTGCTGTTGTACAGGATTGTTTTGGAGATTCTGGGTTTTTTGTTTCTCCATATGAAGCTGAGAATCTTTTTCTCAAGGTCTGTAAAGAATTGAGTTGGTATTTTGATGGGAATTGTATTGAATCTGTAGATTGCTTTTGGCAGGATGGCCATTTTCACAATGTTAATCCTACCAATCCAAAAGCACGGGAGATCTTTCCATCTTCTGAGATCTTCTTCAATTTCTTTCTTCAGAGACTTGAAGTTTTTCTCAAACAGGTCTTTCACTTGCTTAGTTAGTGTCATCCCAAGGTATGATCAATCCTCGTTTAGAAAGACAGATGGGATGTGCATTGATCGTATGACAGGAGTCCACTGAGTGCATTTGAAAGACTCTAACTAGCAGTGTTTTCAAAGCAAAGACTCATGACCAAACCTTTGGCAGAGTACAGGGAATCATAAGAAAGAAGGGGAGTTAGTCTGATGGGGAAAGGATAGGAGCTCCACAAGGACCAAATATATCTGGGCACAGGGTCTTTTCTGAGACTGACACGCAACCAAGGACCATGTATGGATATAACCTAGAACCTCTGCTCAGATGTAGCCTGTGGTAGCTCCATAACCAATTGATTTCCCAAAGTGAGGAGTACAAGGACTATTTCTAACAGGAACTCAATGACTCGCTCTTTGGCCTCCCCACCCCCCAAGGGAGGAGCAGTCCTGTTAGGCCACAGAGGAGAGCTTAGCAGCCAGTCCTGAAGATACCTGATAAAACAGGATCAGATGAATGGGGAGGAGGTTCCCCCTATCAGTGGACTTGGAAAGGGGCACGGTGGAGATGAGGGAGGAAGGGAGGGACTGGGAGGGAATGAGGGATCGGGACACGGCTAGGATACAGAATTAATAAAATGTAACTGATAAGAAAAAAATAAAATTAAAAACATAGATAATTTCAATGCTTTAGACATGCATAGAGAGCTTGTGTAAAATTCACTTGGAAGTCTTAGCTAGAGCAATAAGACAACTAAAGGAGGTTAAGAATATACAAATTAGAAAAGAAGAGGTCAAAGTATCACTATTTGCAGATGATATGGTAGTACACATGAGTGACCCCAAAAATTCTACCAGAGAAACCCTACAACTAATAAACACCTTTAGCAAAGTGGCTGGATACAAAATTCACTCAAAAATATCAGCAGCTGTCCTGTATACAAAAGGAGGGGAAGACCTTACGGAAACAACACCCTTAACAATATCCACAAAATACATGAAATATCTTGGTGTAATTACAACCAAGCAAGCAAAAGACTTATATGAAAAAAAAAAAAAAAAAAAAAAAAAAAAAAAAAAAAAAAAA
>NW_026587821.1:0-2126 GCF_907164565.1 Psammomys obesus
TCCAGTTGATAAACACCTTCAGCAAAGTGGCAGGATACAAAATCAACTCAAAAAAATCAGAAGCCCTCCTGTACACCAAAGACAAAATGGCTGAGAAAGAAATTAGGGAAACAAAACCCTTCACAATAGCCACTAATAACATAAAGTACCTTGGGGTGACACTAACCAAGCAAGTGAAAGAACTGTTTGAAAAACTTCAAGTCTCTGAAGAAAGAAATTGAAGAAGATCTCAGAAGATGGAAAGATCTCCCGTGCTCATGGATCGGTAGGATTAACATTGTGAAAATGGCCATCCTGCCAAAAGCAATCTACAGATTCAATGCAATTCCCATCAAAATACCAACTCAATTCTTTACAGACCTTGAAAAAAAGATTCTCAGCTTCATATGGAGAAACAAAAAACCCAGAATCTCCAAAACAATCCTGTACAACAACAGATCATCTGGAGGTATCTCCATCCCCGATCTCAAGTTGTACTACAGAGCAATAGTAATAAAAACTGCATGGTATTGGCATAAAAACAGAAAGGAGGATCAATGGAACCGCATAGAAGACCCAGAAATAAACCCACACACCTATGAATACAGGATTTTTGACAAAGAAGCCAAAACCATTCAATGGAAAAAAGACAGCATCTTCAACAAATGGTGCTGGTCCAACTGGATGTCCACATGCAGAAAAATGAAAATAGATCTATATTTATCACCCTGCACAAAACTAAAGTCCAAGGGGATCAAAGACCTCAACATAAAACCAGATACTCTAAATCTGTTAGAAGAAAAAGTGGGGAACAGCCTAGAACTCATTGGCACAGGAGACAACTTCCTGAACAGAACACCAACAGCACAGGCTCTAAGAGCAACAATCAATAAATGGGACCTCATGAAACTGAAAAGCTTCTGTAAAGCAAAGGACACTGACATCAAAGCAAAGCGACTGCCTACAGATTGGGAAAGAATCTTCACTAACCCTTTATCTGACAGAGGACTAATATCGAGTATATACAAAGAACTAAAGAAGCTGAAAAGCAGCAAACCAAGTAATCAATTAAAAAATGGGGAACAGAGCTAAACAGAGAATTCTCGACAGAGGAATATCGAATGGCAGAGAAACACTTAAAGAAATGCTCATCCTCATTAGCCATCAGGGAAATGCAAATCAAAACGACCCTGAGATATCACCTTACACCCATCAGAATGGCCAAGATGAAAAACTCAAGGGACAACACATGCTGGAGAGGTTGTGGAGAAAGGGGAACCCTCCTACACTGCTGGTGGGAATGTAAACTGATACAACCACTCTGGAAATCTATCTGGTGCTTTCTAAGACAATTAGGAATAGTGCTTCCTCAAGACCCAGCTATACCACTGCTAGGTATATACCCAAAGTTTGCTCAAGTACACAAAAGGGACATTTGCTCAACCATGTTTATAGCATCTTTATTTGTAATAGCCAGAACCTGGAAACAACCCAGATGTCCATCAACCGAGGAATGGGTACAGAAATTGTGGTATTTTTACACACTGGAGTACTACTCAGCAATCAAAAAGGAGGAAATCATGAAATTTGCAGGCAAATGGTGGGATCTAGAAAAGATCATCCTGAGTGAAATATCCCAGAAGGAGAAAGACAAACATGGTATATACTCACTTATATAGACCTATAAGATATGATAAACATAATTAAATCTATACACCTAAAAAAGATAATCAAGAGAGAGGACATGGGGTAAGATTATCAATCCTCATTTAGATAGACAGATGGGATGCACATTGAACATATGACAGGAGTCTACTGAGTGCATTTGAAAGACTCTAACTAGCAGTGTTTTCAAAACAAAGACTCATGACCAAACCTTTGGCAAAGTACAGTGAATCATAAGAAAGAAGGGGAGTTAGTCTGATGAGGAAAGGATAGGAGCTCCACAAGGACCAAATATATCTGGGCACAGGGTCTTTTCTGAGACTGACATGCAACCAAGGACCATGTATGAATGTAACCTAGAACCTCTGCTCAGATGTAGCCTGTGGTAGCTCAGTAACCAATTGGTTTCCCATAGTGAGGGGAACAAGGACTTTTTCTAACAGGAACTCAATGACTGGCTCTTTGGCCTCCCCACCCCCCAA
>NW_026587822.1:0-1416 GCF_907164565.1 Psammomys obesus
CCCCTTTCTCCACAACCTCTCCAGCATGTGTTGTCACTTGAGTTTTTTATCTTGGCCATTCTGATGGGTGTAAGGTGATATCTCAGGGTCGTTTAGTTTTGCATTTCCCTGATGGCTAATGAGGATGAGCATTTCTTTAAGTGTTTCTCTGCCATTCGATATTCCTCTACAGAGAATTCTCTGTTTAGCTCTGTTCCCCATTTTTTAATTGGATTACTTGGTTTGCTGCTTTTCAGCTTCTTTAGTTCTTTGTATATACTCGATATTAGTCCTCTGTCAGATAAAGGGTTGGTGAAGATTCTTTCCCAATCTGTAGGCAGGCGTTTTGTTTTGATGACAGTGTCCTTTGCTTTACAGAAGCTGTTCAGTTTCATGAGGTCCCATTTATTGATTGTTGCTCTTAGAGCCTGTGCTATTGGTGTTCTGTTCAGGAAGTTGTCTCCTGTGCCAATGAGTTCTAGGCTGTTCCCCACTTTTTCTTCTAACAGATTTAGAGTATCTGGTTTTATGTTGAGGTCTTTGATCCACTTGGACTTTAGTTTTGTGCAGGGTGATAAATAGAGATCTATTTTCATTTTTCTGCATGTGGACATCCAGTTGGACCAGCACCATTTGTTGAAGATGCTGTCTTTTTTCCATTGTATGGTTTTGGCTTCTTTGTCAAAAATCGAGTATTCATAGGTGTGTGGGTTTATTTCTGGATCTTCTATGCGGTTCCATTGATCCGAAAGGAGAATTTTTTTTATTCCTAGCTCTGGAGTTTCTGCCAGTCTATAGTTCTTAGAGGAAACATTATCTTCCCAACTGGCATAACTTTGTTGAAAAATTAGTTCCATATATTGTAAATATATATATACATTTCCATATATTAATTTAAATAAATCAAAAATATTATGTTTATCTGTGGCTTTTTCAAACATCCTTAGTGTTATTTATTACTCCTACTCTTCAAGATTGTGTTCATTCTCCCTCCCCATTTAAAGAGCCTTTTCATCTTTATCATTTTCTCCTCTTATCACCTGTCTCTGGATATATCAGACTGCCTATGAGACATAAGAGAAAATCATTAATTTGACTTTTTGAATCATATATGAGTATTACAATTGAGAGTCAAAGACTAAAATTGGTACATATATTTTATTTCATTTATAATTTATAGCTTAAAACATTTAAAAATATATTTTAAGTATTTATCATGTTCATTATTCCCAATTTTAAGACCCATTCCATGAAAGAATAGTAAATTAATAAATTAAGATAGTAAAATAGTAAATTAAAGGGACTACAGTAAACATAGCCTAATGAAAAAGCAGAGTATATCATGCTTCAATTATTTTTCAGTTGGATATCTTGCTATTTTATTAACCTCTCTCTTCTAAATTGTACTCAAATGTTCCCTTAAAATGACTACAATTT
>NW_026587823.1:0-2427 GCF_907164565.1 Psammomys obesus
TCAGTGGACTTGGAAAGGGGCATGGTGGAGATAAGGGAGGGAGGGAGTGAATGGGAGGAAATGAGGGATTGGGACACGGCTGGGATACAGAGTTAATAAAATGTAACTGATAAGAAAAAAATAAAATTAAAAAAAAAACAGTCATCTTATAAGACATAAAAGAACACACACTGGAAAGAAACCTTATGAATATATACAATGTAATAAAGCCTTTGCACAGAAGAGTAGTCTCCAAAAACATGAAAAAACACACAGTGGAGAGAAGCCTGGTGAGGATAATTAGTGTGATAAAGCCTTTGCATGTAACAGTCATCTCCTAAGACAACAACACATTCTGGAGGGAAACCATATGAATGTAACTATGTGGCAAAGCTTTTGCATATAACAGCTCCTAATACATAAAAGAACACATACTGGAAAGAAGCTGTCTGTCTGTAACCAATGTGAAAAAACTTCTGGACTTCAGAATCATCTTCACACTCATGAAAGAAATCCTAATGGACAGAAAGCCTGTGAGTGCTTTTAACATGGTGAAACCATTCCACATTTGTATAATCTTTATCATCATGAAAGGATTCATACTGGAGAGAAAACTTATGAATGTGTTAAAACAGTGAGGCCTTGCACAAATCTAGACTCATCATCATCATCAAAGTATCCTTACTGGAGACGAATTCTGTGACTATAAGCAATGTGGAAAGGATTTTTTTGTTCTTTGGTCCACTGAGATGCAACAGAACTGAAAAACTAACTCAATGGAAATGACCTCCCTTTTCTGAAGGGGAAGGGGAAAGGAAATAGGGCAATAGGAATGGAGGGTAGTACTGGGGGAGGAAGGAAGGTGAATTACGATTGGAATGTAAAGTAAATAAACTTATTTTTAAAAAGAATACAATGAATGGTAAATATCAATTACTTATTGATAAACCTGATTCTCAACATTTACTGTTTTCAATTGCCTCACTTTACACAAGAAACTTTTAGTCCAGTGGATGAATATGTAGGGAATGGTGAATTAACACCAGCCAGGAAGTTCTCTGAGAGTAACTCAACAGTGGTAACCTGTAGAAGTTTCTTTGTGTACACATACCTATTGTTCCAGGGGTACTATTAAAAAACATCACAACCCACAATGAATTTTGAGATATGAGGCAGGAGGCTTTCTTTTCCATGTATGACCCTGCTTCTGGCCTAGATGTGTAACCATGTTAAGGGTGAGTTTTCTCTGCCTGACGTCATCTGGAGAGTGTCTTTAGACATAGACACCACCAACCAAATTTGATAGATGGCCTTTGACACAGATCCCTGTTAACTCTCCCTTCCCTTAAAATATAGAATTAGGTACTGTGTTCTTGTTTATATGATAGTAATGTGCTGTTTAATGCAAATCAAGCATCCTTGAAGTTCCTAGTTTTAAACAATTATGTACACCTACTTTGGAACACCCCAGTCACTCCCCAAGGAGTATAAAGCTTGAATTTTCTGTAATTAACGTTGAACTTATGTTCTCAGATGGTTCCCAGAGAGTCTGATCACTGTCATCCTTGTGGGTCTTCCAAGATTTATACCCCATCTTCTGCCCCTCCTGCTTTCCTGGGCTGGTGGGAAACAGTCCTCCAGGCAGGAGGAGAACCACATTCTCTGCAATGTGTGTGATCAAATGTTTGAAACTTCATAGCATTTCATATTTCACATGTTTCTGAATGTGAGATGGTCAATCAACTGGTGTCATGGTGGTGGGACTCTATAAAGTGAGTTATACCTAGTGTTTATTTTACAGTAAGATTGCAGGCAAGCTTCAGGGCATGGAATCTTCTGAGGTGAGCACAGTGGCCTATGGAGAAGAAATAAGAGCAGTAATTTTATTTCCTTGTTTTAATAGCTGAGTAGAATTCTGATAAGGTATGAGTGGATGGCAGAGGAGGGGAACTCCCCTTCTGAGTAGACTAGGGGAAGGGGATAGGGGGAAGAGGAAGGGAGGGTGAGACCAGTAGTAGTTGTGGGAGTGGCCTTTAATAGGGACATATAATGAATAAATTATGAAAAAATAAAAATAATTAATAAAATAAAAAATAATTAGATAAACATAACCAGAGAGCAAAAATTTGAGTCCAGTCTGAGTAAACACCCTCTCTCAAAAAAGAAAGAAAAAATATATAAAGAAAGACAAGATTGAGCATCTTACCAGAGTCCTCTGTCTTGATTACCTTCCTTAGGTATACAGATTTTAGTATGTTTATCCTATATTATATGTCTAATATCCACTTATAAGTGAGTATAACTGTCTTTCTGCTTTTGGGATACCTCACTCAGGATGATCATATCTAGATCCCACAATTTGCCTGCAAATTTCATGATTTCTTTGTTTTTAATTGCAGAGTAGTGTTCCTGTATCCATTCCTCAACTGAGGGACATCTGGGTTGTTT
>NW_026587824.1:0-3289 GCF_907164565.1 Psammomys obesus
CACACACACCCATACACACACACACACACACACCCATACACACACACTCATATACATACACACACACACATCCATACACACACACACACACACACACACATACACACATACACACATACACACACACACACACACACACATACACACACACACACACACACACAGGAGCAAATGCACACAAGAAGCAGTTGGTCTGGGCTGGGGATGGAGCTCACGTGGTAGAGTACTTGACTGGAGGGCACAGGCCTCGGGGCTGGAGCCCAACACTGCGTGAAGCTGGCACAATGCTGCAGGCCTATAATCCCAGCACAGGAGGATTTAGCTACATAGTTTGAGGTCAGCTTGGGCGACATAAGACCTTGCAAAAGAGGTGGGAGAGAGATGGGAAACACAACCATACCTCACGTGCTGGTCAGCAGCAGAGGACCTGCACAACAGCCTTCAGACCACAGGTCACACTGGGCTAACCGCTGTCCAAACAGCCCCGTGAATGGGCTGTGCCGTGCTGCTCAGGCCGGAGGCGCTCCACCTTTCTGCCCTGTAAGCCAGTGGCTCTTCACCTTCCCAAGGCTGCGGTGGTAGAGTTCCTCACGCTCCGGTGACCCTCCCCATAAGGTTATTTTCACTGCTGCTTCATAACTGACTTTGCTGCTGCTTTGAATGGTGATGTAAATGTCTGGTACAGGCTATCTGATAGGCTGCCCTGGTGTGAAGGCGCTCCTGAACCACAGGCTGAGAACCAGTACTGCGAATGAAGTGAGCACTTCGTCTCCCTACGTGAGTTTGAACCTGTCTTTAAGCTGCCTAGTGTGCCTCAACTATTTTGCTCTCTAGAGCAAAAGGAACGAAGTTTTGCCTGATTTTATCCATGATGGGAATGGCTACCTTTCTATCATGTGCGTCAGTGAGCCATAGAGGAACACTGAACTCCACCTCGAACTTCTCGTAAAGCCACGTCTTATTAGGAAAAGAGCAAAACAGCAGAACCACCCAATGAGAACACTGAGAACGTTTGTCTCCGTCAGTGAGCGAACACCCGCAGGCTGCAGAGAGAGCGACTCTCTACCACCCAGCTCTCCCCACTAGTGCACTGCAACTGGAGCAGCTCGTCAGATGGGAAGAATACCAGAACGTGTTACGGTATGTTTCAAATGCCATCTGTGATTATAATAATCAGTCTTATTAACTCTCCAGAGACCCATCCCTGAGAGATGGCCATTATGTGGAACAATCTCTGTTTCCTCCTCAGAATCAGTCTTGGTGGCAGGACCCATTCTCCAGGGTACAGCTGTTGCCAGGATGCAGCTGACCAGTCGGAGAAACAGTGTCTAATGTTATAGACTATTTTATCCTATTGTGAACCCCAAAATTGTGAGCTGTAAAACCCTGTTTCTTGTTTGGTGTGGTTGAGCCCTATCACACACCTTTAATCTAAGAACTTTCTGTACACTAGATTTAATAAAGTTTACCCTAGGTCAAGAGGCAAATCGAGAAACCAGCTGACAGGGATTAAAGAGCAAGGGACTTTGAGTTGAGGGGTATTTGACAGCGTGGAGAAAGAGAAGAGGTGTTTGCCCCTCTAGAACTTGAGCTCCAGCTCTCTAGCTCTCTGGCTTTTTGGACTTTGAGGGCTTTGAGCTAGCAAGCCTTTGGCCTTTTCCTCCTGGGCTGTCAGCTGAGCTAGTGAGTCCTTTGGGCTTTTGCCGTCAGAATGTGAGCTGAAAAGGAAGGTCAGCTGAGTGGTTTCTCTGCCTCTCTGAGCTAGCAGGTTTTCACCCCAGGACCTGGCTCCTGAGTCTTTATTGGTAAAATGGAATGGTTGGGATTTTCGTTTTTTAAAACAACAGTCTGAGCTCTCTGTTCTCACACTAAATGTGAGGAAGCAATGCCATTCTGGGCTGAAGGGATGAAAGAGTGTACCCTCCTTACCGCTCGTTCCTCACATGCAGGCAGAGACAAAGGACTCTGAAATGCCAAGGGATAATGATGCCCCAAGAGGAACAAAGTCTGTACCCCTGAAACACCACATGGACAGCCAGCCCACAGAACAACATTTTGGCCTGCATATGAAGGAAGCTGTTCTTCGATTGTATGGAAGAGCTGGAGCTGGTGTTTAATGTGTTATTATATAATAATAATGTACAATGTATCATTATAGCATCTGGTGCTAATTTCAAAAGGCTAAAGTAGAGTCGGACACTAGCAACCAGTGCTGAGCAGCAGGTGGTTCCCAGCCTCGGCCCTTTGTCTGAGCCCGGCATACCCAGCGCTGCTCAGAATACTAACACTCTGGCAGCGCGTGCCAGGCTCTGCTGGAAGGCACACTCTAGGACTAATATGGAGGAAGGGGAAATACCTTAGTGCAACTGTCACTTTTACAAGCGGTATCTCCTGAGTGGAACACTCTGACTTTCCTGTGAGCGAGAGCTTGCCTTTTTAGGCTAATGGAAGTGATGCGGGTCACAATCAAGAATCTGCGAGTAGAAAAGAGGCAGGAAGATGGCAGAATGGGATTTTTCTGCCATTACATTCTAGCAAAGCTTGATGTAAAAGCATGGATTGCAACCACAGACGAGAAGGCCTTTGTGGGGGCCCAGACACCCGGAGGGAAATTTCTAGCACATCACGGAAGTAAAAGACTCAACAGCAGGCGCATCATGCGCCCTCTGTCACAGCCAAGACAGTGAGCTCAGAGCCCAGGAAGATCTCAGCCTGGTGTTTCCTTGTGAGGAGGGGAGGGCGATGAGTGGGCCTCTGGCTCCTCCTACCATGCTAGATGCCACCCAGAAGCCTTAGTTCTTCCTGAGTCTACTCAGAATCCTGGGGTGGTCAGAGCGCTGCGTACTGACAGAGGTCAAGAGGTCAGAGCCAAGAAGCAGAGGCGAGAACTCGAAGCATCCAGAGCCCGGAGCTCAGCAGCTAAGCATGGATCCCGCCTCCTGCTTCAGGGGGCCTCCTGCAGGTCAGCTCAGGAGCTACTGACCACCTCAACTGACCCACAGGCATGTCAGCTTTCCTCAGAGCCATCCCTGTGTGTGCCCCACAGATACAAAACGCACCGAGGGAGAAGGTGCCAGGGCTGTGCACACGCCAAACACACAGGCACACACCGCACACATGCACACACATATACACAATCACATACCCATACCCAGACATCCACCATACGTACACGATTCACACACACACACACCACACATACACACACACACACACACACACACATACACAATCACATACCCAAACCCAGACATCCACCATACGTACACGATTCACACACACACACACC
>NW_026587825.1:0-4390 GCF_907164565.1 Psammomys obesus
CTCATGAAACTGAAAAGCTTCTGTAAAGCAAAAGACACTGTCATCAACACAAATAGACAGCCTACAGATTGGGAAAGAATCTTCACCAACCCTTTATCTGACAGAGGGTAATATCCAGTATATATAAAGAACTAAAGAAGCAGAAAAGCAACAAACCAAGTAATCCAATTAAAAAATGGGGAACAGAGCTAAACAGAGAATTCTCGAAAGAGGAACATCGAATGGCAGAGAAACACTTAAAGAAATGCTCAACCTCATTAGCCATTAGGGAAATGCAAATCAAAATGAACCTGAGATTTCACCTTACACCCATCAGAATGGCCAAGATGAAAAACTCAAGTGATAGCACATGCTGGAGAGGTTGTGGAGAAAAGGGAACCCTCCTCCATTGCTGGTGGGAATGTAAACTGGTTCAACCACTCTGGAAGTCAATCTGGCGCTTTCTCAGACAACTAGGAGTAGTGCTACCTCAAGACCCAGCTATACCACTCCTAGGTATATACCCAAAATTTGCTCAAGTACACAACAAGGACATTTGTTCAAACATGTTCGTAGCAGCTTTATTTGTAATAGCCAGAACTTGGAAACAACCCAGATGTCCATCAACGGAGGAATGGATACAGAAATTGTGGTATTTTTACACAATGGAATACTACTCAGCAATCAAGTATCCCAGAAGGAGAAAGACAAACTTGGTATATACTCGCTTATATAGACCTACAAGATATGATAAACATAATGAAATCTACACATCTAAAGAAGATAATCAAGAAAGTGGACACAGGCGAAGGTGATTAATCCTCATTTAGAAAGACAAATGGGATGTGCATTGAACGTATGACAGGAGTCTACCACAAAAGGCATCTGAAAGACTCTACCTAGCAGTGTTTCAAAGCAGACACTAAGACTCATAACCAAACCCTCGGCAGAGTGCAGGGAATCATATGAAAGAAGGGAAGTTAGTATGATATGGAAAGGATAGGAGCTTTACAAGGACCAAATATATCCAGGCACAGGGTCTTTTCTGAGACTGACACTCAACCAAGGACCATCTATGGATATAACCTAGAACTTCTGCTCGGATGTGGCCCGTGGTAGCTCAGTAACCAAGTAGTTTTCCAAAGTAAGGGGAACGTGTACTATTTCTAACAGGATCTCAAGGGCAGGCTGTTTGACACCCCCCCCCCCAGGGGAGGAGCAGTCTGTTAGGCCACAGAGGAGGACTTTGCAGCCAGCCCTGAAGATACCTGATAAAACAGGGTCAGATGAAAGGGGAGGAGGTCCTCCCCTATCAGTGGACTTGGAAAGGGGCAGGGAGGAGACCAGGGAGGGAGTGTGGGGTTGGGGAGGGAATGAGGGAGCGGGATACAGCTGGGACACAGAGTTAACAAAATATAACTAAGAAGAAAAATAAAATAAAAAAAGTAAGAAAGCATAATCTTAAAATAATATTTTACAAAACCTTGTTTTACTGTGGTCTTTTTTTTAAGCAGGAGAAACAGCATTTATTAATTTAGAAACTGATAAAGATATAGGCAGTTAGACATACATTTTAATGTAGCTTAATTTGAATAGACATTTTTCTTTTTATTTTATTAATTACAGTTTATTCACTTTGTATCCCAGCTGTAGCCCCCTCTCCCATCTCCTCCCAATTCTACCTTCCCTCCCTCTTTTTCTCCTATGCCTCTTCCCCAGTCCAATGATAGGGGAAGGTCTTCCTCCCTTTCCATTTGACCAAAGTCTATCAGGTCTCATCAGGACTGGCTTCTTTGTCTTCCTCTGTGGCCTGGCAAGGCTGCTTCCCCCTGAAGTGGAGGTGATCCAAGAGCTAGCCCATGAGTTCATGCCAGAGATGGTCCCTGGTTCTATTATTGGGGAACCCTCTTGGATACTGAGTTGCCTTGGGCTACTTCTGTGCAGGGGTTCTAAGTTATCTCCATGAATAATCCTTGTTTGGAGTATCTGTCTCAGAAAAGACCCCTGTGCTCATATTTTTTGTTTTTGTTGCTCCCTTTGTGGAGCTCCTGTTCCCTCCAGGTCTTTTTCTTTTTAATTAGAGTTTATTCACTTTGTATCCCACATGTAACTCCCTCCCTCATTCCCTCCCAGTCCCACCCTCCTTCCACCTAATCCACACATATCCCTCCCCAAGTCTACTGATAGGGGAGGTCCTCCTCTCCTTCCTTCTGAACCTATTCTATCAGATATGATCAGGAGTGGCTGCATTGTCTTCCTCTGTGGCCTGGTAAGGCTGCTACCCCCTTCAGGGGGAAGGTGATCAAAGAGTAGGCCAATCAGTTCATGTGAGAGGCAGTCCCTGTTCCCATTACTAGGGAACCCACTTAGACACTGAACTGCCATGGGCTACATCTGTGTAAGGGTTCTAGGTTATCTCCATGAATAGTCCTTGGTTCCCTCTAGGTCTTTCTATCTACCCCCTATTTCATAAGATTCTCTACATTCCTGCCCAAAGTTTGGCTACATTAACTGTGATAGTATTAATGTGTGAAAATTATTTCAATTTTTTAAGCAAAAGAGTAAAAGTTTTTTAAAATTCTCAATTTTATTTTTCTTTTTATCTAGTTTTTATTTATAATCAAACTTAACTTTCCAATTGTCTAGACTTGGAGGGGGATGGGGAAAGCTATGGAACCCAAGGAACATTCCTGAGCATAGACTTGAACAGGTATTGTTAACTGAGATGGTGGGGCAGTCTTCTAAACTACAGAAAAAAAAATGGCCTGTTTGGCAATGTGCAAATAAGTCAAAAAGTACTGGAGGTGTCTACTATTGGCAATTGTGATCACCTTTCTTGTTCCTGAAATCAAAATGCTCTATGGCTTCCACAGTACTCACAGCTTTCACTTTCCCAAAGAGGTTTGCCATCCAACCAGTCTTAGCAGCATAGGTGAAAAACCGAGAAGTAAATCCTTCCTCAGCAATGCTCAAAGCATGAAAGTTTTTTGGTGTCTTTGCAACTGTCTGTAAACAGATACAAGGAGACATGACTGGCCGCCGTGTTAGAGAACACATTGGGGTTGACCATGGTTGACCATGGCTGCTAGCAAGTAGCAACAGGAGACATCAGTGTCTGTAAAGGGGCTAATAGCATATTAATCTAGACCATTATTATTCAAAATATATTCTCAAGGATATTACTAATTCTTTACTGCTTGTAAATACTTGTGTTAAAAATGGCCATATTGAGCTGGGTAGTGGTGAGGGAAGCATATGCCTAATGCCTTTAATCCAGCACTCATAATGGGAGGCTGAGTTCAAAGTCATCTTGGCTTACAAAGGCTTATAAAGGCAGTTCTAGCACTGTCTTGAAAATACAAAAATGGGGAGGGGGCATATTTTGACATTCCTGGTCAAATTAAACAATGCAGAAATAAGGTTGAATAAAGAAAGGACAGAAAAAGAAAAAAACTGGATAATACAAATGGCTAATTAATTTTTATAATTAAACTTAGTTACTATTTATTATTATAGCAGTATTTATGAAATCCAATTAAACACTTTTTACAAATATATGAATTTAAATGTAAACAATGAAATTGAATAAATTTAAAAAGTGTGATACTTTTTAATTAAATAGAATATACACATGCATATACAAGAGTATAAATCTTGAGGGTTAATTGATCTTCATTATCAACCTGAGTAGATTTAGAATCACCAAGAAAACACAGGTGGGTATGTTTATGAGAGCATTGTCAGAAGTTTCAGTATGGAAGACCAACTCTCAAATGGGGCAGCAAGGTTCCAAACTGAACAACAACAGAAAGGTAGCAGCAGACAAACTGTGAACAGCTGTCTCATATATCTGCCACCATGTTTTTTAGTCATGATAAATGGTACCATTTTAAAAAGTGTAAATCAAATGGAATCTTTCCTTCAAGTTGCTTTTCTTAGAGCAACAAATAGCACCTATAAAAATAAATGATTTGGTGAGTAACTGAACTATTTTTTATGCCAAAACTTTATTGAAAATCATAACAGAGTTTGTAGAGATGCTTCAGAAATTTTGGGCATTTTCTTTTTGTTTCTGGAAGCAAATTTTTCACATGGTAACTTTTCAGTTAAACCTGAAACCAACCTAGTTTTAATGGGGAAGGAATTTTTCCAGACAGTGCTCTCAGAAATAGAGCTGTGTTTAGTATACAAGAATAAGAGACGTTAACTAATTTTATTTTATGTTATTTTTCTTTATTAATTACACTTTATTCACTTTGTTTATATATATATATATATTTTTTTCTTTTTTTTCTCTTTTTTTATTTTATTTTTCTTTTTAGTTACATTTTGTTAACTCTGTGTCCCAGCTGTATCCCGCTCCCTCATTCCCTCCCCCACCCCACACTCCCTCCCTGGTCTCCTCCCTGCC
>NW_026587826.1:0-1935 GCF_907164565.1 Psammomys obesus
CCTGGACTCACGCAGACTCTAGTGCAGGCAGAAGCGCTGTGCTCTGCTGCCATTGTTGCGTTCCCCTGGGGCACTGGGACACACAGCTGCAACCTCGGACCTGCAGGAGTTGAAGAGCTATTACAGCAGCCCTCAGATACTGTGCCAGGGATCGGCCAGTTGTCCCTGGCTGGACTGCCAAAACTGTAGGAATCCCTGATCCTTCAGGGGGGCTGCACCCACAGCGTCTGGACCAGAGCAGTGCCTGTAGCCGCCATCCCAGACAGAGACACACAGCTTCTGGTCCAGAGTGAGGCACCCAGCATCCAGACCAGAACAGTGCCCCCAGGTGCCAAATCAACCTAGGTGCACATTCTCCAGGTCCAGAGCAGAGCAATCAGCCTTTGGCCCAGAGACTTGCTGAGTGCACCTCCCACTTTCTCAGACAGAACTGTGCGCCCCAGGATAACAGACTGAGTTTCCCTGTTGGGAGAAAACCCCACAGCTAGGGAATCAGCAGTTTCTTCAAGAGGACTGTACATGGAAATTTAGTGAGCAGCAGCACACTAAATTTATAACAAGAAACCCAGCAGTGGGGCAGCTGTCTTGAGAAATTTTATGGGTAAGAGGAGATCCCCCCCTGCCTAACATAGACCACAGCTACTACTCAGGGCTATAAACCTGAGGTGAGCAGTGGCATCTCCGGAGAAACACTGGCCATACAGTGACCATAACCAAAAATCAGAGAAGGACTCCTTCAGGAAAAATCATCTTCCGGCCAAGGGGATACTCCCTACCTCAGGACTCCAGGAAGCACAGAAACTAAGAGCCAAAACCTAAATCAGCCCAATGGGTAGAGGTCAGCGTAAAGGCTCAACCAACAAAAGACAGAGCAATATGGCATCTCCAGAACCCAGCCATCCAGGGGCGAACAGCCCTGAACAATGCAGCATAATAGAAAATCAAGAAGAGGACCTTACATCTATGTTGATGAAGAGGATAATAGAGGAGACAAATAAAATACGTAAAGAATTAGAGGAAGATAAAGCCAAACAGATCATGGCTATCCGTAAAGAAATGGAGGAAGATAAAGACAAGCAAATTAGGGCCATCCGTGAAGAAATACGGGAAGATGCAGCCAAACAGCTTGTGGCCTTCAGAGAAGAAATAATTAAATCACTGAAAGAAATCAAAGAGACAGAGTTGAAGGAACTAAAAGAAAAAGAGGAAAATACAAGCAGACAGGTGAAGGAAGTAAACAAAACAACTCAAGACCTGAAGATAGAACTAGAAAAATTAAAGAAAACACAAATGGAGGAAATAATGGAGAGGAAGAATTTAGGGAAGAAAACAGGAACTACAGAGGTAAGCATAACCAACAGAATACAAGAAATGGAAGAAAGAATCTCAGGTGTAGAAGATACAATGGAAGAAATCGATGTATCTGTCAAAGAAAATGTGAAATCCAAAAAATTCCTGACACAGACCGTCCAAGAAATCCAAGACAATATGAAAAGACAAAATTTGAGAATAATAGGAATAGAGGAAAAAGAAGACTCCCTTCTCCAAGGCCCAGAAAATATTTTCAACAAAATCATTGAAGAAAATTTCCCCAAGTTAAAGGAGAAGCCAATAAGGATACATGAGGCCTACAGAACACCCAACAAATTTGACCAGAAAAGAAAATCCTCCCGACACATAATAATCAAAACAGGAAGTATACAGAACAAAGAAAAAATACTAAAAGCTGCAAGGGAAAAAGGCCAAGTAACATATAATGGCAAACCCATTAGAATCACACCTGACTTTTCAACAGAAACTATGAAAGCCAGAAGGGCCTGGACAGATATCATGCAGACCCTAAGAGAACACAGATGTCAACCCAGGCTACTATACCCTGCAAAACTCTCAGTCCTCATAGACGGAGAAAACAAGATATTCAATGACAAAAACAAA
>NW_026587827.1:0-2972 GCF_907164565.1 Psammomys obesus
CTACAAGGACCAAATATATCTGGGCACAGGGTCTTTTCTGAGACTGAAACTCAACCAAGGACCATCTATGGATATAACCTAGAACTTCTGCTCGGATGTGGCCTGTGGTAGCTCAGTAACCAAGTAGTTTTCCAAAGTAAGGGGGACACGGACTATTTCTAACAGGATCTCAAGGGCAGGCTGTTTGACACCCCCCCCCAGGGGAGGAGCAGTCTGTTAGGCCACAGAGGAGGACTTTGCAGCCAGCCCTGAAGATACCTGATAAAACAGGGACAGATGAAAGGGGAGGAGGTCCTCCCCTATCAGGGGACTTGGAAAGGGGCAGGGAGGAGACCAGGGAGGGAGTGTGGGGTTGGGGAGGGAATGAGGGAGCGGGATACAGCTGGGACACGGAGTTAACAAAATGTAACTAAAAAGAAAAAAAAAAATAAAATAAAGTTCAGGAGTAAAAAAAAAAAAAAAAAAAAAAAAAAAAAAAAAAAAAAAAAAAAAAAAGAAAATACCCATAAAAGATATTTTGAAGTCCTCATCTTATGCTTCAAGTATATTGCATATCTCAGATATGTGGTAGGGCTGTTGAACTCTGGCAGAGATATACTATTCTGGCTGTTATTGTTTGTTTTTACACTGCCATATAATAATTTGTGTTTTTCAATAATTACAACTCTACATATTGCTATCTGGTCTTTTCTTTGTTGTGTGGGTTTTATAGTTCTTGCTGTCTGATGCCCTAACATCTCGCTGAATCTTAGGGCCTGTGGTGCCTGTGAGTTTGTTTTAATGGGGATGCTACTGATAGGGGTTCCTTTAGAACTAGTTTTTAGGTATCAGGAGCTGACATGCAGTAATGAGGATGGTCCTGTCAGGGTCCATAGGCAGGAGGAAAGCTTCATATACCAAAAAATATCTATAGATTCCTCATGGAATAGAGGAAAATGGAAAGATAGGTGCCTACCAATGGTCTGCTCCTGGGCTGGGATAGAAACTAGGGAATTGGAATCAGAGGATATGAAAGAGAATGAAGATTGTCTACCTGATTACCTGAATGTCATGATCAGTAGTTTTCAGGAGAGAGATTGTTTTGGGTGTTGGCAGGTAAGACAGGGATGGGATAAGAAAGAAAAGCTATTGGAGTTGATCTTAGTTCCCTGGCAGTGATGTTTACACTTCTTAAATAACTTATCATGCTACCCAAATCCTTCACTAGGTTTACAAAATCACTGCAAGAGTAGAAGTTCTTGTAAGGTCTTCATCTTTTGAATGGATCTTTGTTGTTTTGGCACACATGACTGCTATAAAATTTGAGCCTATAAAATTCTATCACTTGGAAACTGCTTTGTAAAGTATTCTTCCCAGAAGACCTTGCAGTAGCCTTTTGCAATGATACACTGATGATGAAGCCTCCCTTGACCTAAGACTGAGAATGGTAACTCAGAGCCTACTGAGGTGAGAAATAAAGTGAATTCATCACTGTAAATAATTTAAGAAGATAACAGTAACAGCGTATCTAGAAGAGAAGATGACACAATTCCTTTCAGTAAGGTTAACAGAATCAAAGAGCCCCAGAGCTATACTGGGGCCTTGAGATAGGAAGGAGAGCTTCGAATGGAAGCAATGCAAGATGTGTAGATTTAAACATCATAGGGATTTAAAGGGAAGGATAGGTTTCTCTTTAGAGTCTGGAGAAGATCTTCCTTAAGATATACAGATATATTGATAGAGAGATGATAAATAGATAGGTGACAGGTAGGTAGGTAAATAAATGGTAGATGGATAGATAGAGAGATAATAGCTGCCATGAGAGCAACTGTAGAATAGTTTTCCTTATGAGTAGTCTCCCTAGACCCAAATTATCTGAAGAAAGAAAATAACTGACTTTTTATAGATTTTTGGGGTGGCAGGAAGTTTTATATTACATGATTTAGTTTAATATAACAGAAGAGACAAAAGACATGGAGAAGCCAGGTACTGGTTTGGACCATAAATTAGAGCTTGACCTTAGGCCACAACCTAGACAGCTTCTAAACTTTTATCTCAGAGAAAGCCACAAAAAGGTTTGACCTAATTCTGCTGATGGTATCTGATGTGAAACTGCATCCCCATATTCTAACAATTATACCAGTTTAATTTCTTCCAGGCATTTAAAAGAGGCAAAATAAAGCAAAAATTACTTTATTTTTATCTGATAGTTGAAGTTAAATAATAAATTTGGAATTTAATGAGTGAAGGGTGTGACTTTGCAAAGTTTAGAATTCAAAAGCAAAAGCATCCATGTCACCTGTATTATATGGACTCAAATATCAATTACGTTGGAGCTATCTTCCCTGTCTCTTCCAGAAGTTGTTTCTTTGTTTCTTCCCTCAGCTAGTGGTCATTCAGCTCTTTATTCAACTGTGATGGAGAACATTTTTCACAAAACTTTGAAACAGTCAATGCTTAATACCAAAGGTCAGTATTCAGCTCTCTGTTGGTACAGAAATCAGCATTTGAGTATACAAAGAAAACCTTTACACAGTACACACACACACACACACACACACACACACACATACACACACACACACATCATTCCAACGTAAGTTTCTTGCCTCCATTATCATTGCCCCAAGTCCTAATTTTGATATATGCCACCATATCTGGCTCTCACTTCCTGCCTAATGATTGTAAAACTTGTAGCAAGCAGTTCCAGGTTGGTTTCATGAGATATCTTCTGAAAATTCCTTCTTTTTGCTTTTAGGAAAAAGCTTCCACACATGCAACTTTCCTCATAATCTTTTTGTCATTTGGTAGACATAAAATTTAAAGAATATAGAGTCTAGTTTCCTAAAGGGTTTTAAGTAAGTGGCCTTTGGATCCTCAAGATTCTGTGAAGTGGGGGGGGCGGAGCCAAGATGGCGACTAGCGCACACAGTTTCCGAGCTGTGGAAGAGATAAAGTTCTGAGTTGATGAGTGGAAGAACTTCTGAAGCCAG
>NW_026587828.1:0-3812 GCF_907164565.1 Psammomys obesus
GATAAACACCTTCAGCAAAGTGGCAGGATACAAAATCAACTCAAAAACATCAGAAGCCCTCCTGTATACCAAAGACAAAAGGGCCGAGAAGGAAATTAGGGAAACAACACCCTTCACAATAGCCACTAACCACATAAAGTACCTTGGGGTGACACTAACCAAGCAAGTGAAAGACCTGTTTGAGAAAAACTTCAAGTCTCTGAAGAAAGAAATTGAAGAAGATCTCAGAAGATGGAAAGATCTCCCGTGCTCATGGATTGGTAGGATTAACATTGTGAAAATGGCCATCCTGCCAAAAGCAATCTACAGATTCAATGCAATTCCCATCAAAATACCAACTCAATTCTTTACAGACCTTGAAAAAAAGATTCTCAGCTTCATATGGAGAAACAAAAAACCCAGAATCTCCAAAACAATCCTGTACAACAACAGATCATCTGGAGGTATCTCCATCCCCGATCTCAAGTTGTACTACAGAGCAATAGTAATACAAACTGCATGGTATTGGCATAAAAACAGAAAGGAGGATCAATGGAACCACATAGAAGACCCAGAAATAAACCTACACACCTATGTATACTCGATTTTTGACAAAGAAGCCAAAACCATTCAATGGAAAAAAGACAGCATCTTCCACAAATGGTGCTGGTCCACCTGAATGTCCACATGCAGAAAAATGAAAATAGATCTGTATTTATCACCCTGCACAAAACTAAAGTCCAAGTGGATCAAAGACCTCAACATAAAACCAGATACTCTAAATCTGTTAGAAGAAAAAGTGGGGAACAGCCTAGAACTCATTGGCACAGGAGACAACTTACTGAACAGAACACCAACAGCACAGGCTCTAAGAACAACAATCAATAAATGGGACCTCATGAAACTGAAAAGCTTCTGTAAAGCAAAGGACACCATCATCAAAACAAAACGCAAGCCTACAGATTGGGAAAGTATCTTCACTAACCCTTTATCTGACAGAGGACTAATATCGAGTATATACAAAGAACTAAAGAAGCTGAAAAGCAGCAAAACAAGTAATCCAATTAAAAAATGGGGAACAGAGCTAAACAGAGAATCCTCAACAGAGGTATATCGAATGGCAGAGAAACACTTAAAGAAATGCTCATCCTCATTAGCCATCAGGGAAATGCAAATCAAAACGACCCTGAGATTTCACCTTACACCCATCAGAATGGCCAAGATGAAAAACTCAAGGGACAACACATGCTGGAGAGGTTGTGGAGAAAGGGGAACCCTCCTCCACTGCTGGTGGGAATGTAAACTGATACAACCACTCTGGAAATCTATCTGGCGCTTTCTAAGACAATTGGGAATAGTGCTTCCTCAAGACCCAGCTATACCACTGCTAGGTATATACCCAAAGTTTGCTCAAGTACACAAAAGGGATATTTGCTCAACCATGTTTATAGCAGCTTTATTTGTAATAGCCAGAACCTGGAAACAACCCAGATGTCCATCAACGGAGGAATGGGTACAGAAATTGTGGTATATTTACACAATGGAATACTACTCAGCAATCAAAAAGGAGGAAATCATGAAATTTGCAGGCAAATGGTGGGATCTAGAAAAGATCATCCTGAGTGAAATATCCCAGAAGGAGAAAGACAAACACAGTATATACTCACTTATATAGACCTATAAGATATGATAAACATAATGAAATCTATACACCTAAAAAAGATAATCAAGAGAGCGAACATGGGGTAAGATTATCAATCCTCGTTTAGAAAGACAGATGGGATGCACATTGAACATATGACAGGAGTCTACTGAGCGCATTTGAAAGACTCTAACTAGCAGTGTTTTCAAAGCAAAGACACATGACCAAACCTTTGGCAGAGTACAGAAAATCATAAGAAAGAAGGGGAGTTAGTCTGATGAGGAAAGGATAGGAGCTCCAGAAAGACCAAATATATCTGGGCACAGGGTCTTTTCTGAGACTGACATGCAACCAAGGACCATGTATGAATATAACCTAGAACCTCTGCTCAGATGTAGCCTGTGGTAGCTCAGTAACCAAGTGGTTTCCCATAGTGAGGGGAACAAGGACTATTTCTAACAGGAACTCAATGACTGGCTCTTTGGCCTCCCTACCCCTCAAGGGAGGAGCAGTCCTGTTAGGCCACAGAGGAGAGCTTTACAGCCAGTCCTGAAGATACCTGATAAAACAGGATCAGATGAATGGGGAGGAGGTCCCCCCTATCAGTGGACTTGGCAAGGGGCACGGTGGAGATGAGGGAGGGAGGGAGGGCCTGGGAGGGAATGAGGGATCGGGACACGGCTGGGATACAGAGTTAATAAAATGTAACTGATAAGAAAAAAAATAAAATACAAAAAATAAAGTCTTGGAGAGATCAGGGATACAAGGCAAATACATAAATATAGTAAAGGCAATATGCTGCAAGCCAATAGCCAACATCAAACTCAATGGAAATAAAGTTAAATCAGTCCCACTGAAATCAGGGACAAGGCAAGGCTGCCCATTCTCTCCATATCTCTTCAACATAGTACTTGAAGTCCTAGCTAAAGTAATAAGACAACTAAAGGAGATCAAGTAGATACAAATCATAAAGGAAAAGATCACTATTCGAAGATGATAAGATAATATACATGAGTTACCCCAAAAATTCAACCAGAGAACTCCTTCAGCTGATAAACACCTCCAGCAAAGTGGCTGGATACAAAATTAACTCAAAAAAATAATTAGCCCTCCTGTATACCAAAGAAAAAAGGCCTGAGAAAGAAATCAAGGAAACAACACCCTTCACAATAGCCACTAATGACATAAAGTACCTTGGGGTGACTCTAACCAAGCAAATGAAAGACCTGTTTGAAAAAAAAAGAAGTTCAAGTGTCTGAAGAAAGAAATTGTGGAAGATATCAGAAGATGGAAAGATCTCCAGTGCTCATGGAGTAGGATTCACATAGTGAAAATGGCTATTCTGCAAAAAAACAATCAACAGATTCAATGCAATTCTCATCAAATTACCAACACATTTCTTTACAGATCTGGAAAAAAATTCTCAACTTCATATGAAAAAAAAAAAAAAAACAGAATTGCCAAAACGATTGTGAAAAGCAATAGATAGTCTGGAGGTATCTCCATCTCTGATCTCAAGTTGTACTACAGAGCAACAGTAATAAAAACTGCATGGTATTGGCATAGAAGCAGAAAGGAAGTTCAATGGAACTGAATATAAGACCCAGAAATAAACCCACACCTATGAATACTTGGTTTTTGACAAAGAAGCCAAAACCATTCAATGGAAAAAAGACAGCATCTTCAACAAATGGTGCTGGTGTTACTGAATGTCTACATGCAGAAAAATGAAAATAGATCCATATTTATCACCTTGCACAAAACTAAAGTCCAAGTGGATCAAAGACCTCAACATAAAACCAGATATACTAAATCAGTTAGAAGAAAAAGTGGGGAAGAGCCTAGAACTCATTGGCACAGGAGACAACTTCCTGAACAGAACACCAACAGCACAGGTTCTAAGAGCAACAATCAATAAATGGGACCTCATGAAACTGAAAACCTTCTGTAAAGCAAAGGACACTGTCATCAGAACAAAACGACTGCCTACACATTGGGAAAGGATCTTCACCAACCCTATCTCTGACAGAGAATTAATATCCAGTATAAATAAAAAACTAAAGAACTTAAACAGCAAAAAATCAAGTAATCCGATTAAAATGGAGTACAGAGCTAAACAGAGAATTCTCTGCAGAGGAATATCGAATTTTTCCTTTGCAAGTGGGGACCAGTTGCAGATAGCTTCTTGGTA
>NW_026587829.1:0-12061 GCF_907164565.1 Psammomys obesus
CAAGCTCTGGATCTGAGGACACTCAACCCTACCCGGTACTCTCTTGGGATCAGCAAACATAGACTCTACCCCTAGGCTGCTTCTGGCAGAGAGATCTGGGCCCAGGATCTGGGATTGAGTACACTCACCCTAACTCTTTCCCGCGCCACCCAGGGACCAGTCAACATAACCCCTCCTGGCAGAGGGAAAGGACAAAGAGGCAGCACACAGGAAAGGTGGACACCGAGTCCTGGGGCCACAGTGTCACAGAGCTGACTGTTAGCCTACCCGTGCACTTCCGCAGCAGGACCAAAACAGAGAGTAGTGAGCAAGGGGAACCCCTGTGCGTTCCAACTGGTCCTGCAAGAGAGTGAGTGAGCCTTCTAGGGAGAGATTGCCCCAGACCCAGGGCCTCTCCACAAAAGCAACCAGACGAGATCCCTGCCACCCACACTCCTAGTGTGGGCATCAGAGGGATTCTTGGGATAGTGACCCCAACATTGAAGCCTCTGCCTTGCGGGTCCACCAGGGTAGTCCAGGCAAACAATCCCTGGATCTCAGTCAGAACTGCATAATAGTGGCTTGCAGGCGACTGCAATAGTCAGAGAATCCGCGCATGCACACTGTGCCCCCTAAAAGCGCATGCGAATCGCGCCAGCATCACATTCTTTACTTAGGCAAAACTGAAAACACAGTGCACACTCCCAAAGCAGTGAAACTCTCTCATCTTCCTGAAAAAAACAGTCCAGAAAACAGAAAGAGAGGATATAGCCCAAACTACAATCTCGAGGAACAACCAGTGAGGATTATAAATAACCAGATGGCTAGAGGCAGACGTAAGAACACTCCCAACAAAAATCAGGACATAATGACCTCACCAGCAAACCCACAAAAAAATGGACACTTCAATTCACTAGATATACAAGAAAACGACCTCAAAACTATGTTTCTCCAGCTGTTAGAGGCCCATAGAGATGAAATGAACAAAGCCCTCAGAGAAATAACCAAAGAAATCGAGACTAAACAAGAGGAAACAAATCGTGCTCGCAGAGAAATGACCACGAAAATTGAGGCAAACAGATAAGAAATGCACAAAGCTCTCAAAGAAATGTCCACACAAATGAAGGCAAATAAAGAAAAAAATAAAATAAGCTCTCATAGAAATACAGGCAATTATACCCAAAGAAGTAGAGGCACAATTAGTGATACATAGAGAGGAAACGGACAAAAAAATAGAAGCTATCATTGAATAGCAGGAGTCCACATTCAAACAGATGAAGGAAATGGTACAAGACATGAAAATAGAATTAGAATCAATAAAGAAAACACAAATAGAGAAAAACCAGGAGCTGGAGAACATAGAGAAAAGATCAGGCACCAAAAAGGTAAGCATCACCAACAGAATACAAGAAATGGAAGAAAGAATCTCAGGAGCCGAAGATACACTTGCAGAAATTGACACGTCTCTCAAAGAAAAAGTAAAATCAGAAAAGTTCCAAACACAAAACATCCAAGAAATCAAGGACACCATGAAAAGACAAAACCTAAGAATAATAGGAGTAGAAGAAAAAGAAGACATCAGGCTCAAAGGTCCGGAAAATATTTTCAAGAAAATTATAGAAGAAAACTTTCCCAACTTAAAGAAGGAGATGGCCATAAACATACAAGAGGCCTACAGAACACCAAGTAGACTAGATCAGAAAAGAAATTCTTCACGTCACATCATAGTCAAAACACTGAAACTACAAAACAAAGAAAAAATTCTAAAAGCAGCAAGGGAAAAAAGCCAAGAAACATATGAAGGTAGACCTATCAGAATCACACCAGATTTCTCAACAGAAACTATGAAAGCCAGAAGGGCCTGGACAGAAATCATACAGTCCTTAAGGGACCACAGATTCCAACCCAAACTACTATACCCAGCAAAACTTACAATCAAAATAGACAGAGAATTCAAGATATTGCAAGACAAAACCAAATTTAAACAATATCTAAATAGTAACCCAGCTCTACAGAAGTTACTAGAAGAGAAACTCCAAACCAAAGAAAACAACTACATCGAAGGAAACAGAGGAAATAGATAACTACACAACAAAAAAACCAAAAGAAGACAAGCAATGAAACTCAGTGACACCACCAACACCACATCTAAAGTAAGTAACAATTGTTGGTCACTAGTTTCTATCAGCATCAACAGACTCAACTCCCCAATTAAAAGACACAGACTAACAGAATGGTTGCGGAAACAGGATCCATCATTCTGTTGCATCCAAGAAACACAACTATGCAACAAAGATAAACACTACCTCAGAGTAAAGGGCTGGAAAAATGTCTTTCAAGCAAATGGTTCCAGAAAAAAAGCGGGAGTAGCCATCCTAATATCTAATAAAATAGACTTTCAACCCAAGTTAATCAAAAAAGATGAGGACGGCCACTATATTCTCATCAAAGGAAAAATCCACCAAGAGGACATCACAATTTTGAATATCTATGCCCCAAATACAAGAGCACCTACATTCGTAAATGAAACAATATTAAAGCTTAAATCACACATTGATCCTAAAACCCTAATAGTGGGAGACTTCAACACTCCACTCTCACCAAGGGACAGATCAACTAGACAGAAAACAAGTAGGGAAATAAAAACACTTACAGAGACCCTAAATCAAATGGACCTGATAGACGTCTACAGATCTTTTCATCCAAACTCAAAAGAGTATACCTTCTTTTCAGCACCGCATGGAACCTTCTCCAAAATAGACCATATAGTTGGTCATAAAGAAAGCCTCAACAGATACAAAAAGATTGAAATAATCCCTTGTATTCTATCTGACCACCATGGACTTAAGCTGGACCTCAACAACAACAGAAATAACAAACAGCCTACACGCACATGGAAACTGAACAACCTGTTACTCAACGACAGCTGTGTTAAGGAAGAAATAAAGAAAGAAATTAAAGACTTCCTAGAATTCAATGAGAATGAAGGCACAACATACCCAAATTTATGGGACACATTGAAAGCAGTGCTCAGGGGAAAATTTATAGCACTAAGTGCCTGAAAGAAGAAATTCGTAACATCACATACAAACAACTTAATGGCCCAACTGAAAACCCTAGGAAAAAAAGAAGCAGATACACCCAAGAGGAGCAGAAGGCTGGAAATAATGAAACTCAGGGCTGAAATCAATCACTTAGAAACGAATAAAACTATTCAAAGAATCAATGAAACAAAAAGCTGGTTCTTTGAGAAAATCAACAAGATAGACAAACCCTTAGCCAAACTAACTAAAAAGCAGAGAGAATCTATCCAAATCAACAAAATCAGAGATGAAAAGGGTGACATAACTACAGACACAGAGGAAATTCAAACAATCATTAGGTCATACTACAAAAGCCTATATGCCACAAAATTTGAAAATCTAAATGAAATGGACAATTTTCTTGATAGATTCCATCTTCCAACATTAAGTTAAGATCAGGTAGAAAGACTGAACAGCCCAATATCCCCCAAGGAAATTGAAGCAGTCATTCACAGTCTCCCCTCCAAAAAAAGCCCTGGCCAGATGGTTTCAGTGTGGAATTCTACCAGACCTTCAAAGAAGTGCTCACACCAATTCTCCTCAAACTATTCCACAAAATAGAAACAGAAGGTACATTACCAAACTCATTCTATGAAGCAACAGTCACACTGATACCTAAACCACACAAAGACCCAACAAAAAAAGAGAACTTCAGACCTATCTCTCTTATGAACTTTGACGCAAAATACTCAATAAAATACTGGCAAACCGAATCCAAGAATACATCAAAGATATCATCCACCAAGACCAAGTAGGCTTCATCCCAGGCATGCAAGGGTAGTTCAACATACGGAAATCCATTAATGTAATGCACCACATAAACAAACTGAAGGAGAAAAACCACATGACCATCTCCTTAGATGCTGAAAAAGCATTTGACAAAGTCCAACACCCATTCATGTTTAAAGTCTTGGAGAGATCAGGAATACAAGGCACATATCTAAACATAGTAAAGGCAATATACAGCAAGCCTATAGCCAACATCAAACTCAATGGAGAGAAACTTAAATCAATCCCACTGAAATCAGGGACAAGAAAAGGCTGCCCACTCTCTCCCTACCTCTTCAACATAGTACTTGAAGTCCTAGCCAGAGCAACAAGACAACTAAAGGAGATCAAGGGGATACAAATCGGAAAGGAAGAGGTCAAAGTGTCACTATTCGCAGATGATATGATAGTATATATGAATGACCCCAAGAATTCAACCAGAGAACTCCTCCAGTTGATAAACACCTTCAGCAAAGTGGCAGGATACAAAATCAACTCAAAAAAAATCAGAAGCCCTCCTGTATACCAAAGACAAAATGGCCGAGAAAGAAATTAGGGAAACAACACCCTTCACAATAGCTACTATCCACATAAAGAACCTTGGGGTGACACTAACCAAGCAAGTGAAAGACATGTTTGAGAAAAACTTCAAGTCTCTGAAGAAAGAAATCGAAGAAGATCTCAGAAGATGGAAAGATCTCCTGTGCTCATGGATTGGTAGGAATAACATTGTGAAAATGGCCATCCTACCAAAAGCAATCCACAGATTCAATGCAATTCCCATCAAAATACCAACTCAATTCTTTACAGACCTTGAAAAAAAAGATTCTCAGCTTCATATGGAGAAACAAAAAAACCCAGAATCTCCAAAACAATCCTGTACAACAACAGATCATCTGGAGGTATCTCCATCCCCGATCTCAAGTTGTACTACAGAGCAATAGTAATAAAAACTGCATGGTATTGGCATAAAAACAGAAAGGAGGATCAAAGGAACCACAGAAATAAACCCAGAAATAAACCCACACACCTATGAATACTCGATTTTTGACAAAGAAGGCAAAACCATTCAATGGAAAAAAGACAGTATCTTCAACAAATGGTGCTGGTCTAACTGGATGTCCACATGCAGAAAAATGAAAATAGGTCTATATTTATCACCCTGTACAAAACTAAAGTCCAAGTGGATCAAAGACCTCAACATAAAACCAGATATTCTAAATCTGTTAGAAGAAAAAGTGGGGAACAGCCTAGAACTCATTGGCACAGGAGACAACTTCCTGAACAGAACACCAACAGCACAGGCTCTAAGACCAACAATCAATAAATGGGACCTCATGAAACTGAAAAGCTTCGGTAAAGCAAAGGACACTGTCATCAAAACAAAACGCCTGCCTACAGATTGGGAAAGAATCTTCACTAACCCTTTATCTGAACAGAGGACTAATATTGAGTATATACAAAGAACTAAAGAAGCTGAAAAGCAGCAAACCAAGTAATCCAATTAAAAAATGGGGAACAGAGCTAAAGAGAGAATTCTCTGTAGAGGAATATCGAATGGCAGAGAAACACTTAAAGAAATGCTCATCCTCATTAGCCATCAGGGAAATGCAAATCAAAACGACCCTGAGATATCATCTTACAGCCATCAGAATGGCCAAAATGAAAAACTCAAGGGACAACACATGCTGGAGAGGTTGTGGAGAAAGGGGAACCCTCCTCCAATGCTGGTGGGAATGTAAACTGGTACAACAACTCTGGAAATCTATCTGGCGCTTTCTAAGAAAATTAGGAATACTGCTTCCTCAAGACCCAGCTATACCACTGCTAGTTATATACCCAAAGTTTGCTCAAGTACACAAAAGAGATATTTGCTCAACCATGTTTGTAGCAGCTTTATTTGTAATAGCCAGAACCTGGAAACAACCCAGATGTCCATCAACGGAGGAATGGGTACAGAAATTGTGGTATTTTTATACAATGGAATACTACTCAGCAGTCAAAAAGGAGGAAATCATGAAATTTGCAGGCAAATGGTGGGATCTAGAAAAGATCATCCTGAGTGAAATATCCCAGAAAGAGAAAGACAAACACGGTATATACTCACTTATATAGACCTATAAGATATGATAAACATAATGAAATCTATACACCTAAAAAATATAATCAAAAGAGCAGACATGGGGTATGATTACCAATCCTCGTTTTGAAAGACAGATGGGATGCGCATTGAACATATGACAGGAGTCTACTGAGTGCATTTGAAAGACTCTAACTAGCAGTGTTTTCAAAGCAAAGACTCATGACCAAACCTTTGGCAGAGTACAGGGAATCATAAAAAAGAAGGGGAGTTAGTCTGATGAGGAAAGGATAGGAGCTCCACAAGGACCAAAGATATCTGGGCACAGGGTCTTTTCTGAGACTGACATGCAACCAAGGACCATGTATGAATGTAACCTAGAACCTCTGCTCAGATGTACCCTGTAGTAGCTCAGTAACCAATTGGTTTCCCATAGTGAGGGGAACAAGGACTATATCTAACAGGAACTCAATGACTGGCTCTTTGGCCTCCCCACCCCCCAAGGGAGGAGCAGTCCTGTTAGGCCACAAAGGAGAGCCTTGCAGCCAGTCCTGAAGATACCTGATAAAACAGGATCAGATGAATGGGGAGGAGGTCCCCCCTATTAGTGGACTTGGCAAGGGGCACGGTGGAGAGGAGGGAGGGAGGGAGGGACTGGGAGGGAATGAGGGATCAGGACACGGCTGGGATACAGAGTTAATAAAATGTAACTGATAAGAAAAAAATAAAATTAAAAAAAAAGAAAGGTGGAGATAGATCTAGGATGATTTGGGGGCAGGATTCTGTTTGAATATGAATAGAATATATTTATGCACGTTTGAAATTTTTAAATAATTAATAAACTGTTATAATTTAAAAGTAGAAATAATAATGAATGAATGAAGTAAATATAGAGGACAGACAGGAGAAGGAAATGCAGCACTGAAATTTGTTTTGGGATTTTGGACTCATTGCAATAATTTCTCATCCAACTCTAGACCACCTGTGAGGCAACCTGAGGCCTTCGTGGATCTGAAACTCAGAATTCTCGGTTTCAACAACACTGACCCATACAGAAGGTAAGGGGCTCTCAATGTAGAACTGCTCCAGCTCACGCATGGGATCACTGGTGTCCTCAGGTGTCACAAGCTGGTGGAGTTTGATCACTAACACACAAGAGATATGACCTCTGAACATTGATCGCCTCATTACCCGAGATCTGCTGCCTGCACTTCTTAGTGTGTCACAGTCTGTCATTCACCAAACCCATCTCTGCCTTCTACAGCTGTCTCCCACAGGGCTGGTCTGGAAGCCTATCTCCAGTCCCTTTTATTTACCAGAGTACTTTGGCCTTAAAAGTTAGGTCTTTCTCAAAATTACACCTTGTTGGGTAGCCCTCTGAAGTGTTAGAGAGGTGAAAATGTATTTATTTCCTTTATCTTGATTAGTGCCAACGACAAGGTCACTGTCCCCAAATTTCTGAGATTGAATTAATACTTGTGAGAATTATGTGATCTTCTTCTGGGGTTAAAACATTTTTTTTTTTAAGTAGAGAACCATCATATTTGGAAGAGGCTTTTTCTCATTTCTACCCCTCCCCTCTTTCATGGAACTTGTGCTGGAGCATTTGACAGCTTGCTACTCTTGTGTCTCAGTTCTTCTCAGCTGTTCTAGTGCTTCCTTTGTGATCCCTGATGTTAAAATCAGTCTACTTCTTAATAGTCTATCTCTCCTTTCTCCAACTTCTGTTTTTGTCGTTTGTATGGATTTGGATTTTGACACAGGATATCATGTACCTCAAGGTGGGTTTTTAACTCTCAATATACTTGAGTCTCTCTACTGTCACCTCCAGAGTCCTGAGATTGCAGGCATATGCAGCTACAGCTAGGTTTTACTCTGACTCTTTCTGTTTACCATGTATTGAACATAGCTCCTAAGGTCATTTTACCCTAGACTTTCCTGTTTTATTATGACTGTGTTGAAACTATGTGACAAAAATGCCTGCTCTAACGGTGTTCATAGCTCCCTCTGCTCATTTTGTTCTGGAGGTATGTTCACCATCTTGTTTCAGCAATGGCTAATAGATGACACCTGACAGCAGCCATGAAGTCCCCCAAGATGCGGGGCTATTGCTCTACAAGTCCAACTGTGTTTCTCTTTTGAGTATGAGAAGCATTACTATTAATCAGATAATCCACTATGATATAATACAACTAGTATAGTATAATACAATATAAGATATCATAATATAATTAATTTGCTCCCCTGTTCTCATTTAGTGCTGTGCCTGCTGTTAGATTTCTCACATGATGACCAAGCTGCCCATGGGTTACATATGTGTAAGTAGCCTAAGTCCATCCCATGCATTCTCTTTGGTTGTCTGTTCAGGATCTGTGAGCCTGCATGAGCCCAGGTTAGTTGACTCTGTAGGATTTCTTGTGGTGTCCTTGACCTTTTCTGCTCCTCCAATCCTTCCTCTCCATCTTCCACAGGATTCCTCCAAGCTCTTCTTAATATTTGGCTATGGGTCTCTTCATCAGTTTCTGGGTGACACCTCACTGAAGATAATCACGCTTCCAGCAGACATTTAGGAGAAGCAGGGAGAATTGTTTCATGGACTTGGCAGGCAAGGGCTAACAGCATTTCTTCTTTCACTGAGAACAGATTTTTATACAATTATTCTCATCATAGTTTCAACTTTCTCAACTCCTTTCAGATCCCCCCACATTCCTATCCACCCAAATCCATATCTTCTCTTTCTATCATGTGAAAACAATTAGTAGTCTAAAAGATTAATAGGAAATATAAACTTAAAACAAATACTGACAGTACAAACAGAAACCAAAAAAAGAGCACAAAGAAAACATACAAATGCAGACACATACACATTCACACACAGACAAAACCATTTAAAAAATCTGAAAAACCATATATATAAGTAAAATACATGAAAGGTTTTTTTTAGACTCAGACAAAGCATTACTTTACTAAAACAAAAACAAAATAAAACAAAAACTTCAAAATACCACCGAGTACATTTTGTGTTGGCCATTCATTGCTTGGTATAGGGCCTCACCTTGAATGTGGTTAATAGAGGCAAGTGAGACACTTGGAGAAACAAACATTTTTGTTCTTTGTGAGTAGTTATCAGCTAGGGATAGCTTCTGGTTTAGGGATGAGAGTTTGTGTCCCCTTGTTTCACTCCTGCCACAGTCTCTGTGAGTTTTTAAGGGCATCAGTCCTGGTATCTCTAGAAAGCCTTATTTCTTTACTGTTTTCATCCACAGTGGCCTTTTTTTGTTCAAATTTTGTTTTTTTTTTAATTAATTACAGTTTATTTATTTTGTATCCCTGTTGTAAAAACCCTTCCTTATTCCCTACCAATCCTATCCTTCCTCCCTCATCCCCTCCTTGTCCCTATGTAAGTCCACTGATGGGGGGGTCTTCCTCTCCTTCCATCTGACCCTAGGTGATAGGTCTCACCAGGACTGCCTGCAGTGTCCTCCTCTGTGGCCTAGTTAGACTGCTCCTCCTATGGGGGTTGGGGTGGTCAAAGGGCTAGCCACAGAATTCATGCCAGAGTTGGTCCCTGTTCCCCTTACTAAGGAAGCCACGTGGATACTGAGCTGCTATGGGCTACAGGTGCTGTGAAACATGGCTAAACTTTGGGCAGAGTGCAGGGAATCATATGAAAGAAGGGGGAGTTATTAAGAACTAGAGAGTTGGCAGGATTAATATAGTAAAAATGGCCATCTTAACAAAAGCAATCTACAGATTTAATGCAATTCCCATCAAATTACCAACACAATTCTTTACAGACCTGGAAAGAAAAATTCTCAACTTCGTATGGAATAACAAGAAACCAAGAATTGCTAAAATAATGCTCTACAATAAAAGATCTTCTGGAGGTATCTCCATCCCTGGTCTCAAACTGTACTATGGAGCAACAGTTATAAAAACTGCATGGTACTGGCATAGAAACAGATTTGTGGATCAATGGAACCGAAAAGAAGACCCAGAAATAAACCCACACACTTATGGACACCTGATTTTGACAAAAATGCCAAAAATATACAATGGAAAAAAGATAGCATCTTCAACAAATGGTGCTGGTCTAACTGGATGTCTACATGTAGAAAAATGGAAATAGATCCATACTTATCACCCTGCACAAAACTAAAGTCCAAGTGTATCAAAGACCTCAACATAAAACCAGACACATTAAATCGGCTAGAAAAAAAAGTGGGGAATACCCTAGAACTCATTGGTACAGGAGAAAACTTCCTGAACAGAACATCAACAGCACAGGATCTAAGAGCAACAATCAATAAATGGGACCTCATGAAACTGAAAAGCTTTGGTAAAGCAAAGGACACTGTCATCAAAACAAAGCGACAGCCTACAGATTGGGAAAGAATCATCACCAACCCTTTATCTGACAGAGGACTCATATCCAATATATATAAAGAACTAAAGAAACTGAAAAGCAGAAAACCAAGTAATCTACCTTAAAAATGGGGAACAGAGCTAAACAGAGAACTCTCTGTCGAGGAAAATTGAATAGCAGAGAAGCATTTAAAGAAATGCTCAACCTCATTAGCCATCAGGGAAATGCAAATCAAAACAACGCTGAGATTTCACCTTACACCCATCAGAATGGCCAAGATGAAAAACTCAAGTGACAACACATGCTGGAGAGGTTGTGGAGAAAGGGGAACCCTTCTCCACTGCTGGTGGAATGTAAACTTGTACAACCACTCTGGAAATCAATCTGGTACTTTCTCAGACAACTAGGAATAGCGCTTCCTCAAGACCCAGCCATACCACTCCTAGGCATATATCCAAAAGAGGCGCAAGTACACAAAAAGGACATTTGCTCAACCATGTTTTTAGCAGCTTTCTTTGTAATAGCCAGAAGCTGGAAACAGCCCAGATGCCCCACAACTGACAAACGGATGCAGAAACTGTGGTATATCTATAAAATGGAGTATTACTCAGCAATGAAAAATAAGGAAATCATGAAATTTGCAGGTAAATGGTGGGACCTGGAAAGGATCATCCTGAGTGAGTTGTCCCAGAAGCAAAAAGATACACATGGTATATACTCACTCATATAAACATACAAAATAGGATAAACCCACTAAAATCGGAACATCTAAACAAACTAAGCAAAAGAGAGGACCCTAATTAAAATGCTCAATCCCCATCCTGAAAGGCAAAGAAGATGGAAATCTGAAGAAGAAGAAAACAGGAAACAACCTAGGAACCTGCTACAGAGGGCCTCTGAAAGCCAGAAGAAGAAAACAGGAAACAACCTAGGAACCTGCCACAGAGGGCCTCTGAAATCCTCTGCACTGCAGACTATCAAAGCAGATGCTGTGCCTGATGGCCAACTGTTGGACAGAGTGAATGGAATTTTATGTAAGAAGCGGGAAATACCAAGAGCTGGAGAGGACAGGACCTCCACAAGGAGAGCAACATAACAAGAAAATTTTAACACAGAAAACTTCCAGGAAACTCATTCTCCAACCAAGGACTATTCATGGACATACCCTAGAACCCCTGCACAGATGTAGCCCATGACAATTCAGTGTCCAAGTGGGTTACCTAGTAATGGGAAGAGGGACTGCCTCTGACATAATCTGATTGGCTTGCTCTTTGATCACCTCTTCCTGAGGGGGGAGCAGCCTTACCTGGCCACAGAAGATGACAATGCAGCTACTTCTAATGGGAACTGATAGTCTAATATCAGAAAGAAGGTGAGAAAGACCTCCCCTATCAGTGGACTTGGGGAGGGGAATGCATGCAGAAAGGGGAGGAAGGGTGGGATCGGGAGGGGAGAAGAGGGGCTTATGGGGGGATACAAAATGAATAAATTGTAATTAATAATAATAAAAAATATTATAAAAAAAGACCCGGAGAGTAGAGGAGCTCCACAAGGACCAAAAATATCTGAGCACAAGAGTCTTTTCTGAGACTGATTCTCAAACCAAGGACCATGCATGGATATGACCTAAAACCCTAGTAGTTCTTACTATCTTTCTGCAACCTCTTCTGGAGAGTTCCCTGAGTCCTGAGGGTAAAGATTTGATGGAGATATCTTATTTAGGACTGGGTGTTCCAAATTACCAGCATTACATGACATTTGCCTCCCTGACATTTCTTAAGAGAT
>NW_026587830.1:0-6682 GCF_907164565.1 Psammomys obesus
CAAATGTCCTTTTTGTGTACTTGTGCCTCTTTTGGGTATATGCCTAGAAGTGGTATGGCTGGATCTTGAGGAAGCGCTATTCCTAGTTGTCTGAGAAAGTGCCAGATTGATTTCCAGAATGGTTGTACAAGTTTACATTCCCACCAGCAGTGGAGAAGGGTTCCCCTTTCTCCACAACCTCTCCAGCATGTGTTGTCCCTTGAGTTTTTCATCTTGACCATTCTGATAGGTGTAAGGTAAAATCTCAAGAGTTGTTTTGATTTGCATTTCCCTAATGGCTAATGAGGTTGAGCATTTCTTTAAGTGCTTCTCTGCCATTCGATATTCCTCTACAGAGAATTCTCTCTTTACCTTTGTTCCCCATTTTTTAAGTGGATTACTTGGTTTGTTGCTTTTCAGCTTGTTTAGTTCTTTATATATATTGGATATGAGTCCTCTGTCAGATAAAGGGTTGGTGTTGATTCTTTCCCAATCTGTAGGCAGTTGCTTTGTTTTGATGATGGTGTCCTTTGCTTTACAGAAGCTTTTCAATTTCATGAGGTACCATTTATTGATTGTTGCTCTTAGAGCCTGTGCTGTTGGTGTTCTGTTCAGGAAGTTTTCTCCTGTACCAATGAGTTCTAAGGTATTCCCCACTTTTTTTTCTAGCCGATTTAATGTGTCTGGTTTTATGTTGAGGTCTTTGATCCACTTGGACTTCAGTTTTGTGCAGGGTGATAAGTATGGATCTATTTTCATTTTTCTACATGTAGACATCCACTTGGACCAGTACCATTTGATAGTGGCATTTTATCACAGGAATAAGATCCTTAACTAAAGCAAAATTTGATCACATCATGCTGATAGCATGAGAATTCCTGTAGTATTTTCAAACACTGTTTGGTGTCTGTTGTTTAATATTAAGTTGCATAAATAACTTCATAAATGATCATGAATGTCTCACTCAGTCCCACAAAATATCCTATTTCTCTCTAAAGATAAACACATTCAATAGCTTAGTAAATATCCCATTGCATTCCGTATTGTGTGTTTATTTGAACTTGAACATGAACATGGACCCAGATCCATACTACATTTACCTTTGGCAAGGGTGGGACTGCATTTTGAATATCATATTATGGCATAATTTTTATATCCATTCATCTATAAGTCTCACAGAACTTTCTGCACCAGCACATTTAGAATCTCAAACTTCTGCTAATAGATACATACCTTGGTATTTTTAACATACATTTAGTTATTAATAGTATAACAAGCTACTAGAAAATATATTTACATTATTTTTGTTTTGATTTACTTATTTATTATCTTAAGATATATATATGTATATAAATATATGTATATATATATTTATGTATATATAGTGATAGTCCAGTATTTCCTTAAGTTTTAATTTATAGAAATGTAATGTTATGCTGCTTTAACAATGAACTTATATTTATAGTGGTAGGAATTAGTATTTTGATGAGTGATGTTTATCTTTTACTCTATTACTGGATGGGTCAAAGGACAGCATCATTTATGGATTTGAGAAAGGACCAAAAACTCTTAAGATAAATCACAATGATTTTTTTCATAGATGGCTGCGACTAGCTTCTTCCTCTCAAATGCCTCTTGGTCTATCTCAGTAAAACTGAAGGGACAGTAAATTTAGAAAAACACACATTAAAAAAATAAGCAAGAGGACTTTCAAGAAATGTCAAGCACACATTCACTTACTATTTTATTATTTATTTATTTTCTTACTCATTTATTCTCCCACAAGACAGTTCTTAAACAATTGTCCAATTATATAAAGTTCAGTGTAGGAAATGACCAAAATTACTACTTGTCACTAAGGATTCTGGAAGGCAAAACAAAGGAAGAATGTTATTTATAGACCACTCACTGTGTTTTATTTCCTGTTTAGTATTAATTTTGTGTATTTCTGGTATAAGTGGCTAAGGATTTTGTTTTTCTTTAAGTTACATAGATACTTAGTGGTTCAGAGAATGACTTCTTCCAATGAATAGAATGTGAGGTTTACTGTCAAACAAAACTGTCTGAGTCCAAGCTAATCAATGACATGGAGTGCATCTTTCTTTAGCTATTTCCCAGTTTCTTGTTCCAGGAAACATCACCTGGTTATATTGTGTTGTATTTAAGACAAGGCTCACCAGGCTGTGAACTATACAGTTATGACTGCTGAATGTTTTGTCATTTTACTCTATACTTTCAACTTGTATGAACTTAAAGCAGTAAAGATAAATTTAAGTAGATGTTGCTGGCGAGTGTCTGGACAAAGGTGGGCATTAGAAGTCTATTCTGTTTTGGGTCAATGCTGAGAATGGCATGTAAGAACATACTCATATAGTTAACTGTCCTACCACTAGGTTATGCACACATTGTTAATTTAATTTCTTACAGTATAACAAGTCAGAGCAAAAAGAGAAGTCCTGCCTAACAAGAAATAGAAACAAGACTTTACTATAAAAAAAATCGCAAACTATTAGAGAAGAAATTTTACAGTAGATGCCTACAACTAGGCGAACTGAAATGCCCTAAAAAGTGTTGAGCTTTAGTAATGTTATCCTTAAACTAAGGTTACCTTAAGACTAAGGCATGGACATATTAGAAGCAGTCTTTAAATGATCTACCAAGCTAGAAAATCAGAGTGTTAGGAAAGTGTCTGCATTTATATGTACTTTGTGATTATTATAGCTATTTTGACTTCTGATAGTCTCTGTGGTGGATGACAACCTCTAATTTTTACATACCTCTGTTTTATTTGATATATATATCTCAAGATGTGTGTGTGTGTGTGTGTGTGTGTGTGTGTCTTTTTCAAGATTCCATGGCATTTAAAAACTGTTCATAAGAGTAGTAACTAAAATATAAAGTCACAAGTTAGTTTGAATGTTGGAATTTGGATTTATAAAAACAGAGAAAAAAACATTTTCATTCACTGACCATTCAGTGATGTCAATTATCAGTAGCCATCCAATTGTGCTGTTTCAATAAAGACTATTTGATGGATATGCAAGCCCAAAGATAATATTTTAAATAGTCTCTAACAGTAACTTAGATTTTATATAGGCTCATTAGAAATCTATTGGATTTTATAACAGGAATTATTGAGATTTAGTTACTTTATTACTTATCCTATCTGGCTAATGGAGAAAATAATCCTACAAAATGAAGACAAATATGTTTTTTTTAAAAAAAGGTGGAGGGAAGAGAGGAGACTAGAAGAATCTTATTTTTAAATTTTTCCTGAGATTATTAGATCTACATATATGTGTGTGATGAGGCAAGCTCTGTTTCTTACTTCTTTTTATCCATGGATAAATCTTTCTTGTCATCACTGAACCTTTTCCTTTTGGGACACACTCACAATATTTTAGACATAGGGATCATTTCCTCTCTCTTTGTTTCTACTTGTCTTACTTTTCCATCCAAGTGGTTTTAAAGTTGGTTTTAACAGTCATTTTCTCCTGTGCCTATCTTCAGGTTTATTACACTGTCAGCTTAGTCTGGATATTCTGTTTGTAACTTTAACATTTAGTATTCATTGAACTCTTTTTTTTAATTACAGTTTATTCACTTTGCATTCCCCCTGTAGCTCCCTTCCTCTTCCCCTCCCAATCCAACTCTCCTTTCCACTTCTCTACCCATGTCCCTCTCCAAGTCCACTGATAGGAGAGGTTGTCCTCTCCTTCCTTCTGATCCTAGTCTATCAGGTCTCATCAGGAGTCGCTGCATTATCTTCCTCTGTGGACTGGTAAAGCTGCTCCCCCCTCAGGGGTAGGTGATCAAAGAGCATCATGAACTCTTAATAGAATGGGGTCGATGCAGGGCTTAACCATAGAATGTATTTTTTTTCTACGCTGAGTATTTTTAATATTAATTAACCAGTCTATTGTATGTATGTTTGCATGTATGTGTGTGAATGTGCCTACATATCCAAAAGACAGCATTAAAAATTAGACAAGCACACACACTTACGTGACATACACAACTTTTAGAAGTACAATTTTCTGTCTTCCACTCTCTCCTTTCACGTTACTGAGGTAGGGTTTGGTTCTTTTTTTTAAGCTGTTGCACCGCTAGCTGTTACTCTACTTCCAGGCCACTGATTTCAATTCAGTGTATTTGTTTTCTTGCCATGTCCCTAACTGCCATAAGAGTATGAATATTACAAATGGGAACCACCACATTCCTCTTTTTATGTGGCTAGCAGGGATGAAACTCAGGTCAGTAGGATTGAAGACTAACCCTTTTATTTATTGAACAATCTCAATGGCCAGTCTGGAAAATTACTTTTATTTTCTACTTTTTTACTGTTTGAATATTTTTATACCTATATGAAGAATATTCATAATGTTTACCTCTATTCTCCTCCTTTAATTTCTTTCTTTCCTACTGGCATTGTTCTTCTCAATAGCACCTCCTTATGCAAACATCCATGTGTAGTTTGTTTTAAACTTTTTTAAACATCCATGTTTGTGTATGTTCTATAGAGTTAATTAAAATTAGGTGTATAAGATTGGGTATGTCACTGAAGAAGAGGCACCTCCAAGGAGCATCAATTGCCCACTGTGCCTCTAGAGGAAGGATATCTCATAGGCTAGTCCACCTTCCCTGACGAAATATTGATTGGCTCAATTATGTCCACATTTTAAAGACATAAAAATGAGGCTGCAGGAAATTCTTGAAGGCCATGGATGAGCTATGTCCAGACACATTTTTATTTTTACATATTTCACCTCCCTCTTTCTCTCTCTGTTCGTTTGGGATATCCACATGACTGAAGGTGATACTTGAACCTAGAATCATAAACTCTGAAGCTAGAATTAGTGGCAAATGTGGGTGCTTGGCACTGAATTCTTGACCTCTGTAAGAGCTACAATCACTCACAAATTCAAGTTGTTTCTCCAACTATTAGAATATAGTTCTTTGTTGTTGTTACACATTATCCCATCGTTGATTGTTTCCACCTGTTCTATGATGATATATGAGCCTTGATACGGATGCTAGAGATTTTGCATTTGGGATGTGAGCATGCCACAATTCCTATTCATAAGAATAAAAGACCACAGACAGACAGATTGAGAATGGCAGAAAGAGCTTATATGTGTACCTGCTTTTGATATAGACCAATATGAATTTCCAGTCAAACTCCCTAAAAATGACCACAAATAAGAATGTTGGGAACAGTATGATTGTTTTAACTCATCATTTTTACTATATAGGCCACTTACCTAAAAGCAGACTTTAATGCATAGCTAAGGAGGGGAATGGACAAATTGGAGGAACTGGTACCAAGTAAGATTAGAAAAATTGACATTTAAAGAAATAAAATTAAAATTGTTTTTTATGTTTGTTTTGTTTTTGTTTTCCTCTGAATGCTACTCAACAGAGCAGATGGACCACACAATGATGATAGAATTTGGCTTTTATACATTTCTGGGTTTCACTATCAAAAAGTGTTTGGCATACATTAGTGGTCTGGCTGTATGCTTAAAAATTAAAAGGAAGAGACTAGCTTTAGTAATCTGTGCACAGTGAAAATTAGACAAGAGATACCTGTTGCCATGTTGTTCTAAAGGCTGTTATGGGTGCTTAAGAAAAGCATGTTATAGGAAGCAAAAAGAAATGACTGCGTTTTGAAGGATGGGGTAAAACATTCTTGAAGGTGGTCCTCTTGAATATAGTCACAGAGAATTGATGAAAAATTAACACACTTTAAAAAGCAAATTTAAGAAGGGGTAGTGATACCATACTCTATTCTTTTTTTGTAGACAAGCTCATGTAGTTCTTGGTGACCTTGAGTTGTGCTTGTATACACCTATCATTTTGAACTCCAGATCCTCTTCTACACCCAAATGCAAGGATTGCATGCATGTTCATCTGTGCTGAGGTCTCTAAATGAATTATATTCTCCTAACTTCCAGAAATTTTGTTCTGTAACCACAATATTATTCTTTTTTCTTTCATGTAATATGTTCAAAGATTCTCTGGGAAATTCACATCATGACCATGATCACAGTCCCTTCCCAGTCAATCCAAGTCTGCCACCCTTTCTCAGTTTCCCCCTACAAACAAGAATTCAAAAATAAGAAGAAAGAGAAAAAAAGTGCAGGTCCATTCTGTGTTAACCATGTACTCACAGATGGGAAGCCTGAAGAGCAGCCGCTCACAGCTAATTGCTTCTGGCAGAGGTATGGAGGGGAAGGAGTCAGTTCTATTTGGGGGGCAGGCCAGTGAGAGCCTGACCCAAATAGTATTCTCAAACATTTCATAAATTGTGTAAAGCTTTCCAGTAACCTGCCTCAGCACATGCAGTTGGCAGTCACGATACATCCTGAAAACTACAATTTATCAATCTCAACTGTACTCTCAAATGTATCAATAATTCTCCAGCATGAATAACTGCAACTGCCCTCACTGTTTTTTAATTTACCCATTATCACAGATGTGCGGATACATAGAAGAAGAAATGCACACAGCCTTATTTGTATAACAAATGAAAAGAAAAAATTATATCTAGTCTATATATGAAGAAAACAAATATTCTACAGTGTAAGTGGAAATCAATCTGGCGCTTTCTCAGACAACTAGGAATAGCGCTTCCTCAAGATCCAGCCATACCACTCCTAGGCATATACCCAAAAGAGGCACAAGTACACAAAAAGGACATTTG
>NW_026587831.1:0-3813 GCF_907164565.1 Psammomys obesus
GGGACAGATCAACTAGACATAAAACAAATAAGGAAATAAAAACACTTGCAGAGACCCTAAATCAAATGGACCTAATAGATGTCTACAAATCTTTTCATCCAAACTCAAAAGAGTATACCTTCTTTTAAGCACCACATGGAACCTTCTCCAAAATAGACCATACACTTGGTCATAAATCAAGCCTCAACAGATACAAAAAGATTGAAATAATCCCTTGTATTCTATCTGACCACCATGGACTTAAGCTGGACCTCAACAACAACAGAAATAACAAACAGCCTACACGCACATGGAAACTGAACAACTTGTTACTCAATGACAGCTGGGTTAAGGAAGAAATAAAGAAATTAAAGACATCCTAGAATTCAATGAAAATGAAGGCACAACATACCCAAATTTATGGGACACATTTAAAGCAGTGCTCAGGGGAAAATTTATAGCACTAAGTGCCTGCAAGAAGAAATTCGTAACATCACATACAAACAACTTAATGGCCCAACTGAAAACCCTAGAAAAAAAAGAAGCAGATACAACCAAGAGGAGCAGACGGCTCGAAATAATCAAACTCAGGGCTGAAATCAATCAATTAGAAACAAATAAAACTATTCAAAGAATCAATGAAACAAAAAGCTGGTTCTTTGAGAAAATCAACAACATAGACAAACCCTTAGCCAAACTAACTAAAAAGCAGAGAGAATCTATCCAAATCAACAAAATCAGAGATGAAAAGGTTGACATAACTACAGACACTGAGGAAATTCAAACAATCATTAGGTCATACTAAAAAAGCCTATTTGCCACAAAATTTGAAAACCTAAATGAAATGGACAATTTTCTTGATAGATTCCATCTTCCAACATTAAGTCAAGATCTGGTAGAAAGACTGAACAGCCGTATATCCCCCCAGGAAATTGAAGAAGTCATTCAGAGTCTCCCCTCCAAAAAAAGCCCTGGGCCAGATGGTTTCAGCACGGAATTCTACCAGACCTTCAAAGAAGTGCTCACACCAATTCTCCTCAAACTATTCCACAAAATAGAAGCAGAAGGTACATTACTAAGCTCATTCTATGAAGCAACAGTCACCCTGATACCTAAACCACACAAAGACCCAACAATAAAAGAGAACTTCAGACCTATCTCTCTTATGAACATTGAAGCAAAAATAGTCAACAAAATACTTACAACCCGAATCCAAGAACACATCAAAGATATCATCCACCACGACCAAGTAGGCTTTATCCCAGGCATGCAAGGGTGGTTCAACATACAGAAATCCATCAATGGAATCCACCACATAAACAAACTGAAGGAGTAAACCACATGATCATCTCCTTAGATACTGAAAAACATTTGACAAACTCCAAGACCATTCATGTTTAAAGTCTTGGAGAGATCAGGAATACAAGGCACATATCTAAACATAGTAAAGGCAATACACAGCAAGCCTATAGCCAACATCAAACTCAGTGGAGAGAAACCTAAATCAATCCAACTGAAATCAGGGACAAGACAAGGCTGCCCACTCTCTCCCTACCTCTTCAACATAGTACTTGAAGTCCTAGCCAGAGCAATAAGATAACTAAAGGAGATCAGGGGATACAAACCGGAAAGGAAGAGGTCAAAGTGTCACTATTCACAGATGATATGATAGTATATATGAGCAACCCCAAAAATTCAACCAGAGAACTCCTCCAGCTGATAAACACCTTCAGCAAAGTGGCAGGATACAAAATCAACTCAAAAAAATCAGAAGCCCTCCTGTGTACCAAAGACAAAAGGGCTGAGAAAGAAATTAGGGAAACAACACACTTCACAATAGCCACTAATAACATAAAGTACCTTGGGGTGACACTAACCAAGCAAGTGAAAGATCTGTTTGAGAAAGAAATTGAAGAAGATCTCAGAAGATGGAAAGAACTCCCGTGCTTATGGACTGGTGGGATTAACATTGTGAAAATGGCCATCCTGCCAAAAGCGATCTACAGATTCAATGCAATTCCCATCAAAATACCAGCTCAATTCTTTACAGACCTTAAAAAAGATTCTCAGCATCATATGGAGAAACAAAAAAACCAGAATCTCCAAAACAATCCTGTACAACAACAGATCATCTGGAGATATCTCCATCGCCAATCTCAAGTTGTACTACAGAGCAATAGTAATGAAAACTGCATGGTATTGGCATAGAAACAGAAAGGAGGATCAATGGAACCGCATCGAAGACCCAGAAATAAACCCACACACCTATGAATACTCGATTTTTGACAAAGAAGCCAAAACCATTCAATGGAAAAAAGACAGCATCTTCAACAAATGCTGCTGGTCCAACTGGATGTCTACATGCCGACAAATGAAAATAGATACAAATTTATCACTCTGCACAAAGCTAAAGTCCAAGTGGATCAAAGACCTCAACATAAAACCAGATACTGTAAATCTGTTAGAAGAAAAAGTGGGGAACAGTCTAGAACTCATTGGCACAGGAGACAACTTCCTGAACAGAACACCAACAGCACAGGCTCTAAGTGTAACAATCAATAAATGGGATCTCATGAAGCTGATAAGCTTCTGTAAAACAAAGGACACAATCATCTAAACGAAACGACTGCCTACAGATTGGGAAAGAATCTTCACCAAACCTTTATCTGACAGAGGGCTAATATGCAGTATATACAAAGAACTAAAGAAGCTGAAAAGCAACAAACCAAGTAGTGCAATTAAAAAATGGGGACAGAGCTAAACACAGAATTCTAAATAGAAGTATATCAAATGGCAGAGAAACACTTAAAGAAATGCTCAACCTCATTAGCCATTAGGGAAATGCAACTCAAAACGACCCTGAGATTTCACCTTTAACCCATCAGAATGGCCAAGATGAAAAACTCAAGGGACAACACATGCTGGAGAGGTTGTGGAGAAAGGGGAACCCTCCTCCACTGCTGGTGGGAATGTAAACTCGTACAACCACTTTGGAAGTCTATCTGGCACTTTCTCAGACAATTAGGAATAGTGCTTCCTCAAGACCCAGCTATACCACTGCTAGGTATATACGAAAAATTTGCTCAAGTACACAACAAGGACATTTGCTCAACCATGTTTGTAGCAGCTTTATTTGTAATAGCCAGAACCTGGAAACAACCCAGATGTCCATCAATGGAGGAATGGATACAGAAATTGTGGTACTTTTACACAATGGAATACTATTCAGCAATCCAAAAGGAGGAAATCATGAAATTTGCACACAAATGGTGGGATCTAGATAAGATCATTTTGAATGAAATATCCCTGAAGGAGAAAGACAAACATGGTATATACTCGCTTATATAGACCTATAAGATATGACAAACATAAAAAAGATAATCAAGAAAGTGGACACAGGGTAAGATGATCAATCCTCATTTAGAAAGACAAATGGGATGTGCATTGAACATATGACAGGAGTCTACTGCAGAAGCCATCTGAAAGACTCTACCTAGCAGTGTTTCAAAGCTAAGACTCATAACCAAACCTTCGGTAGAGTACAGGGAATCATATGAAAGAAGGGGAGTTAGTATGATGTGGAAAGTGTAGGAGCTCCACAAGGACCAAATATATCTGTGTACAGGGTATTTTCTGAGACTGACATTCAACCAAGGACCATGTATGGATATAACCTAGAACCTCTGCTCAGATGTAACCCATGATAGCTCAATAACCAATTGGTTTCCCATAGTAAGGGGAACAAGGACTATTTCTAACAGGAAATCAATGGCTGGCTCTTTGACCTCCCCCCCCCCAAGGGAGGAGCAGTCCTGTTAGTCCACAGAGGGGAAC
>NW_026587832.1:0-7151 GCF_907164565.1 Psammomys obesus
TCCCCTCCAGCTCTTACTATTTCCCACTTCTTACATAAAATTCCATTCACTCTGCCCATCAGTTGGCCATCAGGCTCAGCATCTGCTTTGACAGTCTATACTGCAGAAGCTTTCAGAGGCCCTCTGTGGCAGGTTTCAAGGTTGTTTCCTGTTTTCTTCTGGCTTTCAGAGGCCCTCTGTAGCGGGTTCCGAGGTTGTTTCCTATTTTCGTTTTCTTCTGATGTCCATCCTCTTTGCCTTTCAGGATGGGGATTGAACATTTTAGTTAGGGTCCTCTCTTTTGCTTAGTTTGTTTAGATGTACAGATTTTAGTGGGTTTATTCTATGTTGTATGTTTATATGAGTGAGTATATACCGTGAGTGTCTTTTTGCTTCTGGGACAACTCACTCAGGATGATCCTTTCCAGGTCCCACCATTTACCTGCAAATTTCATGATTTCCTTATTTTTCATTGCTGAGTAATACTCCATTGTATAAATGTACCACAGTTTCTGCATCCATTCTTCAGTTGAGGGGCATCTGGGTTGTTTCCAGCTTCTGGCTATTACAAATAAAGCTGCTACAAACATGGTTGAGCAAATGTCCCTTTTGTGTACTTGCACCTCTTTTGGGTATATGCCTAGGAGTGGTATGGCTGGATTTTGAGGAAGCGCTATTCCTAGTTGTCTGAGAAAGCGCCAGATTGATTTCCAGAGTGGTTGTACCAGTTTACATTCCCACCAGCAGTGGAGGAGGGTTCCCCTTTCTCCACAACCTCTCCAGCATGTGTTGTCCCTTGAGTTTTTCATCTTGGCCATTATGATGGGTGTAAGGTGAAATCTCAGGGTTGTTTTAATTTGCATTTCCCTAATGGCAAATGAGGTTGAGCATTTCTTTAAGTGCTTCTCTGCCATTCGATATTCCTCTACAGAGAATTCTCTCTTTAGCTCTGTTCCCCATTTTTTAAGTGGATTACTTGGTTTATTGCTTTTCAGCTTGTTTAGTTCTTTATATATATTGGATATGAGTCCTCTGTCAGATAAAGGGTTGGTGATGATTCTTTCCCAATCTGTAGGCAGTTGCTTTGTTTTGATGACGGTGTCCTTTGCTTTACAGAAGCTTTCAATTTCATGAGGTACAATTTATTGATTGCTGCTCTTAGAGCCTGTGCTGTTGGTGTTCTGTTCAGGAAGTTTTCTCCTGTACCAGTGAGTTCTAGGGTATTCCCCAATTTTTTTTCTAGCCGATTTAATGTTTCTGGTTTTATGTTGAGGTCTTTGATCCACTTGGACTTCAGTTTTGTGCAGGGTGATAAGTATGGATCTATTTGCATTTTTCTACATGTAGACATCCAGTTGGACCAGCAACATTTGTTGAAGATGCTATCTTTTTTCCATTGTATGGTTTTGGCATTTTGTCAAAAATCAGGTGTCCGTAAGTATGTGTGTTTATTTCTGGGTCTTCTGTTCGATTCCATTGATCCACCATTCTGTTTCTATGCCAGTACCATGCAGATTTTATAACTGTTGCTCTATAGTACAGCTTGACATCAGGGATGGAGATACCTCCAGAAGATCTTTTATTGTAGAGGATTGTTTTAACAATTCTTGGTTTCTTGTTATTCCATACGAAGTTGAGAATTTTTCTTTCCAGGTCTGTAAAGAATTGTGTTGGCAATTTGATGGGAATTGCATTAAATCTGTAGATTGCTTTTGGTGAGATGGCCATTTTTACTATGTTAATCCTGCCAAGCCATGAGCATGGGAGATCTTTCCATCTTCTCATATCTTCCTCTAATTCTTTCTTCAGAAACTTGAAATTTTTTTCATACAAGTCTTTGACTTGCTTGGTTAGGGTTACACCAAGGTACTTTATGTCATTTGTGGCTATTGTGAATGGTGTTGTTTCTCTAATTTCTTTCTCAGCCCTTTTGTCTTTTGTATACAGGAGTGCTACTGATTTTTTTGAGTTAATTTTGTATCCGGCCACTTTGCTGAAGGTGTTTATCAGCTGTAGGAGTTCCCTGGTAGAGTTTTTGGGGTCACTCATATATACTATCATATCATCTGCAAATAGTGATAATTTGACTTCTTCCTTTCCCATCTGTATCCCCTTGATCTCCTTCGACTGTCTTATTGCTCTAGCAAGGACCTCCAGCACTATGTTGAAAAGATATGGAGACAGTGGGCAGCCTTGTCTTGTCCCTGATTTCAGTGGGATTGCTTTAAGTTTCTCTCCTTTCATTTTGATGTTGGCTATAGGCTTGCTATCAATCGCCTTTACTATGTTTGGATATGTGCCTTGTATCCCTGATCTCTCCAGTACTTTATACATGAATGGATGTTGGATTTTGTCAAATGCTTTTTCAGCATCTAGGGAGATTATCATGTGGTTTTTTTCTTTCAGTTTGTTAATATGGTGGATCACATTGATAGATTTCCGTATATTGAACCACCCCTGCATACCTGGGATGAAGCCTACTTGGTCATAGTGGATAATATCTTTGATGTGTTCTTGGATCCGGTTTGCAAGTACTTTGTTAAGTATTTTTGCATCAATGTTCATAAGGGAGATTGGCCTGAAATTCTCTTTCTTTGTTGAGTCTTTGTGAGGTTTAGGTACCAAGGTGACTGTGGCTTCATAGAATGAGTTTGGTAATGTTCCTTCTGTTTCTATTTTGTGGAATAGTTTGAAGAGAATTGGAGTTAGCTCTTCTTTGAAGGTCTGGTAGAATTCTGCGCTGAAGCCATCTGGTCCTGGGCTTTTTTTGGATGGGAGACTTTTGATGACTGCTTCTATTTCTTTAGGGGATATAGGACTATTTAATTGATTTACCTGGTCCTGATTCAGCTTTGGTGAGTCAAATCGATCAAGAAAATTGTCCATTTCATTTAGATTTTCAAATTTTGTGGCATATAGACTTTTGAAGTAAGTCCTAATGATTGTTTGGATTTCCTCAGTGTCTGTAGTTATGTCCCCCTTTCACTTCTGATTTTGTTGATTTGGGTGGTGTCTCTCTGCCTTTTAGTTAGCTTGGCTAAGGGTTTGTTGATCTTGTTGATTTTCTCAAAGAACCAGCTCTTGGTTTCATTGATTCTTTGAATTGTTTTATTTGTTTCTAATTGATTGATTTCAGCCCTGAGTTTGATTATTTCCAGCTGTCTACTCCTTTTTGGTGTGTCTGCTTCTTCTTTTTCTAGGGTTTTTAAGTGGGCCATTAAGTTGCTTGAATGAGCTATCTCGAATTTCTTCTTGAAGGCACTTAGTGCTATGAACTTTCCTCTTAGCACTGCTTTCATTATGTCCCTCAAGTTAGGGTATGTTGTGTCTTCATTTTCATTGAGTTCTAGAAAGGCTTTAATTTCTTTCTTTATTTCTTCCCTGACCCAGCTGTCATTTAGTAACAAGTTGTTCAGTTTCCATGTGTGTGTAGGCTTTTTGCTATTTCTGTTGTTGTTGAAGTCCAGCTTTATTCCATGGTGATCAGACAGGATACAAGGGATTATTTCAGTCTTCTTGTATCTGTTGAGGCTTGCTTTGTGACCAACTATATGGTCTATTTTGGAGAAGGTTCCATGAGGTGCTGAGAAGAAGGTAAATTTTTTTGTGTTTGGGTGTAAAGTTCTGTAGATGTCTGTGAGGTCCATTTGATTCATGACCTCTGTCAGAGATATTGTTTCTTTGTTTAATTTCTGTTTTGTTGACCTGTTCTTTGTTGAGAGTGGGGATGTTGAAGTCTCCCACTATTAATGTGTGGGTATCTATATGTGGTTTAAATTTTATCAATGTTTCTTTTACAAATGTGGGTGCTCTTGTATTTGGGGCATAGATGTTCAGGATTGTGATGTCTTCCTGGTGGAATTTTCCCTTGATGAGTATGAAGTGTCCTTCCTCATCTCTTTTTATTAATTTTGGTTGAAAGTCTATTTTATCAGATATTAGAATGGCTACTCCTGCTTGTTTCTTCGGTCCATTTGCTTGGAAAGTCATCTTCCAACCTTTTACCCTCAGATAATGTCTATCTTTGTGTCTTAGGTGTGTTTCTTGTATGCAACAGATTGCTGGGTTTTGTTTACGTATCCATTCTGTTAATCTGTGTCTTTTTACTGGAAAGTTGAGTCCGTTGATGTTGACAGAAATTAATGAATAGTGGCTGTTAGATCCTTTGATTTTGATGTTGGCTGTGTTCATAAGGTTGTGTGCTTGGTTGCTTTTTGTTTTGCTGTAGTAAGGTTAATTATTTCCTGTGTTTTCTTGACAGAAGCTAATTTTCTTGGGTTGTATTTTACCTTCCAGTATCTTCTGTAATGCTGGATTTGTGTGTAGGTATTGTTGAAATTTGTTTTTGTCATTGAATATCTTGTTTTCTCCGTCTATGAGGACTGAGAGTTTTGCAGGTATAGTAGCCTGGGTTGACATCTGTGTTCTCTTAGGGTCTGCATGATATCTGTCCAGGCCCTTCTGGCTTTCATAGTTTCTGTTGAAAAGTCAGGTGTGATTCTAATGGGTTTGCCGTTATATGTTACTTGGCCTTTTTCCCTTGCAGCTTTTAGTATTTTTTCTTTGTTCTATATACTTACTGTTTTGATTATGATGTGGCGGGAGGATTTTCTTTTCTGGTCAAATTTGTTGGGTGTTCTGTAGGCCTCATGTATCATCATTGGCTTCTCCTTTAACTTGGGGAAATTTTCTTCAATTATTTTGTTGAAAATATTTTCTGGGCCTTGGAGAAGGGAGTCTTCTTTTTCCTCTATTCCTATTATTCTTAGGTTTTGTCTTTTCATATTGTCTTAGATTTCTTGGACGGTCTGTGTCAGGAATTTTTTGGATTTAACATTTTCTTTGACAGATACATCGATTTCTTCCATTGTATCTTCTACACCTGAGATTCTTTCTTCCATTTCTTGTATTCTGTTGGTTATGCTTACCTCTGTAGTTCATGTTTTCTTCCCTAAATTCTTCTTCTCCATTATTTCCTCCATTTGTGTTTTCTTTAATTTTTCTAGTTCTATCTTCAGGTCTTGAGTTGTTTTGTTTACTTCCTTCACCTGTCTGCTTGTATTTTCCTCTTTTTCTTTTAGTTCCTTCAACTCTGTCTCTTTGATTTCTTTCAGTGATTTAATTATTTCTTCTCTGAAGGCCACAAGCTGTTTGGCTGCATCTTCCCGTATTTCTTCACAGATGGCCCTAATCTGCTTGTCTTTATCTTCCTCCATTTCTTTACGGATAGCCATGATCTGTTTGGTTTTATCTTCCTCTAATTCTTTACGTATTTTATCTGTTTCCTCTATTATTCTCTTCATCAACATAGATGTAAGGTCATCTTCTTGATTTTCTATTATGCTGCATTGTTCAGGGCTGTTCGCCCCTGGATGGCTGGGTTCTGGAGATGCCATATTGTTCTGTCTTTTGTTGGTTGAGCCTTTCCGCTGACCTCTACCCATTGGGCTGATTTAGGTGTTGGCTGTTAGTTTCTGTGCTTCCTGGAGTCCTGAGGTAGGGAGTATCCCCTTGGCCAGAAGATGATTTTTCCTGAAGGAGTCCTTCTCTGCTTTTTGGTTATGGTCACTGTATGGCCAGTGTTTCTCAGGAGTTGCCACTGTTCACCTCAGGTTTATAGCCCTAAGTAGTAGCTGTGGTCTATGTTAGGCAGGGGGGGATCTCCTCTTATCCATAGAATTTCTCAAGACAGCTGCCCCACTGCTGGGTTTCTTGTTATAAATTTAGTGTGCTGCTGCTCACTAAATTTCCATGTATAGTCCTCTTGAAGAAACTGCTGATTCCCTAGCTGTGGGGTTTTCTCCCAACAGGGAAACTCAGTCTGTTATCCTGGGGCACACAATTCTGTCCGGCAAAGTGGGAGGTGCACTCAGCAAGTCTCTGGCCCAAAGGCTGATTGCTCCGCTCTGGACCTGAGAAACACAACCACTTCTGTTTTATGGCCGCGAGTTCTGATTGCTGGTCACTGTGCCAATCCTGCTGTGCTGCTCCTCAGAATGAGAGTCCTCCTGGCACCGCAATCTTGCCCCACCAAGACAGACAATTTTTAAAAACATATAACATAGAGGTTTTGTTTGTGTCTGTTACAGGCAAAAAGCACCTTCAGCACACATGGTGGTTTGAATAAAAATGGCCTCTGTCGATTCACATGTTTGTATGATTAGTTATCAGAGACTGGAACTCTTAGATAGAATCGTAAGAATTAGTGTGGCCTTCTTGGAGAAAGTGTGTCACTGGGAGTGGGCACTGGGGAGTCAAAAACCTTGAGAGACCCAATCTCTCTCTCTCTCTCTCTCTCTCTCTCTCTCTCTTCCTCTCTCTCTCTCTCTCTCTCTCTCTCTCTCTCTATCTCTCTCCATATAAGCAGGACACAGCTCTCAGCTAAAAGTGTTAGGCAGGTCACAATGCTCCCCGCCATGATGATAACAAAGTAACCCTCTCAGACTGTAAGCAAGACCCCAACCAAATGCTTCTCTTTCAGGAGTGGCCTCGGTCATGGAGTCTCTTCACTGCAATAGAACACTGACCAGGACCACTCTCAGGCTGATCACAGTATGGCCCTACTTCCTAGTACTGATTTTCTCTTAGTGATTTCCTGCACTGCATGTACAAGCTAGATGGCAGGAGCAACTCAAGGAAGGAAGATGTATTTTTGTAGATGGTTTTGGTGCATTCCATTATGTCAGGGACATCCCAGAGTCAAGACCTTAATGTAGCCAGTCACATTGCATCAACACTCAAAGCAGCAGAAGTTGACAAATGTTTATACTTACGTTCCTTGTCAGCTGTACTTGGTTCAGGATCCCAGAACATAGGAGTAATGTTGACAGCACTTAGGGTGGGCCTCCTAACTCAGTTTACCTAACCTGGAACTTCTCTAACAGGACTGTTAGAATTTCAAAAAAATTTAAATAATTTTTATATTAAGAGACATCACAGAGTAACAAATAACAAATATAGCAAGGGTTTCTGAAAATGAAAAAAAAAAACTATTAAATGACAAGAAAGACATTAATCCCCAGAGGAGACAGTTATGCTCTCATCAACTCCTCAGTTACCCATGACCCATGCACACTGACACCCCTGGTGCTATTCAGCACCCCATCTCAAGTTGACACTTGGACTTCCAAAGATGCCTCCTCACCGTGTTTCTCCCACAGTAGAAGATGGTG
>NW_026587833.1:0-5403 GCF_907164565.1 Psammomys obesus
TGGAAACAACCCAGATGTCCATCAACGGAGGAATGGATACAGAAATTGTGGTATTTTTACACAATGGAATACTACTCAGCAATCAAAAAGGAGGAAATCATGAAATTTGCAGGCAAGTGGTGGGATCTAGAAAAGATCATTCTGAGTGAAGTATCCCAGAAGGAGAAAGACAAACTTGGTATATACTCGCTTATATAGACCTACAAGATATGATAAACATAATGAAATCTACACACCTAAAGAAGATAATCAAGAAAGTGGACACAGGCTAAGGTGATTAATCCTCATTTAGAAAGACAAATGGGATGTGCATTGAACTTATGACAGGAGTCTACCACAAAAGGCGTCTGAAAGACTCTACCTAGCAGTGTTTCAAAGCAGACACTAAGACTTATAACCAAACCCTCGGCAGAGTGCAGGGAATCATATGAAAGAAGGGAAGTTAGTATGGTATGGAAAGGATAGGAGCTCTACAAGGACCAAATATATCTGGGCACAGGGTCTTTTCTTAGACTGACACTCAACCAAGGACCATCTATGGATATAACCTAGAACTTCGGCTCGGATGTGGCCCGTGGTAGCTCAGTAACCAAGTAGTTTTCCAAAGTAAGGGGAACAAGGACTATTTCTAACAGGATCTCAAGGGCAGGCTGTTTGACCCCCCCCCCCCAGGGGAGGAGCAGTCTGTTAGGCCACAGAGGAGGACTTTGCAGCCAGCCCTGAAGATACCTGATAAAACAGGGTCAGATGAAACGGGAGGAGGTCCTCCCCTATCAGTGGACTTGGAAAGGGGCAGGGAGGAGACCAGGGAGGGAGTGTGGGGTTGGGTAGGGAATGAGGGAGGGGGATACAGCTGGGACACAGAGTTAACAAAATGTAACTAAAAAGAAAAATAAAAAATGAAAGATAAAAGCTAACATGCTATAAATGCTGTAGAGAAAGAGAACATTTGAAAAATGCTAGTCTAGATATAAATTAGCACATAAATTATAAAATGTAACATGGAAATTCTTGATCAAGAAAAAGCTTCTTGTGATTAAGTAATGCCATTTTAAGATATGCATATTTGTATTTATACGTGAGAAGTAAAAATCAATATTTTGGAGACATCATCATTGCCAGGTTCATTAAAACATTAGGTATAATAGCCATGATCTGCAGGTGAGTTCTTATGGAATACATATTCTGATAGAATGCTGTGTAGTCTTTAAAAGGAAGGAAATATTTTTACATACTGGTCCAATATAAATGAACACAGAGAATATTATGTTAAAGTGAATGGCAAAAGAACTAGTGCCACAGTACTATAAAGGTTTGTAATCTAGAAATTCCATAGTTATAGAGGTGATTATAAATTGGTAGCTTACAAGGAGGACTCTGGCTAAGATGCTCAATCCCCTCTGAGAAAGGCAAAGGGGATGGACATCAGAAGAGGGAGAAATCAGGGAACAGGACATGAGCCTACCACAGAGGGCCTCTGAATGAAGCCTCTGATCAGAGCAGACGCTGAGACTTTATGACTAACTTTTGGGCAGAGTTCAGGGAATCTTATGAAAGAAGGGGGAGAGAGTAAGACCTAGAGAGGACAGGAGCTCCACAAGGAGAGCAACAGAACCAAAAATTCTGGGCACAGGGGTCTTTTCTGAGACTGATTCTCCAATCAAGGACCATTCATGGAGATAACCTAGAACCCCTGCACAGATGTAGCCCATGACAGTTCAATGTCCAAGTGGGTTCCACAGTAATGGGAATAGGGACTGTCTCAGATGTGAACTGATTAGCCTGCTCTTTGATCATTTCCCCATGAGGGGGGTGTGGCCTTACCAGGCCACAGAGTAAGACAATGCAGGCACTCCGGATGAGACCTGATAGACTAGGATCAGAAGGAAGGGGAGGAGGACCTCCTCCAGCAGTGGACTTGGGGAGGGACATGGGTGGAGAAGAGGGAAGGAGGGTAGGATTGGGAGGGGAGGGAGAGGGAGGTACAGGGGAATACAAAGTGAATAAACTGTAATTAATAAAAATTAAAATAATTCAAAAAAAAGAGACTGAGAAAATGTTTGTCAAAGGAAATTAAATTTTCAAGTGATGGGAAGAAGTTCAAGAAAAGCATAGGATAACAAGACTACTATAATAAATAATGTAAAATTGATTTAAAAATTTAAGAGTAGAATTTGTGTTTTCTCTAACAGAAAATAATATGTAAATTAGTCTCTTTGGCAATTGACTTAGCTTTTCCATCAGTCCTTGTGAGCAGCTTGTAAAAACTCATGTTGTACATAAGATATATGAAATTCTGACAGTTATCAACAACTTAGACTGTTAACTAATTATTTTTTATTTTTATTTTTTATTAATAACAGTTTATTCACTTTGTATACCATTTGTAGCCTCCTCCCTCATTCCCACCGAGTCCTACTTTCGGTCATCTCCTGCCATGCTTCTTTCAAATGTCCTCCTCCCCTTCCATTTGACTCTAGCCTATCAGGTCTCATCAGGACTGGCTACATTGTCTTCTTCTTTGGCTTGGTAAGGCTGCACCCACCCTTCACGAGCAGGTGCTCAAAGAGCCAGCCACTCAGTTCATGTCAGAGACAGACTTTTTCCGCTTACTAGGGAACCCACTTGGAGACTGAGCTGCCATGGGCTACATCCCTGCAGGGGTTCTATGTTATCTCCATGCATGGTCTTTGATTGGAGTATCAGTCTCAGAAAAGACCCATGGGCCCAGATTTCTTGGTTCTTTTGCTCTCCTTGTGGAGCTCCTGTCCCCACCCCCAGGTCTTTCTATCTCCCCCTTCTTTCATAAGATTCCCTGTACTCAGCTTAAAGTTTGGCTATGAGTCTCAGCACCTGCTTTGATACATTGTTGGGTAGAGTCCTTCAGAGGCCCTATGCGGTAGGCTTCCGTTTTGTTTCCTCCGATGTCCATCCCATTTGTTTTTCTGAGTGTGGATTGATCATCTTACCCTGGGTCATACTTCTTGTTTACCTTCTTTAGAACTATAGATTTTAGTATGTTTATCCAATATTATATGTCTAATATCCACTTATAAGTGAATATATAGCATGTGTGTCTTTCTGTTTGTGGGATACCTCACTTAGGATGATCTATTCTAGTTCCCGCCATTTGCCTTAAAATATGATTTCCTTGTTTTTTGGGTTTTTTTTGTCTGTATATATTTTATCTATTTTTTACTTTTTTATTTTCTTGTTTTTAATTGTTACGTACTATTCCATTGTGTAAATGCACCACAATCTCTGTATTCATTCCTCAGTTAATGGGCACCTGGTTTGTTTCCAGGTCCTTGCTGTTACTAATAAAGCTACTACAAACTTGAAGTTTCTTTCAAACAGGTCTTTCACTTGCTTTGTTAGTGTCACACCAATGGACTTTATGTTGTTAATGGTTATTGTGAAGGGTGTAGTTTCCCTAATTTTTTTCCCAGCACTTTTGTATTTTGTATACAAGAGGGCTACTGACATTTTTGAGTTAATTTTGTATCTAGCCACTGTCCTGAAGGTGCTTATTGGCTGAAGGAGTTCTCTTGTTGAATTTTTGGGGTCACTCATATATACTATCATATCATTTGAGAATAGTGATACTTTGACTTCTTCTGTTCTAATATCTATCCTCTTGATCTCTAGTTGTGTTATTGCTCTAGCTAAGACTTCAAATAATATGTTGAAGAGATATGGAGAGAGTGGGCAGCCTTGCCTTGTCCGTGATTTCAGTGGGATTTCTTTAAGTTTCTCTCCATTGAGTTTGGTATTGGCTATAGGCTTGCAGTATATTGCCTTTATTGTGCTTAGGTAAGTGCCTTGTATCCCTGATCTCTCTAAGTCTTTAAACATGAATGGGTGTTAGATTTTGTTAAATGCTTTTTAGGCACCTAAGGAGATGATCATGTGTTTTTTCTCCTTCAGTTTTATTATATGGTGTATTACATTGATGGATTTCCATATACTGAATCACCCCTGCATGCCTGGGATGAAGCCTATTTGGTTATGGTGGATGATATATTTTATGTGTTGTTGCATTTGTTCTGTGAGTATTTTATTGAATATTTTTTTCATCAATATTCATAAGAGAGATGAGTCTGAATTTCTCTTCTTTGTTAGGTCTTTGTGTGGTTTAGGTATCAATATTACTGTGGCTTCATGGAATAAGTTTGATAATGTTCCTTTTTCTGTTTTGTGGAATAGTTTGAAGAGTATTGGATTTAGCTCGTTTTGAAAGTCTGTTTTTAGTTTGGGTGAAAAGTTCTGTAGACATCTGTTAGGTTCATTTGATTTAGGACCTTTGTAAGTGTCATTATTTCCCTATTTAACTTCTGTCTAGATGATTTGACCCTTGATGAGAGTGGAATATTGTAGTCTCCCACTATTAGGGTCTTGGGTTTGATGTGTGAATTAAGCTTTAATAATGTTTCATTTATAAATGCAAGTACCCATAGCCAACATCAAACTCAATGGAGAGAAACTTAAATCAATCCCACTGAAATCAGGGACAAGACAAGGCTGCCCACTGTCTCCATATCTCTTCAACATAGAACTTGAAGTCCTAGCCAGAGCAATAAGACAACTAAAGGAGATCAAGGGGATACAAATCAGAAAAGAAGAGGTCAAAGTGTCACTATTTACAGATGATATGATAGTATACATGAGCGACCCTAAAAATTCAACCAGAGAACTCCTTCAGCTGATAAACACCTTCATCAAAGTGGCAGGATACAAAATCAACTCAAAAAAATCAGAAGACCTCCTGTACACCAAACACAAAAAGGCTGAGAAAGAAATTAGGGAAACAACACCCTTCACAATAGCCACTAATAACATAAAGTACCTTGGTGTGACTCTAACCAAGCAAGTGAAAGACCTGTTTGAGAAAAACTTCAAGTCTCTGAAGAAAGAAATCGAAGAAGATCTCAGAAGATGGAAAGATCTCCTGTGCTCATGGATTGGTAGGATTAACATTGTGAAAATGACCATCCTGCCAAAAGCAATCTACAGATTCAATGCAATCCCCATCAAAATACCAACTCAATTCTTTATAGACCTTGAAAAAAAGATTCTCAGCTTCATATGGAGAAACAAAAAATCCAGAATCTCCAAAACAATCCTGTATAACAACAGATCATCAGGAGGTATCTCCCTCCCCGATCTCAAGCTGTACTACAGGGCAACAGTAATAAAAACTGCATGGTATTGACATAGAAACAGAAAGGAGGATCAATGGAATCGCATAGAAGACCCAGAAATAAACCCACACACCTATGAATACTCGGTATTTGACAAAGAAGCCAAATCCATTCAATGGAAAAAAGACAGTATATTCAACAAATGGTGCTGGTCTAACTGGATGTCTACATGCAGAAAAATGAAAATAGATCCATATTTATC
>NW_026587834.1:0-5797 GCF_907164565.1 Psammomys obesus
AGCAGTGGTATAGCTGGGTCTTGAGGAAGCACTATTCCTAATTGTCTTAGAAAGCTCCACAAGGACCAAATATATCTGGGCACAGGGTATTTTCTGAGACTGACATTCAACCAAGGACCATGTATGGATATAACCTAGAACCTCTGCTCAGATGTAGCCTGTGGTAGCTCAGTAACCAATTGGTTTCACATAGTAAGGGGAACAGGGACTATTTCTAACAGGAACTCAATGGCAGGCTCTTTGACCTCCCCACCCCCCAAGGAAGGAGCAGTCCTGTTAGTCCACACAGGAGGGCTTTGCAGCCAGTCCTGAAGATACCTGATAAAACAGGATCAGATGAATGGGGAGGAGGTCCCCCCATCAGTGGACTTGGAAAGGGGCAGGGTGGAGATGAGGGAGGGAGGGAGGGACTGGGAGGGAATGAGGGAGAGGGACACGGCTGGGATACAGAGTTAATAAAATGTAACTGATAAGAAAAAAAAAAGAGGGCCTCTTTTGTGGAAGCTCTGGGCTCACCATCTATGTTACAGGAAGTGAGAGTGAGGGAGGAAACCCCACGTCTACATCTGTGCTCTGTGCAGCTTTGTGTGTTTTGAAGTTCAATTTGTGAGGACATCCATTTCCTCCAGGAACCCATCTCATTATCATTAGAAATCCTGGTCCTTTTTTCATTACACTAAACTGTATTTTGCTTCTAGGTGGAAGCCATTATCTCATAATGGACCGCATTTCACAAATTATTCAAGATCATGGTCACCAGGTAACAAGCCTTGTACCCAAAATGATATTTGTGCAAGGTATTTATTACTATATTCCACTTCAAACAAAAATTACTTTTGCATAGAACTATTTATTTTTACTAAGAATTATTATATAATGTATTTTAATCATGTTTTCCCCTTCTCCAACTCCTCCCAGATCCTACCCACCCAAATGCATGCTCTTACTTTCTCTCTCAAAACAAAACAAAAATAAAACAAAACTGAAATTCAAACAAACAAACACAAATATGAGAAAAAAAATGCCCAAATAAAACAAAATGAAAGAGGTCCCAGAAGACCAAAGCAAAAGATGGAGGTTTTTTGTATTGGCCAATTACTTCTGGGTATAGTTGTACCGACTCTGGAGAGAAGCTGATATACTCAGTGACATTCCACGAAAGAAAACAGTTTTGCCCTTTATCAGTGGGTAGCAATTGCAGATGGCTTCTTGGTTAGGGGTGGGATCCCCTGCCCAGTTCTGAGATCTTGTGTGATTTCAACTTGTGCTGGCTGTGTATGTGCTGCCAGTCTTTATGATATACTTCATACGTATATCAGTCCTGTAGTGTCTGGAAGACACTTGTCTAGGAGTCATCCACCATCTCTGGCTCTCATAGTCTTTCTGTCTTTTCATTTGCTTAAATCCCAGAGCCTTAAAGGAAGGAGTTAATGAACACATTCTATTTAGGGCTGAGTGCTTTAAAATGTCTCACTCTCTGCACACTGTCCAGTTGTGAAATCTTTGCATTAATTCCCATGTACTACAAGAAGACTCTTCTCTGGTAAGGGCTGAGAAGGGCGCTGATCTATAGGCATAGCAGTATGTCATTAAGAGTAATTTTATTACTACGTTCATTTAGCAGAATAATAATAGTAAATTTTGCCCTGGCCCTGCCCATAATTAGTCTAATCTCCAGTTCTTGGCCTCTCTACCAGTGACAGATATGGGTTCTATTTCATGGAGTAGGCCTTAAATTCAACTCCCCCCCCCCCAAAAAAAAATGGTTGGATGGTTGGTTATGTCCGTAAGCTTTGGTCACTATTGACTCGTATACCTTCCAGGGAGGTTGCTGCTGCAGGTCACAGGGTTTGCTGCATGGTATTCATGATTGCCTTTCTCCTTTGGTAGTGTACATCCAATCTTGTAACACCACAAAAGCTAGTCAGTTGGGATGAAGCTCTTAGTTTTGTACCAGCTTTACTTCTCCACATGAGATGGCATAAGTAGTTGTATAGACTGAACAACTTTTTTTGCATGTTTGAATTTTATAAATTCCATTATTCTAATTATAGCTCTGATTTCATGTGGATAGACTATGTACTCAAATACTTCATGGGCCGGGAGCTTGACTTCTAATATAAAGTAATCAAGAAGTATTTACCTTTAAGAGGTGGGTTTCACTTGAAAGTTATTGATTTATGACGGTAAGGGATTATTTTAGCTATTAGGAGAAAAATAATTTTTCATTTTCAGTGGGTTTTTATGAAGAGAGGCCTGGTATTTCCTTTGTTTATTCTTTTTTTTCCATTCTGTAATTTTTAAGATCATAATGTGATTACACTATTTTCCTTTTCTCTTCCTCCTTCTAAACCTTTCTGTGGTTCTTTGAATAAGAATGCCCCCCTCCCCCATAGGCTCATGTATTTGAATCACCCAGGAGTGAAACTGTTTGAAAGGATTAGGGGATGCGGCCTTGTTGGAGTAAGTGTGGTCTTGTTGAAGAAGTTTGTTGTTCTGAATGGACTGGATGGACTGGATGGACTGGATGGACTTTGGGATTTCAAAAGCCTCACCAGGCCCAGAATGTCTTTTTCTTTGTCTGTGGATCAAAATGTATAAAGGTCCCAGCTACTGCTCTAGTGCCTGCGTGCTGCCATGATCTCTGCCATGATGATAATGTGCTAAGGCTCTGAACTGTAAGCAAGCTCACAGTTAAATGCTTCCTTTTCATTAGAGTTTCCATAAACCTTAATAGTGGAAGACTTCAACATACCACTCTCACCAAGGGACAGATCAGCTAGACAGAAAACAAATAGGGAAATAAAAACACTTACAGAGTCCCTAAATCAAATGGACCTAATAGACGTCTACAGATCTTTTCATCCAAACTCAAAAGAGTATACCTTTTTTTCAGCACCTCATGGAACCTTCTTCAAAATAGACCATATAGTTGGTCATAAAGCAAGCCTCAACTGATACAAAAAGATTGAAATAATCCCTTGTATTCTATCTGACCACCATGGACTAAAGCTGGACCTCAACAACAACAGAAATAACAAAAAGCCGACATGCACATGGAAACTGAACAACTTGTTACTCAATGACAGCTGGGTTAAGGAAGAAATAAAGAAAGAAATTAAAGACTTCCTAGAATTCAATGAAAATGATGGCACAACATACCCAAAATTATGGGACACATTAAAAGCAGTGCTCAGAGAAAAATTTATAGCACTAAGTGCCTTCAAGAAGAAATTTGTAACATCACATACAAACACCTTAATGGCCCAACTGAAAACCCTAGAAAAAAAGAAGCAGATACACCCAAGAGGAGCAGATGGCTGGAAATAATCAAACTCAGGGCAGAAATCAATCAATTAGAAACAAATAAAACTATTCAAAGAATCAATGAAACAAAAAGCTGCTTCTTTGAGAAAATCAACAAGATAGGCAAACCCTTAGCCAAACTAACTAAAAAACAGAGAGAATCTATTCAAATCAGCAAAATCAGAAATGAAAAGGGGGACATAACTACAGACACTGAGGAAATTCAAACAATCATTAGGTCACACTACAAAAGCCCATGTCACAAAATTTGAAAAACTAAATGAAATGGACAATTTTCTTGATAGATTCCATCTTCCAACATAAAGTCAGGATCAGGTAGAAATACTGAATAGCCCTATATCCCCCAAGGAGATTGAAGCAGTCATTAACAGTCTCCCCTCCAAAAAAAGCCCTGGGCCAGATGGTTTCAGCATGGAATTCTACCAGACCTTCAAAGAAGTGTTAACACCAATTCTCCTCAAACTATTCCACAAAATAGAAACAGAAGGTATATTACCAAACTCATTCTATGAAGCAACAGTCACCCTGATACCTAAACCACACAAAGACCCAACAAAAAAAGAGAACTTCAGACCTATCTCTCTTATGAACATTGATGCAAAAATACTCAATAAAATACTTGCAAACCGAATCCAAGAACACATCAAAGATATCATCCACCATGACCAAGTAGGCTTCATCCCAGGCATGCAAGGGTGGTTCAACATATGGAAATCCATCAATGTAATCCACCATATAAACAAACTGAAGGAGAAAAACCACATGATCATCTCCTTAGATGCTGAAAAAACATTTGACAAAATCCAACACCCATTCATGTTTAAAGTCTTGGAGAGATCAGGGATACAAGGCACATATCCAAACATAGTAAAGGCAATATACAGCAAGCTATAGACCAACATCAAACTCAATGGAGAGAAACTTAAATCAATCCCACTGAAATCAGGGACAAGACAAGGCTGCCCACTCTCTCCATACCTCTTCAACACAGTACTTGAAGTCCTAGCTAGAGCAATAAGACAACTAAAGGAGATCAAGGGGATACAAATCAGAAAGGAAGAGGTCAAAGTGTCACTATTCGCAGATGATATGATAGTATATATGAGCGACCCCAAAAATTCAACCAGAGAACTCCTCCAGCTGATAAACACCTTCAGCAAAGTGGCAGGATACAAAATCAACTGAAAAAAACCAGAAGCCCTCCTGTATACCAAAGACAAAAGGGCCGAGAAAGAAATTAGGGAAACAACACCCTTCACAATAGCCACTAATAATATAAAGCACCTTGGGGTGACACTAACCAAGCAAGTGAAAGACCTGGTTGAGAAAAACTTCAAGTCTCTGAAGAAAGAAATTGAAGAAGATCTCAGAAGATGGAAAGATCTCCCGTTCTCATGGATTGGTAGGATTAACACTGTGAAAAGGGCCATCCTGCCAAAAGCAATCTACAGATTCAATGCAATTCCCATCAAAATACCAACTCAATTCTTTACAGACCTTGAAAAAAAGATTCTCAGCTTCATATGGAGAAACAAAAAAAACCCAGAATCTCCAAAACAATCCTGTACAACAACAGATCATCTGGAGGTATCTCCATCCCCGATCTCAAGCTGTACTACAGAGCAATAGTAATAAAAACTGCATGTTATTGGCATAAAAACAGAAAGAAGGATCAATGGAACCGAATAGAAGACCCAGAAATAAACCCACATACTTACGGACACCTGATTTTTGACAAAGAAGCCAAAACCATTCAATGGAAAAAAGACAGCATCTTCAACAAATAGTGCTGGTCTAACTGGATGTCTACATGCAGAAAAATGAAAATAGATCCATATTTATCACCCTGCACAAAACTAAAGTCCAAGTGGATCAAAGACCTCGACATAAAACCAGATACTCTAAATCTGTTAGAAGAAAAAGTGGGGAACAACCTAGAACTTATTGGCACAGGAGACAACTTCCTGAACAGAACACCAACAGCACAGGCTCTAAGAGCAACAATCAACTAATGGGACCTCATGAAACTGAAAAGCTTCTGTAAAGCAAAAGACACTGTCATCAAAACAAAACGACTGCCTACAGATTGGGAAAGAATCTTCACTAACCCTTTATCTGACAGAGGACTAATATCGAGTATATACAAAGAACTAAAGAAGCTGAAAAGCAGCAAACCAAGTAATCCAATTAAAAAATGGGAAACAGAGCTAAAGAGAGAATTCTCTGTAGAGGAATATCGAATGGCAAAGAAACACTTAAAGAAATGCTCGACCTCATTAGCCATCAGGGAAATGCAAATCAAAACGACCCTGAGATTTCACCTCACACCCATCAGAATGGCCAAGATGAAAAACTCAAGTGACAACACATGCTGGAGAGGTTGTGGAGAAAGGGGATCCCTCCTCCACTGCTGGTGGGAATGTAAACTGGTACAACCACTTTGGAAATCTATCAGGCGCTTTCTCAGACA
>NW_026587835.1:0-6462 GCF_907164565.1 Psammomys obesus
TTCTAACAGGATCTCAAGGGCAGGCTGTTTGACGACCCCCCCCCCCCAGGGGAGGAGCAGTCTGTTAGGCCACAGAGGAGGACTTTGCAGCCAGCCCTGAAGATACCTGATAAAACAGGGTCAAATGAAAGGGGAGGAGGTCCTCCCCTATCAGTGGACTTGGAAAGGGGCAGGGAGGAGACCAGGGAGGGAGTGTGGTGTTGGGGAGGGAATGAGGGAGCGGGATACAGCTGAGACACAGAGTTAAAAAAATGTAACTAAAAAGAAAAATAAAATTAAAAAAAAAAAAAAAAGAAAGAGGACCGGGGTAAGATGATCAATCCTGAGACTTAGAAAGACAAATGGGATGGACATTGGATGTAGGAGAAAACAAGTAACAGGACAGGAGCCTACCACAGAGGGCCTCTGAAAGACTCCAGCTAGCAGTGTATCAAAGCAGATACTAAGACTCCTAACCAAACCTTCGGCAGAGTACAGGGAATCATATGAAAGAAGGGGGAAACAATATGATGTGGAAAGTATAGGAGCTCCACAAGGACCAAACATATCTGGACACAGGGATCTTTTCTGAGACTGACACTCCACCAAGGACCATGTATGGATATAACCTAGAACCTCTGCTCAGATGAAGCCCGTGGTAGCTCAGTAACCAATTGTTTTCCCATAGTAAGGGGAACAGGGACTATTTCTGACAGGAACTCAATGGCTGGCTCTTCGACCTCCCCACCCTCCAGGGAGGAACAGTCCTACTAGGCCACAGAGGAGGACTTTGTAGCCAGTCCTGAAGGTACCTGATAAAACAGGGTCAGATGAAAGGGTAGAAGGTCCTCCCCAATCAGTGGACTTGGAAAGGGGCAGGGAGGAGATGAGGGAAGGAGGGAGGGTTTGGGAGGGAATGAGGGAGAGGGATACAGCTGGGATACAGAGTTAATAAAATGTAACTAATAATTTAAAAAAATATTAATTAAATAAAAATTAATTAAATAAAAATTATTATTAAAATAATTTTAATAATAATTAAAAAAAACAGTAAAAAAAATTAAGTTTCCATAGGTGTGTGGGTTTATATGAAAGGAAACTTCATAAGTCTCAGAAGAAAGAAACTGAAGAATATATCAGAAGAATAACTGAATATAACTGAAGAATATATGGAAAGCTATCCCATTTTTATGGAACGGTAGGATTAACATAGTGAAAATGGCTATCTTAAATACAATGATAGAACTAATGGCCAGGCTTGTATGGAAGACATGAATTCGTAAATATGTAAGTAAAAAAGAACATAGGTCAACGATAGAGGTATGCTGAATAGATATTGAGATCATATACAAAAAAGACAAAGAGGCACAAATGCAGTCCAAAAACATCCAAGAAAACTAAATAGGTGAGGTGAGAGTTTTGAATGTGATAGGTTCTGCAGGAGAAGAGGGATTTTATGAATGAAGACATTTGTAACTTTCTACCAGGAGCCTTTCTTGCCCTGAAGTAATGAAAACGCAGAGCATACCTTATGATAAATGGACCTTTAACAGTTTGTTTACAACTAAAGTTTGTTTTGGTATTGCAATACCAAAGGAAATTGTTTTGATTGGTCAACAAAAGCAGTTTTATAACCACAGACATTGTGTGGAGGCTGGAAAATTCAGGCCCTGCTTTCCACAGACTTGGGCAAAGATGATTTTTCTCTTTTTCCTCAATTTTATCTCTTTCACTAAGCCATGTCTATGATCTCTAGGCTGAGAGTTTCAATAAGCTACACTGGATGTGAGCAAAATGTGCTGGTCAATCCTCTTCTCCTTGAGCTCTGTGTTCCTACAGCTGATTAACTAAGCATGTCCTTTCTGAGGATCAAACAGCATGGTAGCCTTCTCACTATTTGTATTTTGCATTTCATTGTGGAACCTCAGCCATAGGATCAGACAAATGGGTGGAGTTATATATTTCAGGCCTTGCAGCAAGCTGTCAGGGAAGATGTGTTAACTGGAAATTTTACTATAATGAGTTTACTCTTACTAAATGATGAGATCAACCAGTTCCCTAAGACAGATCCTGGAAAGCGTGGTCACTGTGCATGTACGGTGAAGGTCTGACAATAGACTTTCCATTGTACTCTACTACCACAGCTTTGTTTGGACAGGTCAGCTGTGTTTGTTCCCATACTTATAAATCTGTTTACAACAGTTGCCATTTTAAGATAGTGCAATTTATATGAATAAGTATTGACTAAACCAGTAAAATGTTAAAAACGGGGGGGGGTATCCTATCAAAAGCAATCTATAGACTCAATGCAATTCCCATCAAAATACCACCATAATTTTTTACAGACATTGAAAGAACAATTCTCAATTTCATATTTAAAAAAAGCCCAGAATAGCTAAAACAATCCTGTACAATAAAAGATCTTCTGTACATAATATAAGATAGACATACTAAAATCTATACACCTAAAGAAGCTAATCAAGTATGAGGACTCTCTGTAAGAAGCTCAATTTTCATTCAGAAAGGCAACAGGATGGATATCAAAAGAGAGGGAAAACAGGGAACAGGACAGCAGCCTACCATGGAGGGCCTCTGAAAGACTCTACCTAGCAGGGTATCAAAGCAGATGTTGAGACTCATAGCCAAATTTGGGGCAGAGTGCAGAGAATCTTATTTTGAAAAAAGGGGGAGACAGAAAGACTTGGAGGGGACTGAGCTCCACAAGAAGAGCAACAGAACCAAAAAATCTGGACACAGGAGTGTTTTCTGAGACTGATACTCCAACCAAGGATCATTCGTGGAGATAACCTGGAATCCCTGCACAGATGTAGCCCATAGCAGTTCAGTGTTCAAGTGGGTTCCCTAGTAATGGGAACAGGGATTATCTCTGCCATAAACTGATTGGCCTGATCTTTGATCACCTCCCCCTGAGGGAGGTGTCTTACCAGGCCACAGAGGAAGACAATGCTGTCACTCCTGATGAGCCCTGATAGACCAGGAAAGGAAAGAGGACCTCCCCTATCAGTGGTCTGGGGGAGAGGAATGGAAACAGAAGAGGAAAGGAGGGTAGGATTTGGAGGGGAAGAGAGAGGAAGCTGCAGATGGGATACAAAGGGAATAAACTGTAATTAATAAAAAAAATAAAAAATATCTTCTGGAGGTATCTCATCCCAGATCTCAAGCTGTACTATAGAGCAACAGTAATACAAACAACATAGTGCTGGCATAGAAACAGACTGGTGGATCGATAGAATCTAATCGAAGACCCAAAATAAGAAAATGTTACATATTTTATTAAAGTATCTCTAAGTCTCTATATAATATGAACATTATATAATATATTGCATATTATTATAATATTGATAAAGTTTTATTGGTTCACAACCACACCTGTTTATTCCTGTATTATCTATATCAACTTTCCCACTCCAATAACTACACTGAATTGTTGTAAGGGAAACAATACTTCTTGCAAGGCCTAAAATAGTTATTTCTGGTCCTTCCCAGAATATGTTTGCCTATTCTTTTTCAAAGGCAAAAACAACTTCATGATATTTAGGCAAAGATCAGCCTCATTTTAATGAAATACCTAGGCTGTCTTGCTTCCTCTCTTATTTTTTCATTCATTTGGGAGATTTTTTTTAAGGATTAATTTTTACTATTGTGGTTATTATACATGTATGTCTGTTACTGTATATGAGTTTATGCATATGAGTGCAAATACACTGAGAGGACAAAATTGGAGCTGTAATTACAGGCAATTATGAACCATTCTGAGCAAAACTTAAGTACCCTGAAAGAACAGTACACACTCTTAACAATTGAGATTTAACTCCTGGCCTGAGAGAGACTTCTGACTGTGTGATAACTACAAAAGTGGAACTTGTGAATTCTATATATATATTTTAAATGAATAGCACATCTTAAATTCTCAGCTTCTGCTTTGCTAGTTCATGTCCTGAATTATGAATTTTTGAAATCAACATTGGACAAATGGCTTAATAAATGACAAGAATGGATCCACTACAAGAATGGGGATTTTCTTTTAAACAAAGATCATCATTTTCTCCACAAGATGACTAAAAACTAAAGGTATTATTTTACTAAGTCAGACTGTAAGGAATTATAAATTGTTATTACTAATAGTTATGGATTTTTCCCATTAGTTTTTGGCAATGTGATTCTCTAAAAGAAATTTACAAAATGGTGCAGAAAGCTTCTGGGATACGAATAAAAAATACATACATTTTATAATTTTAATGTAAACAAATTTTAAACATATGGATTACATTTCCTTTTTAAAATAAAGGGTTTTAACATTTAATGGGAAAAGCGATTTTCAAAATATGCTTTGGATTTTGCCAAAACCAAAATCAGTCAAAATGTGCAATTAAGTTTAAATGAAACAAAATTCAACTGTCCCTGCTTGCAATGACTAAAAAAGACATCTCCCATTCCTGGTCATGCCTTTCAATTTCTGAGTCATGAAAGGGAAGTCAGAATGTGCTGGGTACTGTATAGATGGCTGTCAAGCCTTCTAGCAAAATGGAATTGAGCAGGACTGTGTTTCCCAGGGGAATGTATGTGGTCTTCTTAAGTGTAAATCTATTTTGACTGTTCAGGATGTGTAAGAGAAGTTACAGAGAGGAATTCAAGTGTTTCTTGGTATATGAGCAAGTCATTCATTTCACCAGCTATGAAATGCTGAGAGTTAAATCATCTGACAAGAGTCTTCTATATTTTCATGACCTTTTTGTATTTAAAATTAGAACATTGCACTAGTAATAAATGTACCATTAAAAACATGCTTTTTTTTTTCAATGAATTATGGTGAATGCAGAGACTTGTTCCTCTATGGACTGCAAAAAATAAGTGGAAGATCAGTGCTCCTTCCTAAATAAGACATTTGTAGCATCACTTCTAAGGATCAGGGAACACTGCCAGAAGAAAAGATAGAAAGGATGCAAGAGCCAGAAGATAGAGAAGACTGGAAAATGTAACCTCTCCTGCAAGATACAGCCATTTCAAATACAAACTTATAGAAGCCTTGGGGCTGCACAAGAATGGGCCTCAGGGGCTCCTGCCCACCAACAGTGGACTATTTTGCTTCTAATAGATTCAGGAAGAGTGCCAAGGAGTGTGCCATTGCCTTCAGTTGTGTACACATTGGTGACCTCACCAGGGTCCAATGGTAGTTCCAATCAATGATCACTTAGATTGTTCTGGTTAAACAAAATCAGTTGCATAATGAAAAAAAAGAAAAAGGTAAATCTGGTAATAGTAAAGGGTATTGATAAGGATGGGAGAGACACAATGGGTGACATTACATATTATACGAAATTGTTAAAGAACAACTTAATAACAACATTGTCTTTTAGCCAGGCATGGTTGCACACACCTTTAATCCCAGCACTAAGAGAGGCAGAGGTGGGCAGGTCGCTGTGAGTTCTAGGCCAACCTGGCCTACAAAGGGAATCCAGGACAGTCAAGGCAACACAGAGAAACCATGTCTCAAAAAACCCAAAGGAAAAAAAAAGTTTTCTTTTTAAGGGATTTATGTTAGGTCACCTATATTTGTACAAACGTTTCTATTTTAGAATCAAATATGACCATGACCTGTTAATCAATTGTTATACCTAAGAGTTCATTTTGATCCTAACAATCTTCAGTTGCTCTCAGTGGTGGGAAATGAGTTGACTTGGGTAGCTCCAAACTGAGAAAACAAACCAAAACTCTTGAGGACACTAGACTCTACTGGCCTCTTTTCTTTTCTTTTCTTTTCTTTTTTTTTATTTTATTTTATTTTTCTTTTTAGTTACATTTTGTTAACTCTGTGTCCCAGCTGTATCCCGCTCCCTCATTCCCTCCCCAACCCCACACTCCCTCCCTGGTCTCCTCCCTGCCCCTTTCCAAGTCCCCTGATAGGGGAGGACCTCCTCCCCTTTCATCTGACCCTGTTTTATCAGGTATCTTCAGGGCTGGCTGCAAAGTCCTCCTCTGTGGCCTAACAGACTGCTCCTCCCCTGGGGTGGGGGTCAAAAAGCCTGCCCTTGAGATCCTATTAGAAATAGTCCGTGTTCCCCTTACTTTGGAAAACTACTTGGTTACTGAGCTACCACAGGCCACATCCGAGCAGAAGTTCTAGGTTATATCCATAGATGGTCCTTGGTTGAGTGTCAGTCTCAGAAAAGACCCTGTGCCCAGATATATTTGGTCCTTGTGGAGCTCCTATCCTTTCCATATCATACTAACTTCCCTTCTTTCATATGATTCCCTGCACTCTGCCGAGGGTTTGGTTATGAGTCTTAGTGTCTGCTTTGAAACACTGCTAGGTAGAGTCTTTCAGATGCCTTTTGTGATAGACTCCTGTCATAAGTTCAATGCACATCCCATTTGTCTTTCTAAATGAGGATTAATCACCTTCGCCTGTGTCCACTTTCTTGATTATCTTCTTTAGGTGTGTAGATTTCATTATGTTTATCA
>NW_026587836.1:0-1628 GCF_907164565.1 Psammomys obesus
GTAGGATGGCATATCTCTGAGGAAATTTACATAATAAAAAGTGTTCAGTATTAGCAAACATTTGAGAAGTGCAAATAAAAAGTACAAGAAGACAATATTTTATCCCAATTACAAATGTTTCTATCAACAACACTGAATGTTACAGAGACTGGTAAGGGTATAGAAACAGTTAAATCTTTGTAACATACTGAAGGATATAGATTAACGTAGGCATTATGAAGAACTGTTTGGAGATTTAAAAAAAGGTAGATACAGAAATTCACATGACACAGTAAGCACACTATAAAGTATTGTGAATACAAGTAAAAGAAACTTGTTCTAAGTATTACCATTTTGTTTTCAGATTCCATTTGATCAATAGGTATAAATTAAATTCGAGGTCCAGGCTCTAGAGGAGCTGGGAATTCCCGATAGCTGAACAGCTTTTGTTATAAAGAGATAGATGTCTGAATCCAGCCATCTCAGAGCGAACTTGTAAAGAAGCAGTTGACTGACTCCAGCCATCTCAGAGAAGACTTTGCCATCTTGGTGGCAGAGTCACCTAAGTTCATGTTCTCAGGCCCAGGAACCTACTCTCATCCTGATTGAAGGAAACTCGTTTGCTCAACCCATTATGTCAAAATAAGATTGGTACAGGCCATGCGGCTCCCCCTCACTTTATGGTTTCAACCGTTTTTTATTTTTTTTCTTTATTAGTTACACTTTATTCACTTTGAATTCCCCCCCCCCGTGGTTCCCTCCCTTCTCCCGTCCCAATCCCTCCCTTCCTCCACCCTTTGCATGCATGCCCCTCCCTAAGTCCTGATAGGGGAGGACTTCTTTTCCCTCCTTCTGATCCTAGTCCATTAGGTCTCATCAGGAGTGGCTGCATTGTTTTCTTCCATGGCCTGGTAATGCTGCTTCCCCTTCAGGGGGACATAATTAAAGAGCAGGCCAATCAGTTCATGTCAGTGACAGTCCCTGTTCCTATTACAATGGAACCCACTTGGATACTGAACTGCCATGGGCTACATCTGTGCAGAGGTCTTAAGTTATCTCCATTCATAGTCCTTGGTTGGAGTATCAGTCTCAGAAAAGACCCCTGTGTTCACTTTTAAACATACCGTACATAGCTCTTCAGTATACTTCTTGAGGGTCTGGCTAGAATAATAAGAGAACTAAAGGAGATCAAGGGGTTACAAATGGGAAAGAAAGAAGTCAAAATGTCACTATTTGTGGATGATATGATAGTATACCTATGTGACCTCAGAAACTACCATAAAGCTTATATAGTTGATAAATATCTTCAAACAATTGGCTAGATAAAAAGTTAATTAAAAAAGTAGTCACCCTCCTGTATAAAAATGACAAATGGGCTGAGAAAGAAATTAGAGAAACAACACTTTTTACAATAACCACAAATAATATAAAATATCCAACCAAGCAATTAAAAGACCTGTATGACAAGAATTTCAAGTCTCTGAAAGCAGAAATTGAAGAAGCTATCAGAATATAGAAAGTCTTCTGTGCTCAGGGATTGCTAAGATTAGCATAATAAAAATGGCCATCTTACCAAAAGCAATCTATAGATTCAATGCAATTACCATCAAAATACCAATAAAATTCTTCACGAAACAAGAAAGAACACT
>NW_026587837.1:0-9652 GCF_907164565.1 Psammomys obesus
GAATCAATGAAACAAAAAGCTGGTTCTTTGAGAAAATCAACAAGATAGACAAACCCTTAGCCAAACTAACTAAAAAGCAAAGAGAATCTACCCAAATCAACAAAATCAGAGATGAAAAGGGTGACATAACTACAGACACAGAGGAAATTCAAACAATCATTAGGTCATACTACAAAAGCCTATATGCCACAAAATTTGAAAATCTAAATGAAATGGACAATTTTCTTGATAGATTCCATCTTCCAACATTAAGTCAAGATCAGGTAGAAAGACTGAACAGCCCTATATCCCCCAAGGAAATTGAAGCAGTCATTCACAGTCTCCCCTCCAAAAAAAGCCCTGGGCCAGATGGTTTCAGCACGGAATTCTACCAGACCTTCAAAGAAGTGCTAACACAAATTCTCCTCAAACTATTCCACAAAATAGAAACAGAAGGTATATTACCAAACTCATTCTATGAAGCAATAGTCACCCTGATACCTAAACCACACAAAGACCCAACAAAAAAAGAGAACTTCAGACCTATCTCTCTTATGAACATTGATGCAAAAATACTCAATAAAATACTTGCAAACCGAATCCAAGAACACATCAAAGATATCATCCACCATGACCAAGTAGGCTTCATCCCAGGCATGCAAGGGTGGTTCAACATATGGAAATTCATCAATGTAATCCACCACATAAACAAACTGAAGGAGAAAAACCACATGATCATCTCCTTAGATGCTGAAAAAGCATTTGACAAAGTCCAACACCCATTCATGTTTAAAGTCTTGGAGAGATCAAGGATACAAGGCACATATCTAAACATAGTAAAGGCAATATACAGCAAGCCTATAGCCAACATCAAACTCAATGGAGAGAAACTTAAATCAATCCCACTGAAATCAGGGACAAGACAAGGCTGCCCACTCTCTCCCTACCTCTTCAACATAGTACTTGAAGTCCTAGCCAGAGCAATAAGACAACTAAAGGAGATCAAGGGGATACAAATCGGAAAGGAAGAGGTCAAAGTGTCACTATTCGCAGATGATATGATAGTATATATGAGCGACCCCAAAAATTCAACCAGAGAACTCCAGCTGATAAAAACCTTCAGCAAAGTGGCAGGATACAAAATCAACTCAAAAAAATCAGAAGCCCTCCTGTATACCAAAGACAAAATGGCCGAGAAAGAAATTAGGGAAACAACACCCTTCACAATAGCCACTAATAACATAAAGTACCTTGGGGTGACACTAACCAAGCAAGTGAAAGACTTGTTTGAGAAAAACTTCAAGTCTCTGAAGAAAGAAATTGAAGAAGATCTCAGAAGATGGAAAGATCTCCTGTGCTCATGGATTGGTTGGATTAACATTGTGAAAATTTCCATCCTGCCAAAAGCAATCTACAGATTCAATGCAATTCCCATCAAAATACCAACTCAATTCTTTACAGACCTTGAAAAAAAGATTCTCAGCTTCATATGGAGAAACAAAAAACCCAGAATCTCCATAACAATCCTGTACAACAACAGATCATCTGGAGGTATCTCTATCCCAGATCTCAAGTTGTTCTACAGAGCAATAGTAATAAAAACTGCATGGTATTGGCATAAAAACAGAAAGGGGGATCAATGGAACCAAATAGAAGACCCAGAAATAAACCCACACACCTACGAATACTTGATTTTTGACAAAGAAGCCAAAACCATTCAATAGAAAAAAGACAGCATCTTCAACAAATGGTGCTGGTCCAACTGGATGTCCACATGCAGAAAAATGAAAATAGATCTCTATTTATCACCCTGCACAAAACTAAAGTCCAAGTGGATCAAAGACCTCAACATAAAACCAGATACTCTAAATCTGTTAGAAGAAAAAGTGGGGAAGAGCCTAGAACTCAATGGCACAGGAGACAACTTCCTGAACAGAACACCAACAGCACAGGCTCTAAGAGCAACAATCAATAAATGGGACCTCATGAAACTGAAAAGCTTCTGTAAAGCAAAGCACACTGTCATCAAAACAAAATGCCTGCCTACAGATTGGGAAAGAATCTTCACTAACCCTTTATCTGACAGAGGACTAATATATACAAAGAACTAAAGAAGCTGAAAAGCAGCAAACCAAGTAATCCAATTAAAAAATGGGGAACAGAGCTAAACAGAGAATTCTCGACAGAGGAATATCGAATGGCAGAGAAACACTTAAGAAATGCTCATCCTCATTAGCCATCAGGGAAATGTAAATCAAAAGGACCCTTGAGACATCACCTTACACCCATCAGAATGGCCAAGATGAAAAACTCAAGGGACAACACATGCTGGAGAGGTTGTGGAGAAAGGGGAACCCTCCTCTACTGCTGATGGTAATGTAAACTGATATAACCACTCTGGAAATCTATCTGGTGCTTTCTAAGACAATTAGGAATAGTGCTTCCTCATGACCCTGCTATACCACTGCTAGGTATATACCCAAAGTTTGCTCAAGTACACAAAAGGGATATTTGCTCAACCATGTTTATAGCAGCATTATTTGTAATAGCCAGAACCTGGATACAACCCAGATGTCCATCAACGGAGGAATGGGTACAGAAATTGTGGTATTTTTACACAATGGAATACTACTCAGCAATCAAAAAAGAGGAAATCATGAAATTTGCAGGCAAATGGTGGGATCTAGAAAAGATCATCCTGAGTGAAATATCCCAGAGGGAAAAAGACAAACACGGTATATACTCACTTATATAGACCTATAAGATATGATAAACATAATGAAATCTATACACCTAAAAACGATAATCAAGAGAGCGGACATGGGGTAAGATTATCAATCCTCGTTTAGAAAGACAGATGGGATGCGCATTGAACATATGACAGGTGTCTACTGAGCGCATTTGAAAGACTCTAACTAGCAGTGTCTTCAAAACAAAGATTCATGACCAAACCTTTGGCAGAGTACAGGGAATCATAAGAAAGAAGGGGAGTTAGTCTGATGAGGAAAGGATAGGAGCTCCACAAGGACCAAATATATCTGGGCACAGGGTCTTTTCTGAGACTGACATGCAACCAAGGACCATGTATGAATGTAACCTAGAACCTCTGCTCAAATGTAGCCTGTGGTAGCTCAGTAACCAATTGGTTTCCCATAGTGAGGGTAACAAGGACTATTTCTAACAGGAACTCAATGACTGGCTCTTTGGCCTCCCCACCCCCCAAGGGAGGAGCAGTCCTGTTAGGCCACGGAGGAGGGCTTTGCAGCCAGTCCTGAAGATACCTGATAAAACAGGTTCAGATGAATGGGGAGTAGGTCCTCCCTATTAGTGGACTTGGCAAGGGGCACGGTGGAGATGAGGGAGGGAGGGAGGGACTGGTAGGGAATGAGGGATCGGGACATGGATGGGATACAGAGTTAATAAAATGTAACCGATAAGAAAAAAAATAAAATTAAAAAAAATGTATTTTTAACTACATATAACACATAGAAGAAGGGTGAGATAAAGGATTCTCAAAACAAACAAGCAAAGAAGCACCTTCCCTTATGTTCCACTAGATAAAAGGTTTCATCTTAAAAAAATAATAATCCCCATGTTTAGTCTGTAGGAGCTTAAAATCTTAGCAGCAACAGCTGTGCTGTGCCAGACTAACCTAAGAATTTTGCTATTTGGATAAAATAGAAGAAAGGAATTCCTGAAATCTGTGGGTTTAAAACTCTTTGAGAGGGTTTTCTTTGAGCAGACAAACATTTTTAATGTCTTTATTGATCAACAAATGTAAATCACACCTCATTACCTGAGAACAAAAATTTTCTCTGTACAGGTCTACCCTCTTGCCTACCCCTTTCTTTTTGTAATATTTGCTCCTGGAAAGGAAAGGCAAACCATCATTAATCCCATTGTAGAACTTTTCTTAAATGCTGGCCCTTCCTTGAGATGTTTTGAATGCCATATAATAAAATTTTAATAATTGGCTGTAAATCACACCTTTTCACAATCCAAGACAAATTATATACAAAGTATTTGTGTTAAAATGGGTTGTTGCACATGTTAGATAAGATATATAAAAAGTAGAATGGTCAATATTAGGCTATGAATACTTTAATTATAGCTTACAAATACATACCTTGTACTTGAAAATGCATGGAATTAACAGTTCAAGAACAGTTTCTATATTTTAAAACTATGGATATTTTAATATAGTTTAACGAATTTGTTTCTTTTATGCTGCCTGGTGTCCTTGGAGGTCAGAAGAGAGTATTAGGTCTCCTGGGACTGGAGGTGCAGATTGTTCTGAGCTGCTATGTGGGCTATGGAAACCAAACCCTGGCAGTTTGGAAGAAGAGAAAGTTCTCTCAACCACTAAGACATTTCTTCAACCCCAAGATTGTAGTTTCTAAACAGGTGAAGTGAACTAATACAAAAAATCGTGTCCTTTTGATTAAGAGTATTTTGATGGGATTAGAAAGACCGCTGAATGTTTAAGAACACTGCCTACTTTTTCAGACTTGGGTTTAATTTTGAGACCCTACATAGTAGCTCACAATCATTTATAACTCAAGTGTCAAGGTTTTTAACACCTTCTTTTGGCTTCCATGGGCACTGGGCACACATGGTACACACATGTACATGTATTTAAAACACTCATACACATAAAGTAAATAAAAGAGTGAAATGCTATTTTTAAAATTACACAGTTTAGTCCTATTAGGCCATACATTATGGTCCAATGACATTCAGCTTTTGAACAATATTTTTAGTAATTTCCTGAGAATTGCAAATTCAAAACATTATTTTGAACATTGTATTCATCCTCCTCCCCAACTGTTTTTATTAATACTCTCTCCCATCTCTTTCTATTGAACTTTGAGAGTCTTATTATTTTTATTTCCCCATAAAGTTCAATTTGCGCTGCCCAGCAAGTCTTAAGAATGTGGTGTGCCCTCGTTTAGTGTGGTCAATGTATCAGGGGTTACATCGTTAAAGGAAATGACTCTCACTCCTCCCAACTATCACATTCCAATGAGTTCTTTGCTAGTGGTGGGATTTTGTTCTTTTCCCCTGTGCTTGGATTTTGTCTGGCTGGAGCTTGCACAGTTCTTGTGCATGTGTCACTTCACTATAAATTTATATGTGCAACTGCCCGGTTGTATCAAGAAAGTACTATTTTTGTTTCATACTATTCAGTATTTCTGGCTCTTAAAATGTTTTTACCCTCCTTTTTTTTTTTTCTTCAAAAATGCATGAGCCTTGAGAAGAGAAGTAAGATACGTATGTCCCATTTATGTTTGAGAACTTTATAGCCTTTTATGCTTTTGTACACTGATTAGTTGAGAGTCTCTTTATTAATAGCCATCTATGCAAGGAGCAGTGTATCTGATGAGGGTTCAAAGTAGGTATAGCAATCATTCATCAAGATCATCTTATACTATGTCTGTGTAACAGAATCATAGTATAAGGTATCCCTTCTGTAGCCACAGAATCATGGCCCCTTTAACAGTTCCGGGTATCAGGATAACCCTAAGACTGAACAGTGAACAGTGCCAGATGATATGATAACCCTAAGAGCTCTCTAATTGACTTAAGACTGACTCAACAACAGGAAAATCATGCCTTACACTGGAAATCTAGACACTACCTACCCAGACCTAGTGAAGTCATGGATCTTGAAAGAAAACCTAACTGCCATTCTATTAAACCAGTGTAATCCCTGACCACATCTAAATATTTGATCTTACACCCACACATAAATGCAGTCTACCACCTTTTCAAGGAACTTTCTTTACGAAATAGAGTAGACCTCTGCCCTACACAAACAACTGTAGGCAACTAAGGAGTACTGAGAATGGGAGAAATTGTTTTCCCTAGGGAAGAACATACCACTTAGTCCTATACCAAATAGTCAGCTCTGAAAACATACATACAAGTAACAATACATGGGAAAGCTAGATGGAGGAATGAAAGGAGATAAATGATTTAATTATATTATAACCTCAAGGAGTAGATAGATAGATAGACAGACAGACAGATAGACAGGTAGATAAAATTAAAAATTGTCAGGTATGAGTTCTATCTCACTGAATGGACCTTAGGTCCAGAGTGGTTGATTACTCTCATTATATTCATTCCAGGATTGCAGCAAAGGGCATGTATTATCAGGCCAGTTGTTACATATTGCAGGATTCACAGCAGGATTAGATTGAGGATTACTTTTCTCTTCCAGTTCCAGTAACAAGAATAGCACCTTCTACTCCTATGAAAGCTAGCTAATGGGAATGAAGCTTCCAAGTAACAGCAGCTTGCTTTCTCCATGTTTTGTGATTCAAATATGTGGTACCTCCACAATAGGATCTTCTTGTTAAGTTCTGGAAAGTAAACAGGAGTATTAGCAATAGGCCATGATGTTAGGGAATCCATAGTTCAAAAAGTTGTAACCGATTCCTGGTATACTGGGATTTTTATTTGTTAGAATGATGTTGGAGTGTTGTCTCCTTGTTGTAAGGTAACTACACTAAACCTTTTATACATACATACATATATATATATATACATACATACATGTATATATATATGTGTATATATATACATACATATATATGTGTATATATATGTATATATATGTATATATATATGTATGTATGTATGTATTTTAAGGATGCTTCTATAGTCATAGGCTTCCCTATAACCTTTGCAAAGTCTTTTAATGTTAATTATGCCTCCTTATATTCCTTCTGAGATAATATATTTTTTAACCTATCAGATTGCAGAGACCAACATCTCAGTAATATAGAAAATTGACAAGGATATACTTGGTGAATATATATTGTATATGTGTTGGAATGAAAATATGTAGATTGGCATAACTGTCTGAAGATCATTTTGGCAACAGAACGACACTTAGGAATGTTTTAGTCATAGGTGACAAGAAACTTGAGTAGGAGTGACTTGAACTAATGACTTGTATTTCCCATGCATCAAAAAAAAAAACATGCAACCGTTATTTTATTTCAGTAGGTCAGTGATAATCAGCAACAGCTTGTCTGTGATTTCATTTGGCTGCTTCTCATGCATATTTCACAATAAGCCCCATTGTCTGTTTTGATTCAAGGCATTTCATTTCCATCAAAAGCAGAAAAAAATGAGAAAGGGTGAAAAGCTATGCAAGCTTTGAGAACAAAAGGCTCTCTAGACATTTTCCCCAAATACTTCCATTTGTGTTTTGAAAGCTACATGAGTGTCTTAACACGTGCTGAGTTGAGTCGCAAGGGAGAAGGGGAAGCAAATGTGTGTTTTATGACTGCTTTAATGAAAGGTGGCACAGGAGGAGCAGATTGAGGTTGGCTTTGTAATATCCAATTAAAAAGCAGCAGCTATTTTCACGTCTTTGATCTCGCACTCCCATATTCATAGATGGCCCATTCAGATGAATTTCCAAGAACACTACACAGAGTGGTTGAGATACCTTTTCTGGTGTTTTGAATTTTCACTATATTCCAAACTTGAAGGCTATAACTCATAATTAATCTGCTTCCCAAACATATCTACCCCTCAACATGGCGTGAAACTGACAGTGTTCCTCAGACTCTTTTGATGTGGAAGAGGTTTCCCTTCCACTCAAGGGAAGAAGGTCAGAAATGCCTGCTTGTAATGACGTCATAGCAGATTACATGAGGCTAAGATTACACTTCACAGGAGGTGAGATGTGCACTGACCTAGGAAGCCCACCAATAGTCCAATTGTTGTAGAAATAAAAATAAAAAGGGTGTTAGTAATTTGTAACAGGACTTGCACACCCCGGTGAACAGTATCATAATGAAGACATGCCTCGTTGATGCAGTTTCTTCTCTATAAGCTTCACGCATTGAGTGAGGTCTTCACTGCCGAGAGGGTACTATGCAGTCATATGCCTTTAGTGAACACTTTCATAACGTGGTCAGCCTTATTGAAATATATTAACATGTTCTTTATACATTAGATTTAAAATTTAAGGTCTATCAAGATTCATATGAATTATTAATAACTGTACCAGTTACCTGACAAATTGTAATATTTAAAAATAGGAAGCAAAATAAAATGTTATTACTAAAATTAATTTTCAGTATTTCTTTTGCCTTTTCAATGTGGTTACCAGACAAGTTAAAAATCACTCCAGGGGTTAGCATCTGTGATTCACAGTGCTGCATGTACATTAAGTAGTATTGAGCTAAGCTGAAGTTTCTTTCCTCTTTTTTTTGCTTTCTTATTTCATAACTCAGAAAGAGATGATCCTGTGAAAAGTTCTCAACCATGTTCAGAAACAGCCTGTTTATAAGAAGCATGACTTGCTATATGCTCTCTGGCCAACAATTAAAATCCTGCTGTGGGAGGAGAAGTCAATAGTTTTCCAGCTGTGCCTCTGTCTGTGTGGGTAATTCTAATTTGGGAGTGATGTTTTAGAAAGTACTACTGGTACAGCTCTGAGGTTATTTCTGAAAACATGCTTCTGTTGATAAGAGTATTAATATTATTTTTCATGGTCATAGCTAGTATTTATTTATTTTTTTATTTATTTTACATCCCAAGGGTACTCTCTCCCTTCTCTCCTCCAGGTGCTCTCCCTTCTCCCCCATCCTTTCCCCCTCCCTTTGCCCCAAGACAAAAAGAGCCCCCCTCCCTCTGTATGAACCTTCCCTAGCACATCAAGTCACATCAGGACTGAGCAGATCTTCATCCAGGCAAGGCAGCTCTGCCAGGGGTAGGGGAGAAGTTATCCAAAAGCAGGCAATAGAGTCCATGTTAGAAACATCTCCCTTCCCCCACTCCACTTGCCAGGCAACCCATAAGAAGAGGAAGCAGCCCAAAGGCTACACGTGTGCAGGGGGCCTAGGTCCAGATCATGCATGCTCCTTAGTTGATGTTGCAGTCTCTGAAAGCCTCCGTGGGACTGGGTTAGTTGTCCCTCTTGGTCTTCTTGTGAGGCTCTTATCTGCTTCATGTTCTTCCATCTTTTCTCCAACACTTCCACAGGATCCCTGGAGTTATGGTCCATGCTTGGCTGCAAGTCCCAGCATCTGTCTCTGATCCACTGCTGGCTGGAGCATCCCAGACTACAAGCAAGTTAGGCTCCTGTCTGCAAGCATAGCAGAGTGTCATTATTAGTGTCATGGGGCTGGCTCTTTACTGTAGGGTGTGTCTCAGGTTGGGCCAATCATTGGTTCGACTTTCCGCCAGTCATCGTTCCCTCATTATCTCTGCACTTCTTATAGTCTGGGTAATTTTTGGATTACATGTTTGGTGGCTGGGTTGTTGTTCCCTTAGTTCTATTAGTTCTACTTGCCTAAGAGGTGGTCACTTCAGTCTTCATGTCCCTCCCTATTAGGAGTCTCAGCTAGAGTCACACATATGTCCTCTCTGGAGCCTATTCTGTTTCAGGCCTCCAGCTTGACAAAGAGATGTCCCCCCTCAGTTTCCCCTCTTGTTCCTAACCCTCCTATACTCACCCTCATGAATATTAATGTTTAATACCCATTTCCAACTTTTGTCCTCATATCTACCTTAGATTGATTTAGTTTTCAACAGGGAAACACTTTCTTCCTTTTTTTTTTCATCAAGGGTCATTTATTTATTTGTTTGTTGCTTGTTTATTTGTTTTTTTTAAATTTTATTTTTCTCATTAGTTACATTTTTTTTTTTT
>NW_026587838.1:0-2016 GCF_907164565.1 Psammomys obesus
TGTGTGTATGAGTAGCTGTATTGTTTTATTTGTATTGTTTTAGCTCTCTTAAATGGCCCCTAAATTTTCCAGATTGTGTCTCTAACTACTACAGAATTGTATGGTTCCTTAATTCACACTAAGTTTGACTTTCAACAATTTGTTCAGTGTGAATATCTTTTTGTCATGCTTTAGCTTCCTTGAAACTCAATATTAAAAGCTATCGAGTAGAACCAACTTATTAAATGTTACTTTAGAGTGCAGTAAAATGTTGTATTAAGCAATGTTTAAGAAAGATACTTTAACTGTTTTGAAATTCATTATGAATGACAGAGCGAAAGTCATTTCATAGTATTTCAGAGACATAGATTCAAATGTTCTTGGTCCAGCATGTCTGTAGAATTGATAATACAAATAAAGTTTACTTTAATTTAAAAGTTTTGTTTTTCTGAAAGTCCATTTTTAATCAGAAAGCATCAGGCAGAGGCTGCATTAGTTGTTGTTTTCATTGGAAGAGAGTTTTTCACTAATTTTGTGTGTGAACTCTATTCTCATTAAGAGGTTTTTGTTTTCCACACCTACTAGGTTGTATGATCTTCTGCAATCTAAAGGGATGAGGAAGATGCAGTTCAGGGCTGGTGATTACCCTCAGTCATAGAACCAGTGCAGGAATCCTATTTTCAGTGCTGTGTCTCAGTCTCCTGTTCACTTCATTACTATCCTTTTAAGTCGGTTGTATCTCCAGGAGCCAATGGGTTTTTCTGGGCCAGGTAATAAATGAAACAAACTGATTTTTAACAGAGTATTCATGTGATGTCATCTCTATCTTTTCTTTGAATATTCTGACCAAGTTCTTTCTTCCTAGGTGGTAAAGTTTGTTTTCCAGGTATAGCGAGTTTATATATTTATCATGTAAACCCTATTGAAGTTTCACCTTCAAGTGCAGCCATTATACGATATCTGTGTGTACTGACCATGAGCCACAAACCCACTGCAGTCCCTAGCAAGAATTTATGATACATATTATACAGTTTCATTATAGTTACAAGAGTATGCAAAAATTCTTTCCTTTCGCCCTGAGTTCCATATGTTTGGGGTTTTTTTTCTTCTTGTGTCAAAGAAAAAAGTTTCATCGTTCCCTCTGTTTAATCCCTTTTGCTTGCCCTCTGATGGTATAATTAGAATGTGAATTATTTAAATCTCTGTAATTGAAGTTTCAGAAATATGTGATGCTGCTCACTTGACTTAAAAAAAGACTAAATATATAAACAGAAAAGTTTCCTAACTGAAAACAATTGAATGAATTTGTTGTTTATTAGCAAATAGTAGTGAAGCCTACACTCTGAAACATGTCTATATATGGGGGCCACATAATGAAACAGTGCTTATCACAGCGAGTCCACATTTCCAGCAACCGATTAGACACTGCACATCGCTGTCATGCATGGTAGCTCACTCTCCAGATTCCTTAGACCTGGAACCCCATGGAGGAAGTGGTGGCAGAGCTAGTCTGAGGCGAGAGGTAGCTGCCCTTGGAGACATGAAGGCATGCCCTTCATGTCCCAGCTCCACAGAGAGGCAGGAGACCAGCAGTTTAGGGGCTGCCTGGGCTACATGAGACTGGATTAAAAAAATAGAAACGAGCAGTAGCTGAAGAAGGGTAGACACAGAACATCAGATAAAGGGCCATACTATCCCTTGTGATCTTCACAATTCAGCCTCCTAGACATGACATGGTGCTCTGTGAATTTGCACTGTGTGACTGGAGCCAAAGCCAAACCAGAAGAAGCTACAGCTCTGACCCTCGCGATGTCACCCGCCATGTAGTCATGGCGGACACCTGGTGAACATGCTCCGCTGTTTCTGGAGACGCTTTCTCATCCCTCAGTTCAGAAGATGAACCCATACCTGTGTGCTGAACACCACTGGTTTTTTAAAATAGCTTCCAGAGTTACATGGCTTTCATGTTTTGTTTGGGTTTTTTGGTTGTTTGGTTGGTTTTGCTTTATTGAAAACAGATTCTTCTCTCATATAGTA
>NW_026587839.1:0-2528 GCF_907164565.1 Psammomys obesus
AAGAACTGGGAAGGGAAGGGCTGAAGTTGATGTACCAAGAAATTGGAAGCAGGAAACAACCAGGACTAGCTATGCTCAGATATGATAAAGTACTTTTAAAACAAAACAAATTATTCGGGAAACAGACAGCTAATAAATAATTAATAGAGGGAACATCCAATCAACATACTATCATGAATATAAATATGTAACCAATGAATGTTTGGTGTATACAATATCATCAAACAAATACTCCTATCACTATTCAGTGGGTAATGATAATACTCAACCCTTGTCAATTGATAAAACATCCAAACATAAAAGTTGATAGTTTACTGCAGATACCATTCACTCGAAATCAAATAGACTTAGATATTACCCCGGTTAATTTTTGTCAAATTAAAACAAGGTAGGGTCCTATGAGAAGAAAATTCTTTAACTCAAGAATTGCCTTCATCATATTGGCACATAGTCGAGAGATTTTGGGGCATATTTTTGTTTCTTCTCTGATGGAGATGCCACTCCTGGGCAGGTAGTCCTGGGCTGTGTGAAAAGGCAGCAGTGCAAAACAGAAGAAATAGGCCAGTAAGCATCGTTTCTTTATGGTTTTTACCTACAGGTTCATGCCTTGATTTCTGCCCCCATTTCCCTGGATGATGAACTTATAAGATGGAAGATAAAATAAACCCTTTCCTCCTTAAGTTGCCTTGGTTCTGGTGTATTTCATGGCAGCAAGAAAGCAAACTAGGACAATTTTCCAAACAGTAGCTACAGAATACACATTTTCTCAGCAGTCCTTGGGACATTCTGTGATATAGATAACACTTGAGGTCATTGTTTAAAATTAAAACAATATTTTCTCTCTCTTATATATTTGGTTGTGAGCCTACCCTTTAATGGATGAGCCATCGCTCCAGCCCAATATTTTCTCTCTTAAAATTTAAAAATTTCCAAATCAAATGAAAACTATCTTCTTAGAAACTTTGAGAACAGAAATAAGATATCTAAGAGGAATATCTATGAATGATTTAGTTTAAAAACTCAGAAATAATAAGGTAAATGCTAACAATGCACTTTGACACTCCTAAAAGTACAAAGCACCAAGCACCTCCAAATCAGTAAATGGAAAGGGTAAAAGTTATAGCGGCAGATATTAATAAGTTGGAGCATAAAAGGAAATGGCGGTTTGATGGTAATATGGTAGTTTGAATAAGAGTGTCCCCATTCAGAATCATAAATTTTAATGCTTCTTCTACACTTTCTATAGTTTATACAGTTTGTAGTTTGGAAATGATTAACAGATTTGCTGTTCTCACAGTATCACTCGGATGAGCTTTGGTGATTCAAAACCACATACCAAGTCCCATCTATCTGTCTGTCTGTCTGTCTCCCTCCCCCATCCTGCACCTTTCAGATCATATGTGAGCTATCAGCTAATGTTCCCACTCCATGCCTCCCTGTCTGCTGTCACACTCCCCACCATGATGGACATAAACTAACCCTCTGAAACTGTAAGCAAGGCCCCAATTAAGTGCTTTTCTTTTGTATTGCCTTGACCATAGACAGGGTCTCTTCACAGGAAAAAAAAAAAGGAACCAAGAAGTGGGTCCCAGGGATTGATATATTGCTGTGGCAGGCCTGGCCTGACCATGCTGTTTGTTTATGGAATATGTGCATTGGAGCTTTGAAATAGGAAAGTGGCTGAACTCTTTAAATGAGGCCTAATGGGCGTTCTTCTCAGAATGTTGAACTATAATAATGTGGAGAACCATGTGGAGTGCCAGCTTGAGAGGTTTCAGAGGACAACAACAGCAACTGGCCTAGAGACCATTCTTAAAATGCTTTGTCAAAAAGTTGGCTGCTTTTGGCTCTCGTCCAAATAACCTGTCAAAGGCTAAATTGAGAAGGATTAGACTAATACTCTTGACAGGAGATTTCAAGACTGCCCAGTATTGACTGTGTCAATATTATTAGTGATGTCTCTTAAGCAGATCTACACATGTCTTCTCTTGCAATAACATGCTGCTTCATTGGTATTGCTCTATGACATAATTTGAAAGCTGCTAATATTTACTCCCTGTTGGTGTATGTAGGGTTTTTCCTCTCTTCTAGTGTCTTATTCAATTACTCTCTTCACGGTTACAAAAATGGATCAGTCCAATTATGTCATAGAGCAATACTAATAAAAATAACATGTGATTCTAACAAAAAGAGATGTGTAAGTCATTGTAATAGAGACAAACCAGAAATAAGACCATATATCCACAATCACCATATTTAAAAAAAATAAATAAATAAAAGCGCCCAAAATATCCACCAAAGAAAATCACTTTCAACAAATGGAGCTGGTAAAACTAGCCATCTAAATATAGAGATTTTGATATGCTCCCTGTCTCCCACTCTTAACAGAAATCAAATGAATGGATCAAAGTTCCTAATGTAAGATGCAACATACTGAACCTTTAGGAGAAGATATGAGAAAAACACTTTACGAGACAGGCACAGTAAAGCTTCTTTAAAACTCATTCTGGAAACAGGTCAGAAAACAA
>NW_026587840.1:0-3035 GCF_907164565.1 Psammomys obesus
TGCCCAGATGTAGCCCATGGCAGCTCAGTATCCAAGTGGGTTCCCTAGTAAGCAGAACAGGGGCTGTCTCTGATATGAACTCAGTGGCTGGCTCTTTGATCACCTGCCCCTTAACTGAAGAATGGATACAGAAATTGTGGTACATCTACACAATGGAATATTACTCAGCAATAAAAAACAAGGAAATAATGAAATTTGTAGGTAAATAGTGGGAACAAGGAAGGATCATCTTGAGTGAGCTATCCCAGAAGCAGAAAGACACAGATGGTATACACTCACTCATATAGACATATAATATAAGATAAACCTACTAAAATCTCTACATCTAAAGAAACTAATCAAGAGGGAGGACTCTGACTAAAATGCTCAAACCCATCCCGAAAGCAAAGAGGATGTACATCAGAACTAGGGCCTTTGAAAGGCTCTGTCCTGCAGACTATCAAAGCAGATGTTGAGACTTATGGCCAACTGTTGGGCAGAGTGCATGGAATCTTATGTAAGAAGTGGGAAATAATAAGATCTGGAGAGGACAGGAACTCCACAAGGAGAGTAACAGAACCAGAAAATTTGAACACATCGGTCTTTTCAGAGACTCATACTCCAACCAAGTACCGGGCATGGAGATAACCTAGAACCCCTGCACAGATGTAGCCCATGGCAGTTTAGTGTCCAAATGGGTTCCATAGTAATGGGGAGAGGGACTGCCTCTGACATAAACTGATTGGCCTGCTCTTTGATCACTTCCCCCTGAGGGGGGAGAAGCCTTAGCAGGCCACAGAAGATGACAATGCAGCCACTCCTGATGAGATCTGATAGACTAAGATCAGAAAGAAGGAGAGGAGGACCTCCCCTATCAGTGGACTTGGGGAGGGGCATGCATGAAGAAGGGAGAAGGAAGGTGGGATTAGGAGGGGAAGAGGCGGTTTTATGGACGGACACTAAAGCATAATTAATAAAAGTTAAAAAATAAAATTAAAATATAGAAAACAAAAAATATTAATTATTGAAATACATAACTCAAAATGTTCTCAAGAATGTATCTTATTAATTTGTAATTTGTGGAAAATGAACACACAAATTTTGCAATATACTATATTTGACTTCTAATGGTACAAACTCTGCAGAAATAAAAGTTTTTATCAATGATGAAGTATGGAATCATAATTATTTGGCACATCTGCTAAGAGCAAAGCAGATGAGAATTCAACACTTTACAATATATGAAGAATTATAGATATCTGCCTTGGCTTCACAACTATTTTACAACATAAAAGACAAATATTTTACCTGATTTAATGTGAGTTATTTGTAAAAATGTTGTTTTTCTATTCCTTATTTCTTAACCTACTGAACATTTTCACATGAAATTCAAAACATGGCTAAGCTTGTATGTTTATATTTAAATACTACAGTAGGACTTCATATCAAAAATAACATAGTATTCAAAGTGAACTACTTTGGCGGTTTCTGTTACATATAAGTTTATTTTGTCAATGATATAACAAATGTATTCTGATAAAGTAAGACTATTCTGATAGAAGGAAAGAAATTCAAGTCTTGACGAAAGCAATGCACTTAAAGGACATAGGATACATTTTCAGTCTTACAATTGTAAAACTGTAAGATTACCTATATACTTGGCTATATTTTATAATTTTGTATGTTTTTATAGCTAAGAAAGAATTTATAGCTAAGAAATAATTTGGTTATTATTTTGATAATTTTGAAAGAAGTGAAAATCAAACCCATGCAATACTTTTTTTCAGGAGTTATGAATTTATTTTACTGGGTACAATATTTTTATTAAATTTTTATTTTTTTAAAAAAATTATTACATTTTATTTGCTTTGTATCCCAGCTGTAACTCCCTCCTTCATTCCCTCCCAATCCACCATCACTCCCTCATCTTCTCCCATGCCCCTCTCTAAGCCCCCTGATAGGGGAGGTCCTCCTTCCCTTCCATCTGACCCTAGCTTATCAGGTCTCATCACGCCTGGCTTCAATGTCTTCTCTGTGTTATGATTTTTTTTTAATTTATTTTTTTTCTTATCAGTTACATTTTATTAACTCTGTATCCCAGCTGTATCCGCTTCCTCATTCCCTCCCAGTCCCTCCCTCCCTCATCTCCACCCTACCCCTTTCCAAGGCCACTGATTGGGGGGGGGCTCCTCCCCGTTCATCTGATCCCGTTTTATCAGGTATCTTCAGGACTGGCTGCAAAGCCCTCTTCTGAAGGTACTGATCATAGACACATACATGGCCTCCCGAAACTTACTGCCTCTGTGCAGCTGGAGCCTGTTTCTGAAATAACAGAGCAACTGAGGAATTGCTGTGTAACACATTTCCTATTAATTTTTCTCTAGGCTTAAATTACATGCATGTAAACCCTTGTCATGACTCTCTTCAGACATCAAATATCCTATAAAAATACGCATAGAATAGAGGGTGATGGATACTAATTACTTTACATGATGAAAAATATGTGTATATTTTATTATTATATACTGCTTCAAAATAATTATTTATTTTATGATATTATTATATCTTAGACATATCATTTAAGAAAAAACACAACACCTATGCTGAAAATCAAATACAAAATTATTCAGGTAAAAAGCCATTCCTCTTCTTACATAAAATTCCATTCACTCTGCCCATCAGTTGGCCATCAGGCTCAGCATCTGCTTTGACAGTCTATACTGCAGAAGCTTTCAGAGGCCCTCTGTGGCAGGTTTCAAGGTTGTTTCCTGTTTTCTTCTGGCTTTCAGAGGCCCTCTGTAGCGGGTTCCAAGGTTGTTTCCTATTTTCGTTTTCTTCTGATGTCCATCCTCTTTGCCTTTCAGGATGGGGATTGAACATTTTAGTTAGGGTCCTCTCTTTTGCTTAGTTTGTTTAGATGTACAGATTTTAGTGGGTTTATTCTATATTGTATGTTTATATGAGTGAGTATATACCGTGAGTGTCTTTTTGCTTCTGGGACAACTCACTCAGGATGATCCTTTCCAGGTCCCACCATTTACCTGCAAATTTCATGA
>NW_026587841.1:0-3702 GCF_907164565.1 Psammomys obesus
ATAGAGTATAAGGAAAAAGGATATCCACACAATATAGGATGACTAACCAATATTAGTATGTGGGAAATGTTCTGTTACAAATAATGTATTTGTTCATTGCCAAAGGCACTTGATGTAATTGTAACTGTTTTGTATTTTTAAGGTTGTGTTAATTACACTACTCTATGTAATAATCTCATTCTGTCTTCAGATGTGGAGGAAAAAAACCTTAAGAAAAGATGGCCCCGCATGAGTTTGCTATTCCAAAAGGGCTCTGTGCCCCACCTTGACAAAATGTGCACAGGCCAGACATTGGGAAAACATGGACAATTGTTTGGGAAAGAGCTGGTCGCCATTTGTAAGGATGGCGAGCTGCCCAGTGCAGTAGTGGTGGGTCCTACAAGGTTCTTTTCTGGCTGTCCTAAGGCTAAGGTCTGCGTCTTAAATACCCCCTCCCTAGCCTTCAGTTCTGTCCTCAAAAGGAGAAACAATCATAATTCAAAGGGTTGGCTTCAGAATAGGGAGGTAAAAGAGGGTATTCACCTGAAACAGGTATTGGGAAAGGTGGGTTTAGTCATTTTAACTATGGTCAAAAACCTGATAAGAAAATGTTGCCTGGAGTTTCAGAGTTATCCTTAAGGTGGTATGAGAACAACAAGAGATGGAGGCAACAAAGCAGTTCAAGGTTCTCTTCAACCATGCCAGCTTTTGCATTGTACCTGTAAGCAGGGTTGGTCTGGTTCATAAGAAGCAAGAGTGCCCTGTGCTATAGATGGAATGACAGGTACTTCCCTTTCTTCCTCTCAGGACATGCTGTCCGTCATCAAAGAGAAAGGTCCAAACACTGAGGGTGTTTTCATGTTGTCAGCAAACATCACTTTGTGCAAAATTCTTAAAGACAATCTAGACTGTGGGAAGCATGTAAACTTCAAAAATGAAGATGTTCATGTCGTCACTTCAGTCCTAAAGGTAGGGTGATTCCTTGTGTCATCCACCCTCAGGGTTCCTCTAGGTCTCTGTGAGAAGTTTTCTTCATAATGCATTACCTGATTGATAGTAGATACCACTGGAAGAAATCTGGTAACTTCAAAGGTTCCCCTCATATTCACAACTGAAGGAGTAAGGATTCCAGCATAAAACAGCCACCATAAACTCTAATGTAATGAAGAATATTCCATTCTCCTCATGGGACACATGAGGATCTATGGGACACATATTATTTCAAAATAATAATAGTGTGGGGGGGGGTCATTTCATATTCACATGTGTCGCCTGGTATGCATGCCTAGTCGCATGCCATTGGTACCAGTGTTCTTCAATTACTGTCACTAGTTTTTCTGAGAGACAGGTTTTTCTTCCTGAATATACAGCATATCTCTCTGTCAAATGTATCTTCATTACAAATCCCTTTAAGATCTCATGATCTCTCTTTCACGCACACACACACACACACACACACACAACTAATACTCAAATACAAATCTTCATGATTAGGAAACAGGCATTCTTAATCACTGAGCTCCATAAAATATTTGTTTCATTATTAAAATTAAAATTCAATTACAACATTTCATTTCTTCCATTTCTTTGTTGTAAGATTTTTCCCCACATCCTCCCGCTTCCTGTCAAATACATGGCCCATTTTCTTTAATTGTTTTTATTATATAAATACATATAAATCCATTAATATGTTAAACATCCTGATGAGTCCCATTATGGTTGGTAGTATATGTATTATTTCTGAGCTAACCATTTAGTATTGGATCACCATTTAGGGGTTTATCTTCAGGAAGAACTAATTTTCTCACACTCAATAGTATTTATGTGCATATAGTTCTTTGTCTAAAGTTTGGCTTCATGACATTTCCTCATCCAACTAACGTGGATGATGTTTTTCATCAGGTATTGTTGAAGCAGCCATGTTGTTGGACTATCATGAATAAGGTCTACCCCTCATTTCTAGATGACCCAGATTTAAGATAGATTATCTGATCCTCTGTTTTATAGTCTTTCCGAGTCTTTTAACTAAAGTTCCCTGAGCCCACCGTTCAAGAGTTACCTTGCATATATGTTCATTGGGCTACGAACCATGGGAACATTTATTCTCTGTATTTTGTACAGCTATGGTTTTGTCTAATAGTCTCATTCCATTGCAAAGAGAACCTTTGATGAAGGGGTAAGAGCTACATTATCTGTGTATATTAGCTTAACTATTTAGAATGTCTTTAGGACAAGACCTTCTCCTCTAATAGGCATGATTTTAGTTACAGGGTTTCCAGTACTAGGCCTGGTTTTCTGCTGCTGAGAAATCACACAATTACTTACCACCTTGTCATCGCTGCCGTTCACAGGTGCAGTTGTGTAGGATTACTCTTTCCTGTCCCCAGCCCCTACTGTAGTTTGCATAGCATCTTTGAATACTGTTAAACCTAGTCCCCAGGGAGGAACGTTACATATCAGACCCAGCTAGTATCTTCCATCTTCTAAATCTGAAGTGCATGGTGTCTTCAGCAATGGAGACTTATCTTCATCTTCTGTGACGTAACCAAGGGTAGCAACAATAGCATGTATACTTAGGAGATTCTCTTAGACTCCTTTAAACCACATCAACTACAATTTTTCATGCCTGGTCTGGGATGTTTATTAGTCTTTGTCCATTGTGTGGAACATTGTTAAACCAAATTTTAATTTTTATGTATAATTTTTATGTATAAATAAACTAATATGATTTATATGCAAGTTTGCTAAGTAAAAGAATATGATTTTTATAGATTTTTTCAAACAACCTGTGTGACTTTTGTGCCTGCTCACTTTCTATACTTCTGTATTTATGTCCCTCCTACCTCCTCAATTAAAACTGTGCCTGCCCAAGTTTATAATATATAGATTTTTAAACAATAAGCAAGAATTTTTCTTGCAATTATTGTAAAATTAAATATGCAATTATTGTATAATCAAAACAAGTTGGGAGGCTTACAAAGAGCTTCATTCACTTACTGACCATAACTCTTCCCATCTTCAAACCTTTCACTTTGGTGTTTGCCTGAAGAGATGCCTCGATCTGTGTGCCCTTCACTGTTATGAGCTATTAATTCTGCTCAGTTGTTTGTCATGTCATACCAGAAACATTTTCTGCACGTAGTCACTTTGGAAAGTCTGCATTCTAATCTCTGTTGAGCAGAGTGTATGGAATCTTATGAAAGTAGTGGGAAATGGTAAGATCTGGAGAGGATGTGAACCACACAAGGAGAGCAACAGAACCAGAAAATTTGAACACAGGGGTCTTTCCAGAGACTCATACTCCAACCAAGTCCCATGCATGGAGATAACCTAGAACCCCTGCACAGATGTAGCCCATGGCAGTTCAGTGTCCAAGTGGGTTCCATAGTAATGAGAAGAGGGACTGCCTCTGACATAAACTGATTGGCCTGCTCTTTGATCACTGACCCCTGAGGGGGGAGCAGCCTTACCAGGCCACAGAGAATGACAATGCAGCCACTCCTGATGAGATCTGATAGATGGGGAAGAAGGAAGGAGAGGGGGACCTCTCCTATCATTGGACTTGGGGAGGGGCATGTGTGTAGAAGGGGGTGGGAGGGTGGTACTGGGAGGGGAGGTGGGAGGGGCTTATGGCAGATACAAAGTGAATAAAGCGTAATTAATAAGTTTTTGTTTGTTTTTTAAAAGGTATGTGTTTGGAAACTATCAAGGTGATTTGAAATC
>NW_026587842.1:0-9039 GCF_907164565.1 Psammomys obesus
GCGGGGCTCGCCGGGCCTTCGGTGCGGTGGGCTGGAACCGGCCGAGCCCGGGGAGGCGGGCGGCCTAAGCGGGAGGACGACCCCGGGAGGAAATGGCACGCAGCTCGGAGGCCGGACCCAGACGCGTCTGGTTCGGGCGGTGCGGCTTCTCCGCGGACACCCGCCGCCTAGAGCCCTTGACCGTCGGCGTGGAAGGCCTCGGGGGCCGCGGGGTCGCACATCCTCCCCCGGGGGAGAAGGGAGAGAACGGCTGGGCGCACGCACAAGCGAATCGACGGCGGCCCTGAGTGGCGGGGCCCCGTGGTACCACGACGTGAGGAGTTCGTGGCTTTCCCCCTCTCGCCTCTTGGAGGTGCTTTACGTGGTCCCGTGCGTGTGTTCAGCATCAGCTGCTTAGTGAGAAGTGACGGGGTGGGTGCCTGGCGCAGACGGTTACTGAGGAGGGACCCCGGGGAGGGAGGAAGGAGCGAGCCGGGACACACACCCGGGAGGGAGGCTGGGCGACCGCGAACGGCAGAGGATGCGGAGCGGGCGTCGTCTGTGCGCGATTGCAGAGGGTCAGCGGGAGTGGGCAGCCCCGAGGATGCTGAGGCCCGGCCTTGAAGGCACGTTGTCAGATGTGGGGAGGCTGGAAGGAGACAGATTGCGAACCGTTTCCCTGCCCTCTCAGGTGCAGGCGTACTATATTTTGGCCACCATAGTGTTTGGGAACTTAAAAAATATATATATATACGTTGCTAGGGTTTAAATTGGGAGTTTCTGTCTTTAAATATAAACTTAAAGTAAACTAAAAAAGTTTATAACATAAACTGAATTTACTTTAAAAATTGTGAGACCTGGTAGCTGTCGTGAATGTTAGCACCCTCAAGTGGACTCTGTTTCCCTATAATACAATTCGTATCACTCACTGCTGTAGTCTCCTACCCTGAAACCGTTTGTCATACTTAGGTAATGTTATCTTTTGGTGAAGTTAAAGGAAAAGGGAAATGGCTTCAGAGCTTTCATTCTGGCTATGCTGAAGAAAAAAAAAAAAAAAATATATATATATATATATATGTATGTATGTATGTATGTATGTATGTATGGCGAGATAAACGATAGATAAAGAAGGCTGAAGATTTCAAGAAAAAAATGTCTGCATGCCTTGGCCAGCTTCACCCCTTAGCAGCTGTCACTCACAGGCCTTTACCTTTGTGACCGTGATTAGGCCAAGCTTGACAAACTTAGAACACGTTGTGGATGAATGTAAGGCCTGTGTGTGTGCAGACACATGTGCTATGTGTGTCTGTATACCTAGATTTGAGCCAGTCACCCCTTCGGCTTTTGAGTCCTCCCTAAATCATCCTCTGTGATGAGGTCATGCGCAGTGCACTGATTATTTTTGTTTTTATGAGACAAGGTTGCACCCTGCAGCCCAGCTGCCTCCTAGCTCGACGTCCTTCTCCCTTTAGCGCATAAAGGCAGGATTATGGGCATGCACCATCATTCCTGGTTCAGATTTTTACAAACAAAACAAAACCCCCTCAGAGAGCCTCAGTTCGCATAGTTTTGCCTTCACTCGTGTGCATTCACACATAAACTTGTGCGTGAAGTTCTTTTGAGCTTCAGGACATCCATTCACCAAAACATTTATGTGTGCAACATAAACTCAAGGTTACCAATGCAATAAATCCAAGTAAAGTTTAATTTAGTATAATAAATGCTATTTTGCTGTACTCAGCTTAGGCTCTCTGTGTGAATATGTTGAATTTAGCAAGTCCAATCAACTGGCTTTTAGGCTAACCAGTTGCTTTTTCTGCTAATTCCTACAAAGTTATGTCACTTTGCCCTTTACCAGGTAGAGGTACAGGGAGTCATTTGCATGCTAATCCTGCCTGTGTTTTCTCCTTGACCAGTTGTGTTCATTGTGTCTGAACACTGAACAACACTGAATATGCCCAGGTGTGTTTGTCTATTTAATATTTTAAAGGATTATTTTCTCAAAGAAATCACAGAACAGAACACTTCTCATAAAGAACTCCTAGGTCCTCAAATACATGCATAACACTCCCGTTGGAGAGTAATCCACCTTGTCGATGGAGGGTGTTTGGAGGGCTGGTATGCCGGCCTTCCTTCCTGCTTGTAGCAGGCATGTTAATTGATGGTCAGGCATTGGATCTTAGTATCCTTTCTTCTCAGAGCCTGTGTTGAGCGGCAAGTTCTCAGTGTAGCCACAGCCAGGCTTTCAGGGCTGAACTTGAACCCTACTTGCCAGATAGGCAGGAGGTGCTACAAGTAGTTCTCAACCTGTGGGTCATGACCCCCCACGACAAGGGCTGTCAAATCATCACAGTGGCAAAATTACACTTATGAAGTGAACAAAAGTACTTTTATGTAGCAAAATACTTTCATGGTTGGGGTCACCTCAGCATGAGAAACTGTATTAAAAGGTTGCAGCATTAGGAAAGTTGAAAACCACCGCTCTGGATATGGAGAATTTTTTTTTTCTTCTAGCTTTAGTGGTTTAGCTTCATCAGGAAACAGTGTGAAAGGTTTTGTTTGTTTGGTTTCTTTTTGTTTTTTGGAGACAGGGTTTCTCTATACAGCTCTGGCTCTGTGTCCACCAGGCTGGCCTCAGACTCAGATTCTCCTGCCTCTGCCTCCCAAGTGCTGGGCCTAAAGTGTGTACTGCCACACCCAGCTAGCAGTGACAAAATTTTGAGAAGGGAGTAGTAGGAGGACTTGCCCATTGTGGTACCTGGGACTTCCTGGTATGGAGAGGGAGGAAATCAGAGGCAGGTCTGCGATCTGCTGTGTTTTGATGCATTTCTGTGTTGTTGGTGAGCTGGGTGCTCCTGGTAGAGTTGGTGGGCTGTTTATGATATGTGTGTGATGGGGTGAAGTCTAGGTGCTTCCCTTGGGCAGTCTTCTTAGTTGGTCACTGAGTGCTGAGTCTGTAGTATGTGCCTGGGGTTGCTCTGATCATCTGGGATGTTGTGTGAGCAAGCAACAACGCCTTCTGATGGGTCGGATCTAGCAAGGAAGACATTTAAGATGTGAAGACCCATTTGGGTGAATGTTGTAGAAAGGAAGTACCTGGTGCTGTGGGCATGTACAGCTAGAACGTCCTTCCCATTTCTGAATGCCTAATGGATTGGTGGGTATCGGAAGGAATTTGGGGATATGTGTGTGGGAGGGAAGTGTGCTTCAGGCAGAGTCCTAAGGTCCAGCAGAAGGATTAGGAGAGAGATTTGAGGTGCTGGGGATGCCATAGGGTTCAGGCTGTAGACTTTGGATTTGGGACCTGATCCTTTTTTTTTTGAGACAGGGTTTCTCTGTGTAGCCTTGGCTGTCCTGGACTTGCTAGGCCAGGCTGGCCTCAAACTCACATTGACCTATCTGCCCATCTCTGTATCCCTGAATGCTAGGATTAAAGGCCACCTTGCCAGGCTTTAGTTTTCATCTCAAAAGGATCCGTCTTGCTCTAGAACCTAGAAGGAGGCCACAGTGGACAAAATGTTCTGAGGGACAGTAAGCTAAGGCTGGTGAAGTTGACTAGGGGGAACAGGTTGATACTTAGAAATGTAAGGAAAAGCTTTGGAGATGGGAGCAAGGCTGGGGGGGGGCTGGAGATGGCCCCCAGGCTCTAGGCATGTCAGGGTCCTGCATGGAGAAAACTGGCAGGAGCAGGGTGTGGCTGTGCAGAGAGCCTGAGTTTGAGGGGCCCCTGAAGAGCAGAAGCATGTTCCAGCAGGCAGTAGTCTGTGTGGACCTGGGGCTCAGGAAGAAAAGCTGGGTGATGGTACAAATTTGAGGCTCCTCAGAGTTTAGCTACAGGAGATTCGCTGCTTAAGAAGAGCTTAGAGACCACACACTTCAGGGAGGGAGGGTAGTTCAGTTGGAGGGTGCTCGCATCGAGTGCTCCAAGTCCTGAGTTCGATCCTCAACATAAACCATGTGTGCTAGCTCATGCCTGGAATCCTAGCACTTGCAAAGTTGAGGCAGGAGGATGAGAAGTGTAAAGTCATTCTAGCTACATAGGATATTTGAGGTCAGCCTACCCTATTTCAAACAAAAGACACACACACACACACACACACACACGCACACACGCTACAAACTGACTGGAAGCTTACACCCTATTTTTGTCTCTCTGACATATTTTTAGTTTGTTTTCTTTGCCCAAAATGTATATGCATGTGTGTCTTTGTGTGTGTGTTTATGTGTGTCTGTATTTATGTGTCTGTGTGTGTTCATGTGTCTCTATGCTTGTATCTGTTTAACGAGGGCCAGCAATGAGCATTGGAATTGTACATTAAAGTCTAGACCCTGAATTTTGGAAAGAGACCGTTTAACAGCACCCTCCTCACATTGCTCTTTACATTAAAAAATTTGTTTTTTTATTTTATGTATCTGAGCGTTTGCCTCTTTGTATGAAAGTGTACCGTGTGGCTGTCAGGTGCTCACATAGTCCAGAAGAGGGTGCTGGATCCCCTGGGACTGGAGTTATGGACAGTTGTCAGCTGCCATGTGAGTGCTGGGAACTGAACCTGCGTTCCCTGCAAGAGCAGGAAGTGCTCTTGACTTCTGGGCCATCTCTTTAGCTCTTCTTTTTACATTTATTCAGCATGTTTGTGTGTGTGCTCGTGTGCATGTAGGTGTTTGTGGAGGCCAGAGGACAACTGGCTTGCAGGAGTTCTCTCCTTGTTCTCACCATGTGTGTCTTGAGGCCTGGACAGCGGGTGCTCTTACCTGCTAAGCCATCTCGTTGGCATTTCCATCTTATTCCCAGAAGCATGGCAACAATGGTCTGGTGATACCCGGTTAGGTAGGACATGTATGTGGTCTTTGGCTTGCCACACTCCCTGCCATCCCTGTGACATGCCTCATGCTGCTCAGGACTGCACTGTTGACTCAGCTTCCCCACGTCAGACTTGAATCTATCTGTAAAGTGAAGTGTGGAGAGGGCGGAGAGTCAACGAGGCCCTGCCTCTCAAAGGGGAGGCGGAGGAGGCAGTACCATCAAAGACCAAAGACCGAGTGGAAGGGCAGGAGACAGGCCAGAGGGTTACAGTGAGGACGGCCACCAGCAGAGCCGGTGCTGCTGTCTTGATTAGACATGTCCTTTGGCCCAGTTGTGTGCAGGCCACCAGTTCTCACCGCCTGTGCAGGATGCTGGGTGGAAGGTGGACTGTGAGGCGTGGAGGGATGGAGCCTGTGGGAATCTTCGGGTGTGTACCATCAGGCCTAGTTTACACAGCCCCAAGGAGTGGACGCCAGGGCCAGGCATGTTAGGCAAGCCCTCTCCCAGCTGAGGCACATCCCTGCTCAGTCCAGTCACTGGTTTCCCAGAAAACAACGGTGTGGATGCCACAGAATGGCGAGGCCTCTGAGCCGAGAGTCAAGAAAACCCCCTGGAAAGACCAGGTTGTGGTTAAATCTGGCTCTGTCTGTGCCAGGCACAGCCCGATCTCTTCACTTGTTATCTCAGGCAGTCTTCAGAGGGACCTTGTGGTTCATTTGTCCGGATTTTCCATCCTTTTGGGGAGGAGTAAACTGAGGCTTAGAGAAGTATCTTCACAAGGCTGGAAAGGGCAGAGCTGGGATGGGAGTCCAGGTGTCACATCAGGTGTCTACACTCAAAACCTTTACCTCCAGTAAAGGTGGCGTGTGTGTGTGTGTGTGTGTGTGTGTGTGTGTGTGTGTGTGTCTGTCTGTCTGTCTCCCTACCCCACTTCTGGAATTGAACCTAAGGCTTATGACATACATGGCAGTGCTGACCAGCCCCTGCCTCCACCCTAGGTCTTTTTCCCAACAGCACACTGGGCTACTATAGCTTTGTAATAGATTTTACAACTGTTAACTTAAGTCTTGTGATTTGGCTGTTCTGGGGGCTGGAAAGGCAGATCAGCAGTTAAGAGCATGTGCTGCTCTTGCAGAGGACCCAGGTTTGGTTCCCACCATCCACAGCTCGTAACTGGGCTAAGCTGGGTCATTTGCATTTACATAACTTTTAGAATTATCTTGTCAGTTTACACAAACAAGACTGGCTGGGATTTTGCCACTTGTTTGTGTTCGGTGCTGGAGATTAAGCCCAGGGCCTGCGGAGTGCCAGCTAAGCTGTGTTCTGCCACTGAGCTGTGTGTCCAGCTCCCTCCTGGGGTTTTGATTAGGAGTGTGTTGACTGCTGGGAGACTTTTCCAGAAAATAGTCACGTGGTTTCTATCTCATTTATCGGGCATTAGAAGGCATTCTGCTGAAGTGTGTGACCTCAGGTCAAATGTTGCTAATGGCAATTACAGGCGAGGTCGATAAGGAAGATGAATGGAAGGGCCAGCAATAGATGGCCAGTGGTAGCTGATTCTTAGCCATTGTGGTAGCAGGGTATACTGAGACCTGGGCACACAGGACCTTCCAGGCCCTGGGTGAAGAGCAGGCAGTGTTCACCTGCAAGAGTATTAGCTTAGGGCTAGTGAAATGGCTCTGCCGGTAAAGGTGCTGTCGCTGACTTGAATCCAGTCCCCAGGACCTACACGGGGAGGGAGATGACCAACTGTCATAAATTGCTTTCTGACTTCTGATCACATGCATGTACAAGTTTGTATGTGAACACACACACACACACACACACACACACACACACACACACAGGCGAATGAGTTTAGTGCTGTTTGCTCTTTTAGTCAAGAAAGTTAGAAATGTGGATTCTATGCAGTCTCCCAAGTTCTAAAATTGAAAACATTGACCGAGTCAGAACTCCCTGTAGGCTGCCAGTCTGTGACCTCTGCCTTAGACGGGTTGTATTTTAGTCTTTATTTTCATCATCTGTAAGCATGAAGGTGTTGAATTCAGTCTCGAGTTTCTAGTTTAATGATTCACAGTTTCACAAGAGGACAGTGTCAGAATAACTGAAAGGTTCTGGAGGTAGAAGAGGACATCTGCAGAAAGAGTAGCCAGAGAGCCCGACCAGGTCTCTCGTTCACGTAACACCACATATTTTTGATCTTCATCCTTACACCGCAGTGAGGGGCACGGGATGGCTTGGCTAAGCACAGGTGAGCTCACTCCGCTGTCACACGGTCTTGGGAGGCTCTGGGGATAGGCTTCTCCAGAGGGCGAGCAGTTGTAAGGGCCTTGGAGAGTTGAAGGCAGGTCCCTAACTAGATTTATAATTGAGCCTGGCTGAAGTGTCAAGGCTCTTGGGTAAGGGTTGAAGCCCTTGTGGGAACTCTCAGGAGGGAGGAACTTGGCACGTGTGTATCTTTGTGAGCTTGCGCCTGTCATAGTATCTAACACACAATTAGGTTTTTATAAATTAATAAGGGATGGAGTGATTCTTTGAAGAAGGAATGAAAGGTTTTAGGTCAAGGTAACCAAGAATCTTGTCTGAGCATTTCAAGGACTGCCAGTCGGATGCTTCTAGGAAGTGCGTTTAGAATGTTAAATGGGAAGTCCACCGTGCCTCAGAGGTGGAAATAGCTTACCGAGTTTTCAAGCTTGACCCTGAGCTCTGAGTTCTGATTAATATGACACGATTAATATGTCTCCTTATACGGCATGTTTGAGAAATCAAGTTCTGTGAGTATAAGGATGTTAAGGTCTTCATATGCCCTTAAAACTTACAAACACATGCACTTATTTTTTGAATATGCATATTAAATTAAGGGATATTATCACATGTGGGATTTCTCTCCTGGTGCCACGGGTAGTGGCTGAGGCAATGATGAACCAGGCTGTTTCTCAGGTGGTAATTGTAGACGCTGGGGGATGGGTAGAAGATGGGTTTCATCCTAGTTGTCTCTAGTTTCCGTGTATCTGAAAGCTTTCACGCTAAGTATTAGTAAATCAGAGACTCAGAGGCTCCTGAGTCTCTGTGAGTCTTTCAGTCTTTCTAAATAGCATGGTCACGATTTCCTCACTACCATACTTCCATAATATTTATGTTACGCTAGATACTTTTCAGTAATTACTTTTTAACTTTTATTTGTGCGTGTGCCTGTGAGTTTATGTGTTCTATGTGTGTACAGGGCTCTTGGGGGCCCTGGAGCTAACCTATAGCACTGTGAGCTGCCGGATGTGGATTCGGGAAAGAGGAAAAGAGCATGGTAGAAATAGGAATGTGGGCTTTGAGAGAAGTGGCTGTGGCTTGCCCTTGGGCAGGACATTGAACTTACCTGCGTCTGGGTCCTCAGGTCTGTAAATTCAGGTAGGGCAACTTCCCTGCAGGACTGTGGAGAAAGCTAGGGGGAAGTGGACCAAGCGTCTGAGGACGCCTCTGGTTGGCCCTAAGGGCTCAAGTCTGGTATACTTTTATCATTAGAGAAGGACAGAGTAATGGAAGGGTGAGAATCTGCCCCGGGGAATCTCGCTGTGACCTCTCTTCCCTGTATGAATTACAAGTGGCAAGGGTTATGTATACGCACAGTTAACTTACGATTTTAGAAGCATAACTCGGAAGATCAGCCTGTATCACTTTAGGGCGCTTTAGGATCAACTATAACCAGTTGACTGCCCTTTCAAAAGTAAAGAGAATGATGGCTACTGTTGGAGACCTGTTGGCTTGGCCTCCCTTATGAAATATTTTTATTACAGTTTTGTGTGTGTGGCACACATGCATGCGAATGTGCCCATGGCACATGTTTGGAGGTCAGAGGGCAACTTGCCGGACTTGGTTCTTTCTTTCCACTGAATTTTGGTGGCAAGTTTCCCACCTGCTAAGTCACCTTCTCAGTTGGCTGTGGTCTCATTTAATAAACCCCTATCTAGAGATTTAATAATCATTCCTAGGAATGAGTTATGATGAGTTCAGGAAAAGAAATGCTATAGAACTATTAAAGCAAATATAATATAATATAATATAATATAATATAATATAATATAATATAATATAATATAATATAATATAATATAATATAATATAATATAATATAATATAGATGAGCTCCATGATGGCTAGGGCCACACAGGGAAACCCTGTCTCAAAAACCAAAACTAACCAAACAAAAAGAAACCCCTAAAATATAATATAATATAATATAATATAATATAATATAATATAAT
>NW_026587843.1:0-2758 GCF_907164565.1 Psammomys obesus
CGGAGCCAAGGGATGTGGAGGCTGAGCCCGGGGAAGTAGGGGCAGTGTCCGGGTATGGGGGTTTGAAGCACGGGGGCGGGGGCGGAGCCCGTGAAAGGAGAAAGGCAGAGCCCGAGCATGAACAGAGACGGAGCGCGGAGGCAGAGGGAAGCAGATCCCGGGGGGCGGAGGCGGAGCCCGGGGAAGAAGGCGGAACCAGGGCGGAGCCGAGCCAAGGCGGCTCCCGCCTCACTCCCCTAACCTGCTTTTCCTGGTCTCAGCCTACCAGGATGAAGTAGTCAGCTAGCTGAGCCCTGACCGCTGCCACCGCGCCAGGGAAGCTGGTTCCTGTAGCCAACCCTCGCCGCCGCCGCCCACCAGGCCAGGGACGAGCTCAGCGTTTTCCCTTCAGCGTCTGTAGCCATAGCAAGGGCGCTTATGTCACACTTGACAATGGAGGCGCGCACTGCGCCTGCGCTGAGCCTCGCGCAAGCCTCTCCCCCGCCCCCCCTCCCCCCCCAGTAGGTTCTGCCTTCTGGTTCTGGGCGCTGTGAGGCCTGAATTTTACTATTAATTTTACTGAACAAAAGGATCTTTGAGATAAATGTACATCAAAGCATTTCTCTCCTGTTTTCAAATCCCTTGCCTTAGCTACTTTTCTATCACTGTGCTAAGATATCATGGCCAAGGCTGCTTATAGAAGAAACAGTTGGTTTAGGTACCTAGAGTTTCAGAGGGTAAGTCCATGACTATCACTGCAGGGACCATAATGGCAGACAGGAATGGCAGGCAGAGCACCAGAGAGAACAGTGGGTGAGAGCTTACATCCTGATCTACAGGTATGAGGCAGAGAGCTAACTGAGAATAATGTGGGATTTTAAAACTTCAAAGCCCACCCACAGTGACACACCTCTTCAACAAGATCACACCTCCTAATTTGTCCAAAACAGTTCCAAAAAATGGGGACTAGATTTTCAAACATATGAGAGTATAGGGGTCATTTTCATTCAAACAACAACACTTCTCAATAGCTCGTTATGTAGCCAAGAATTAAGATAAAAATTTCAATGTCCCAAATCATCCCAGCCACTCAGCTTCTTGTGCGGTTTTGTTGTTGCTGCTGTTTTGTTTTTGAGAGAGTTTCATATAGTACAGGTTGACCTTCATTCCTGACCTTCCTAATGCTCCATTTATGACATGTGTCACCACACTTGCTCTATGATCTTGTTTGTTTTTGTTTTGTTTTGTTGTTGGCTTGTTTTGCTTTTCAAGACAGGGTTTAAAGCTTTCGCTGGACTGGCATCGCTCTGTAGACCAGGATGGCTTGTTTTTGCCACTACATCTGCTGACTTTTTTTTTTTTTTGAGGGGCGGTATTTTTATCTTTTGTGTAGATGAGTGATAATAAGATTATTTTTCTTGTATGTATATAAGTGTACCACATGTGTGCCTTATATCCCAGGAGGCCATATCACATCATATTCCCTGAAACAGTAGCTACAGAAGATTGTCAACCACTATGGACATGCTAGAAACTCTGCAAAAAAGAAACAGAATGATTTGTTGTGCTTTAAGATTTATTTTTATTACATATACAATGTTCCATCTGCATGTACACCTGAATGCCAGAAGAGGGCAGCAGATTTCGTTATAGATGTTTGTGAACCACCATGTTATTACTGGGAATTGAACTCATGACCTATGCAAGAGCAGCTGAGTCATCTCTCCAGCCCCACAGGAGGTAATATTCATCACTGAGCCATGTCTTCAGCCCCTCTGGCATCCTCTTTAATCTTTATTATTATTATAATTCCTTTCTTCTTCCCTAGTATATTCCAAACAAATTCACCTTCTTTCATTTCACCTACTGAACTAAAATGTTCTCAACTCTCAGCCTTTGAATATGTATGTTCTTTATTTCTTCTGGGGTGTTAAGTCCCTCTTTCTTTTCTTTAGGTTTCATAGTGGAATTTATAGTGATGTATACATTTCTATATATGGTCTATGGATTTGTTTATGGTGGATTACCCCACAAGACTGTAAGCTTATAGAGAAAGAATGGTGTTTGCATGAATCATTTTCTGTGTGTTCAGGACTTAGCACAGTATTGAGTACCTAATTCATAAACAGTAACTATCTGCGGAAGGACAAATAACCTTTTAAATAGTAAATGCCTTGAACAAAGTCTTCATAATCTGATAGTAGTACAAAATTCCCACCGAGAGGATGGGAGCATGGAACATTTTATTTGTTAATGCCAGCCATTGTGCCATCTGTAATAAACTTCTCCTAAAGTATTTTTTATCTTTGTTCTGTTTCTGATGTTAGTAAGACTGCCTCTATGTCTGTTGCCTTCTCTGTGTTATCTTTCATTTATAACAAGTCATTTCATAACAAGTCACTTTCTTTAAGCTTTAGTGAGCTTTAGCATCTGGCTTTACCACATGCAAAGACTATCTGTATCTGTCTGTTTTGTACAGAAGCTAGGAATACAGCTTGGAGATAGAACATTTCCTTCACATATATGAGGTAAAGAAAGAGGAGGTAGAGGAGGAGGAAGAAAAGGAACAGGAGAAACAAAACATTGCTTTTCTTTATGCAGATGCTCTGCCTTAAATACAGGAGTTAACAGTCTTCCTGTCTCTCCCTTTCAGATAAGTTAGAAATTACAGGTACAGCAACAGTGCTTCTTGTTTGGTGTTAGTTTTTATCCTAGTCCTTCTCCTGAAATTCGCTGTATACATGCTTTATACATAGTTGGTTTTATGTACATGTTCATT
>NW_026587844.1:0-1006 GCF_907164565.1 Psammomys obesus
TGTAAAGAAGAAAATGAATGTTACTGTCTTCACAGTAATATCTATTTGTGGTTGTTTTTTGGCCACCTTTTGTTTAACATGATTATTTCAAGTAAGAGTAGATGATTTATTTCACAAACCCACCCAAGAGGTTAAAAATCTGAAATGCTGGTATTTAGGAAAGCAGTCTTCATGAACCAGGAGTGGTGAAGTGTGCTATTAACCCCAGCACCAGAAGAGGAGCTAGAAGGACTAGAAGTTAAAGTCTCCTCCTTCTCTACATGGTAGGTTCAGCTCTCAGTACTGAGTGGTCTGTGTGCTTCACTGTTTCTTTGGCACATGCCCAGCTGGCACAGCTCATCTTTGGCATTCAGTTGAATGACTTAAGTACCTTCTTGCAAAGAAACAGCTACAGAAAACCAGCACTGTTGAAGTGAAGGTAGGGCTAGTGCAGAGGCCTGGCTGGACTCCATGCCCATCCTAATTGGTAGTCCTTGGCCCATGCAGCCCCTCCTGGCTCAGAGGCACCTGGCTTTGTGTGCAGTGTTTCTGCTGTCAGCGCTTCAGTTACAGTAGGGCTTTTTGTTGTTTGACTCTGGGTGAAATGACCATACCTTCTTAGTACCCTGATCACTCAAAAGGGATAAAGAACCTGATAATACGCAAAAATACCAAACTGAATAGTGAAACAAAAGTGAAAACAAGTTAGGATGAGGCTAAAACATACATTCTGGAAATACAAATATAATTAATGGGCTACAATTCAGCTTACCTGGCCTTAAATTGTTTTTAACGTTTACTTTTATGTATGTGTGTGTGTGTGTGCATGTGTGTACATGTCTGCAAGAGCAACAGTGGTTTATACCTGCTGAGCCCTAGGCCAAAACTTCTAATAGTCAAGTTGAGAAGAGTAACCTGGTTTGTAGTGTAATTACTAATGTCTATGCAAGTAAGCAAAACTTGTTAGAATATAGGAAGGTTCTGGGTTATTAGTTGTTCTTTGGATTTTTCACACTCCTTTCATTGA
>NW_026587845.1:0-4613 GCF_907164565.1 Psammomys obesus
AATGGAATTTTATGTAAGAAGTGGGAAATAGTAAGAGCTGGAGGGGACGGGAACTCCACAAGGAGAGCAACAGAACAAGATAATTTGAACACAGGGAACTTCCCAGAGACTCATACTCCAACCAAGGACTATTCGTGGAGATAACCTGGAACCCCTGCACAGATGTAGCCCATGGCAGTCCAGTGTCCAAGTGGGTTACATAGTAATGGGAAGTGGGACTGCCTCTGACATAATCTGATTGGCCTGCTCCAAGTGGGTTACATAGTAATGGGAAGAGGGACTGCCTCTGACATAATCTGATTGGCCTGCTCTTTGATCACCTCCCCCTGAGGGGGGAGCAGCCTTACCAGGCCACAGTAGAGGACAATGCAGCCACTTTTGATGAGAACTGATCAACTAAGATCAGAAAGGAGAGGAGAATCTCCCCTATCAGTGGACTTGGGGAGGGGCATGCATGCAGAAAGGGGAGGGAGGGTGGGACCGGAGGAGGGGAAGAGGGAAGGGCTTATGGGGGGATACAAAATGAATAAAGTGTAATTAATAAAAAAAGAATTAATAAAACACCCATTCATAGATTGAGAAAAAAAATGACCAAAAATCAACAAAAAAATTAAATTTGTAAAACTGATGCTTCACACATCATAAAATAGTAAGGAAAAGCTGGAATGTAGTATCTTATAGATATATGTCCTTTAGCATGGTTATTTATATAATTAGCTATCAAAATGAAATATGTAAATATAATTTCATTTTAATTTTATTCATTCTTAAACATTTCATGTTTCTTAAGACATAAAAATAGTTCTTATAATTTAATGATATTTTCAATTATATTTTAAAAACAGATTGAGCAAAAGGATAATGTTAGCAAGGATTTATAAATTCCTTCCAGTCAGCGATAGAAGAGAGGAAACAGGAGCCTACCACAGATGTCCTCCAGAAGATTCCCACCATCAGGGGATTGAAGCAGATGTAGAGACTCACAGCCAAACTTTGGACAAAGCACATGGGGTCTTATGGAAGAAGGGGCATATAGAAAAGTCCAGAGGGAACAGGAGTACTTCCCCCATCAATGGAGTAAGAAACAAGTATAGGGGAGGGAGAGGGAGGAAAGGTTGGACAGGGAGGAGATGAGGGAGGGGTTACAACTGGGATACAAAGCGAATAAATTGTAAATAATGATAATAATAATAATAATAATAATACTTTTTAAATTAGTAATAATAAATGTAAAAACATTGCTTTCATTTAACAACCATAGCAACGAATATTTTTTATTCTTAGTTTTACTTCTATAATTCTATCAAAAATTATAGAATGGTCATGGATGTTACATTCCTTCCAAAATATTTAACATCACACACACACACAATCATGCATGTGTGTGTACCTGTAAACACATTGTGAATATGTAGTAGAATATTAGCTTAGATAGTGTTATTTGGCTTAGCAGAAGAACAGGTGGGTTACTTTTAAGAATTATAGAAGCTTTCTTTTCCAGGTGGCTTCCTTTACCTTCACCAAGACAAATCTCAAGACACAATAATTTATCATTTAATTTTTCCACAATTAAACAGGAGGTGATGGATAGGAGCCCCACAAGGACCCAATATATCTGGGCACAGGGTTTTTTTTTCTGAAACTGTTTCTCCAACCAAGGACCATGTATGGATATAACCTTGAACCTTTGCTAGGACGAAGCTCGTGGTTTCCCATAGTAAGGGAAACAGGGACTATTTCTGACAGGAAGTCAATGGCAGGATCTTTGACATCCCCACCCCCCAAGGGAGGAGCAGTCCTGCTAGGCCAGAGAGGTGGACTTTGTAGCCAGTCCTGAAGATACCTGATAAAACAGGGCCAGACAAAAGGGGAGGAGATCCTCCCCAATCAGTGGGCTTGGAAAGGGGCAGGGAGAAGCTGAGGGAGGGAGGGTGAGATTGGGAGGGAATAAGGGAGCAGGATACAGCTGGGATACACAATTAATAAAATGTAACTAATAATAATAAACAATAAAAAAAACAGGATGTAATTATTAGGCATCTCCTTTACTTGAAAATTTCCCTGTAGTTCATATGTCAGTACAAGGTATACAGTGATGTAAGTTTGAAGGAAAATTAATATGTCTTATTAACTTTTGTTTTTAGTTACCACTTAAAATTTATGTTACATGTAGAACTTAACCATATATATCTTATTTTTTATCTGAATATGTGGCATCATGGTGGGTAACTATAAGTAGTATATCAGAATATATTTCAGTTTCTTTTTTTTTCATTTTTTTTAATTTTATTTTTCTTTTTAGTTACATTTTGTTAACTCTGTGTCCCGCTGTATCCCGCTCCCTCATTCCCTCCCCAACCCTGCACTCCCTCCCTGGTCTCCTCCCTGCCCCTTTCCAAGTCCACTGATAGGGGAGGACCTCCTCCCCTTTCATTTGACCCTGTTTTATCAGGTATCTTCAGGGCTGGCTGCAAAGTCCTCCTCTGTGGCCTAACAGACTGCTCCTCCCCTGGGGGGGGGGGGGGAGTCAAACAGCCTGCCCTTGAGATCCTGTTAGAAATAGTCCGTGTTCCCCTTACTTAATGACACTAGTTTTGAAAATGGTACCTTCAAATCCCACATAGTAGATTATAGTGGAAAACCATTTCTTCTCTGGACTGTAGGAAGACTCCAAAGAGCACTGGTCACGACAGTTCTGGATAGAAATTCAGAGTTTGCCAAAAAGATTGTGTAAAATAACTGTAGAAGACAGTGCAGATATAATGATTGCTTACTTCAGAACAAGTTATCCATCCAGAGAGGATAACTAGTGTCCTGTAAGACACCAATTAAATTTATTTGGAATCTCAAAGTAATGAGACTGAATCAGGCAGTTCTGCTGGTCCCAAAAACAGTCTAATAAGAGACAATTGCAAACAATAGCAATCTTTCAGTTGCCAATTTCCTGAGGAGTTCAACTAATTGAAAGGACATGGATTTCTACCATAGGAAAATCCATAGTAAAACCAAAAGGAGGAAAAAGGAGACTGATGAGTTCAGAGCCCGTGGATTTGCATAAGAATCTGTGTACTTTGTGGAAACTATAAATCAAACACACAAGAGAAGCTTACACAGATGAGGACTTGAAGTTTAACCAAGCAGATGGTCTGATGCTAACACCCAAAATGTACTTGGCTGTTCCCTGGAGCCAAAATTGAATAAGCCAAAAAATGGATTATAAAAATCAGCAAAATAAATGAGACAAAGGGAGAGAGAAAGATAAGAATGAGGTCAGAGCACAGCCAATGCTCTTTCTCCTCTGAGGGAGCTAGGGAGGCCATTCAAACACTTCTGAACTAACACAAAACTAAAGCAAATATTACATTAGTACTGTTTAGCTATGCACTTGTACTGTCTGCACAATTATTTTTGTTCAGCATGTAAATGTTCTAGGTGCTGAACTGCACAGATTCTTCACTTACTTCTCAGTGTTGCATATTCTGTTTTTGGCTTCTCTGAAACTGAGAAATGAAAGCAGGCAGTCAGTGTTCACAATGACTGCTACAACCTACATTTCTTACAATTCTAACTCAAGGATAAGATAACACTGGATTGAATGCATATGAGGAAATCCTAAAGCCTTATTTAAGATGTGAGCTTAATTGAAGATGCAATCATAATAGAATTAAGTTTAAATGGAATCATTAGAATGGGCATCAAAAAATGTTATTAGCATACTAATGAAAACATGACATTGGTGACATTGGGAACACATACAAACATTCAGGTAAAAGAATTGAGATATGATGTTTTTAAACTAAGGAACATCACCAGCATAGCACCAGAAATGAACAAAGGGGCAAGAACACAAGCTGTTCATGCAGAAGATCCCAGATCAGTTCCCATCTCCCACATGACTATTCACAATCACATGAAACTTTATTTCAAGGGTATGTGATGCCCTCAGTAGGTCACAGCAGGCACTTGGTATACATATGATACACATACATAGAATTCTGACAGAACACATACACACACAGATTGTGAGAAAATGATTATTTTATATGAAATATATTTGATAGGAATAACCGTAGGCTTACATATTTACCAAACCTACTTTATTTAAGGTTCTTTTTTTTTAGGTTTATTTTTTTTTATTAATTACACTTTATTCATTTTGTATCCCCCCATAAGTCCCTCCCTCCTCCCCTGCTGATCCCACCCTCCCTCCCCTTTCTGCATGCATGCCACTCCCCAAGACCACTGATAGGGGAGGTTCTCCTCTTCTTTCTGATCTTAGTCTATCAGTTCTCATCAAAAGTGGCTGCATTGTCCTCTACTGTGGCCTGGTAAGGCTGCTCCCCCCTCAGGGGGAAGTGATCAAAGAGCAGGCCAATCAGATTATGTCAGAGGCAGTCCCTCTTCCCATTACTATGTAACCCACTTGGACACTGAACTGCCATGGGCTACACCTGTGCAGGGGTTCCAGGTCATCTCCACAAATAGTCCTTGGTTGGAGTATGAGTCTCTGGGAAGTTCCCTGTGTTCAAATTATCTTGTTCTGTTGCTCTGCTTGTGGAGTTCCCATCCCCTCCAGCTCTTACTATTTCCCACTTCTTACATAAAATTCCATT
>NW_026587846.1:0-3537 GCF_907164565.1 Psammomys obesus
TTGAGGTCTTTGATCCACTTGGACTTTAGTTTTGTGCAGGGTGATAAGTATGGATCTATTTTCTTTTTTCTACATGTATACATCTAGTTAGACCAGCACCATTTGTTGAAGATGCTATCTTTTCTCCATTGTATGGTTTTGGCATTTTGTCAAAGATCAGGTTCCATAAGTGTGTGTGTTTATTTCTGGGTCCTCTGTTCGGTTCCATTGATCCACCATCCTGTTTCTACTCTAGTACCATGCAGTTTTTATAACTGTTGCTCTATAGTACAGCTTAAGATCAGGGAGGGAGATACCTGCAGAAGATCTTTTATGGTAGAGGATTGTTTTAGCAATTCTGGTTTCTTGTTATTCCATATGAAGTTGAGAATATTTCTTTCCATGTTTGTAAAGAATTGTGTTGGTAATTTGATGGGAATTGCATTGAATCTGTAGATTGCTTTTGGTAAAATGGCCATTTTTACTATGTTAATCCTGCCAAGCCATGAGCATGGGAGTTCTTTCCATCTTCTGATATCTTCTTCTAATTCTTTCTTCAGAGACTTGAAATTTTTTTCATACAAGTCTTTGATTTTCTTGGTTAGAGTTACACCAAGGTACTTCATGTCATTTGTGGCTATTGTGAAGGATGTTGTGTCCCTAATTTCTTTCTCAGCCGTTTTGTCTTTTGTATACAGAAGGGCTACAAATTTTTTGAGTTAATTTTGTATCCTGCTACTTTGCTGAAGGTGTTTATCAGCTGTAGGAGTTCCCTGGTAGAGTTTTTGGGGTCACTCATATATACTATCATATCATCTGCAAATAGTGATACTTTGACTTCTTCCTTTCCCATCTGTATCCCCTTGATCTCCTTCAACTGTCTTAATGCTCTAGCAAGGACTTCTAGAACAATGTTGAAGAGATATGGAGAGAGTGCACAGCCTTGTCTTGTCTCTGATTGCAGTGGGAATGCTTTAAGTTCCTCTACATTCAGTTTGATGTTGGCTATAGGTTTTCTGTATATCGCCTTTACCGTGTTTAGACATGTGCCTTGTATCCCTGATCTCTCCAATACTTTAAACATGAATGGTTGTTGGATTTTGTCAAATGCTTTTTCAGCATCTAGGGACATTATCATGTAGTTTTTTTTCTTTCAGTTTCTTAATATGGTGGATTAGATTGATATATTTCCATAAATTGAACCACTCCTGCATGCCTGGGATGAAGCCTACTTTGTCATAGTGGATGATATCTTTGATATGTTCTTTTTTTATTTTAAACTTTATTCTTTTTTATTTGTTTGTTTATTCACTTTACATTCTGGTCTTATCCCCATCCATCTTTGCCTCCCAATCCCATCTGCCCTTCCTATCCCCTATTCCTCTCCCCTATTCCTCAGCAAAGAAGTGCCCCCTTTCCATCCACCCCACCTCATCAAGTCATATCAACGTTGAGCATGTCCTCTTCTACTGTGGCCTGACAAGGGAGTCCCTCCAGGGGGAAGTAATTGAAAAGCTGGCAAGGAATTACATGTCATAGAGAGCCCCCACTTCCCTTACTAGAGGACCCAAATGAGACCTTAGATGCTCATCAGCTACATCTTTGAAGGAGGCCTAGGTCCAGCCCATGCAAGGTACTTGGTTGGTGTTTCAGTCTCAGCACACTACTCTTGGCCCTAGCTAGTTGGCTCTGTTAGTCTTCTTTTTTTTTTGGGGGGGGGGCTTATCTTTTTTTAATTATTATTTTTATTTTTTACTATTTATTACACTTTATTCATTTTGTATAACCCCATAAGCCCCTCCCTCCTCCCCTCCCGATCCTACCCTCTCTCCCACTTCCTCATGCATGCCCCTTCCCAAGTCCACTGATAGGAGAGGTCCCCTTTTCCTTCCTTCTGATCTTAGCCTATCAGATCACCTCAGGAGTGGCTGCACTGTCATCTTCTGCAGCCTGGTAAGGTTGCTCCCCCCTCGGGGGGGGGTGAACAAAGAGCAGGCCAATCAGATTATGTCAGAGGCAGTCTCTCTTCCCATTACTATGGAACCCACTTGGACAATGAACTATCATGTGCTACACCTGTGCAGGGGTTCTAGGTTATTTCCATGAGTAGTCCTTGATTGGAGTATGAATCTCTGGAAAGTTCCCTGTGTTCAAATTTTCTGGTTCAGTTGTTCTCCTTGTGTGGTTCCCGTCCTCTCCAGATCTTACTATTTCCCACTTCTTACATAAGATTCCATGCACACTGCCCAACAGTTGGCCATAAGTCTCAGAGTCTGCTTTGATAGTCTGAAGGGCAAAGGATTTCAGAGGCCCTCAGTGGCAGGTTCGTAGGTTGTTTCTTGTTTTCTTCCTCTTCTGATGTCCAGCCTCTTTGCGTTTCAGGATGGGGATTGAACATTTAAGTCAGGGTCCTCTCTCTTGCTTAGTTTATTTAGATGTACAGTTTTTAGTAGGTGTATACTTTTTTATGTCTATATGAGTGAGTATATACCGTGTGTGCCATTCTGCTTTTGAGACAGCTCACTCAGGATGATCCTTTCTAGGTCCCACCATTTACCTACAAATTTCATGATTTCCTTATTTTTAATTACTGAGTAATACTCCATTGGGTAGATGTACCAAAAATTCTGCATCCATTCTTCAGTTGAGGGGCATCTTTGCTGTTTCCAGCTTCTGGCTATTACAAATAAAGCTGTTACAAACATGGTTGAGCAAATGTCCATTTTGTGTACTTGAGCCTCTTTTGGATATATGCCTAGGAGTGGTATGGCTGGGTCTTGAGGAAACACTATTCCTAGTTGTCTGAGAAAGTGCCAGATTTGCTTTCCAGAGTAGTTGTACAAGTTAACATTACCACCAGCAGTGGAGGAGGGTTCCCCTTTCTCCACAACCTCTCCAGCATGTGTTGTCACTTGAGTTTTTTATCTTGGCCATTCTGATGGTGTAAAGTGAAATCTCAGGGTCGTTTTGATTTGCTTTTCCCTGATGGCTAATGAGGTTGAGCATTTCTTTAAGTGTTTTTCTGCCATTTGATATTTTTCAGTCGAGAATTCTCTGTTTAGCTCTGTTTTCCATTTTTTAATTGGATTATTTGGTTTGCTGCTTTTCAGCTTCTTTAGTTCTTTGTATATACTGGATATTAGTCCTCTGTCAGATGAACAGTTAGTGAAAATTCTTTCCCAATCTGTAGGCAGTCGTTTTGTTTTGATGACGGTGTCTTTTGCTTTACAGAAGCTTTTTAGTTTCATGAGGTCGCATTTATTGATTGTTGCTCTTAGAGCCTTTGCTGTTGGTGTTCTGTTCAGGAAGTTGTCTCCTGTGCCAACGAGATCTAGGATGTTCCCCACTTTTTCTTGTAACAGATTTAGTGTATCTGGTTTTATGTTGAGGTCTTTGATCCACTTGGACTTTAGTTTTGTGCAGGGTGATAAATATGGATCTATTTTCATTTTTCCTCATGTAGACATCCAGTTGGACCAGCACCATTTGTTGAAGATGCTGACTTTTTTCCATTGAATGGTTTTGGCTTCTTTGTCAAAAATCCAGTATTCATATGTG
>NW_026587847.1:0-3875 GCF_907164565.1 Psammomys obesus
TCAGGACTGCATTGTCTTCCTCTGTGGCCAGGTAAGGCTGCTCCCCCCTCAGGGGGAGGTGATCAAAGAGCCAGCCACTGAGTTCATGCATGGTGCTTGTATGGAGTATCAGTTTCAGAAAAGACCCCTGGGCTCTGATTATTTTTTTTGGCTCTGCTGCTCTCCTTGTGGAGCTCCTGTCCCCTCCAGGTCTTTCTATCTCTCCCTTCTTTCTTTTTATTATTATTATTATTATTATTATTATTATTATTATTATTATTATTTACATTTTATTAACTCTGTATCCCAGCTGTATCCCGCTCCCAATTCCACCCTCCCTCCCTCAGCTCCTCCCTGCCCCTTTCAGATTGGGGATTTCGTCTGGCCCTGTTTTATAAGGTATCTTCAGGACTGGCTGCAAAGTCCTCCTCTGTGGCCTAGCAGGACTGCTCCTCCCTTGGGGGGGTGGGGAGGTCAAAGAGCCTGCCATTGAGTTCCTGTCAGAAATAGTCCCTGTTCCCCTTACTATGGGAAACCAATTGGTTATTGAGCTACCACAAGCTTTGTCAAGGAAAGGTTCTAGGTTATATCCATACATGGTCCTTGGTTGGAGAAACAGTTTCAGAAAAAATCCCTGTGCCCAGATATATTTGGTCCTTGTGGAGCTCCTATCCTTTCCACATCATACTAACTCCCTTTCTGCTGAAAGTTTGGTTATGAGTCTTAGTATCTGTTTTGAAACGATGCTAGGTAGAGTCTTTCAGATGCCTTCTGCGGTAGACTCCTGTAATACGTCCAATGCACATCTGTTTTGTCTTTCTAAGTGAGGATTGATCATCTTACCCCGTGTCCACTTTCTTGTTTATCTTCTTTAGGTGTATAGACTTCATTATGTTTATCATATCTTGTAGGTCTATATAAGCGAGTATATACCATGTTTGTCTTTCTCCTTCTGGGATACTTCATTCAGAATGATCTTTTCTAGATCCCACCATTTGCCTGTAAATTTCATGATTTCCTCATTTCAGATTGCTGAGTAGTATTCCATTGTGTAAAAATACCACAATTTCTGTATCCATTCCTCCATTGATGGACATCTGGGTTGTTTCCAGGTTCTGGCTATTACAAATAAAGCTGGTACAAACATGGTTGAGCAAATGTCCTTGTTGTGTACTTGAGCAAATTTTGGGTATATACCTAGCAGTGATATAGCTGTGTCTTGAGGAAGCACTATTCCTAATTGTCTGAATAAGCGCCAGATTGACTTCCAAAGTGGTTGTACCAGTTTACATTTCCACCAGCATGGAGGAGGGTTCCCCTTTCTCCACAACCTCTACAGCATGTGTTGTCCCTTGAGTTTTTCAACTTGGCCATTCTGATGGGTGTAAGGTGAAATCTCAGGGTTGTTTTGATTTGCATTTCCCTAATGGCTAATGAGGTTGAGCATTTCTTTAAGTGTTTCTCACCCTTCACAAAACTATCAAAGACCTCAACATAAAACCAGATACTCTAAATCAGTTAGAAAAAAAAAGTGGGGAACAGCCTAGAACTCATTGGCACAGGAGACAACTTCCTGAACAGAACACCAACAGCACAGGCTCTACGAGCAACAATCAATAAATGGGATCTCATAAAGCTGAAAAGCTTCTAAAGCAAAGGACACTGTCATCAAAACAAAACGACTGCCTACAGATTGGGAAAGAATCCTCATCTACCCTCTATCTGACAGAGGGCTAAGATCCAGTATATATAAAGAGCTAAAGAAGCTGAAAAGCAACAAACCAAGTAATTCACTTAAAAAATGGGGAACAACTGAAATCAGGGACAAGACAAGGCTGCCCACTCTCTCCATATCTCTTCAACATAGTGCTGGAAGTCCTTGCTAGAGCAATAAGACAGTTGAAGGAGATCAAGGGGATACAGATGGGAAAGGAAGAAGTCAAATTATCACTATTTGCAGATGATATGATAGTATACATGAGTGACCCCAAAAACTCTACCAGGGAACTCCTACATCTGATAAACACCTTCAGTAAAGTGGCCGGATACAAAATTAACTCAAAAAAATCAGTAGCACTCCTGTATACAAAACACAAAAGGGCTGAGAAAGAAATTAGAGAAACAACACCATTCACAATAGCCACAAATGACATAAAGTACCTTGGTGTAACCCTAACCAAGCAAGTCAAAGACTTGTATGAAAAAAATTTCAAGTCTCTGAAGAAAGAATTAGAGGAAGATATGAGAAGATGGAAAGATCTCCCATGCTCATGGCTTGGCAGGATTAACATAGTAAAAATGGCCATCTTACCAAAAGCAATCTACAGATTTAATGCAATTCCCATCAAATTGCCAACACAATTCTTTACAGACCTGGAAAGAAAAATTCTCAACTTCATATGGAATAACAAGAAACCGAGGATTGCTAAAACAATCCTCTACAATAAAAGATCTTCTGGAGGTATCTCCATCCCTGATCTCAAGCTGTACTATAGAGCAACAGTTATAAAAACTGCATGGTACTGGCATAGAAACAGAATGGTGGATCAATGGAATCGAACAGTAGACCCAGAAATAAACCCACACACTTATAGACACCTGATTTTTGACAAAGATGCCAAAACCATACAATGGAAAAAAGATAGCATCTTCAACAAATGGTGCTGGTCCAACTGGATGTCTACATGTAGAAAAATGAAAATAGATCCATACTTATCACCCTGCACAAAACTGAAGTCCAAGTGGATCAAAGACCTCAACATAAAACCAGACACATTAAATCGGCTAGAAAAAAAAAAAGTGGGGAATACCCTAGAACTCATTGGTACAGGAGAAAACTTCCTGAACAGAACACCAACAGCACAGGCTCTAAGAGCAACAATCAATAAATGGGACCTCATGAAATTGAAAAGCTTCTGTAAAGCAAAGGACACTGTCATCAAAACAAAGCAACTGCCTACAGATTGGGAAAGAATCATCACCAACCCTTTATCTGACAGAGGACTCATATCCAAAACAAGCTGAAAAGCAATAAACCAAGTAATCCACTTAAAAAATGGGGAACAGAGCTAAAGAGAGAATTCTCTGTAGAGGAATATCGAATGGCAGAGAAGCACTTAAAGAAATGCTCAACCTCATTAGCCATTAGGGAAATGCAATTCAAAACAACCCTGAGATTTCACCTTACACCCATCAGAATGGCTAAGATCAAAAACTCAAGTGACAACACATGCTGGAGAGGTTGTGGAGAAAGGGGAACCCTTCTCCACTGCTGGTGGGAATGTAAACTGGTACAACCACTCTGGAAATCAATCTGGCACTTTCTCAGACAACTAGGAATAGCGCTTCCTCAAGATCCAACCATACCACTCCTAGGCATATACCCAAAAGAGGTACAAGTACACAAAAAGGACATTTCCTCAACCATGTTTGTAGCAGCTTTATTTGTAATAGCCAGAAGCTGGAAACAACCCAGATGCCCCTCAACTGAAGAATGGATGCAGAAACTGTGGTACATCTATACAATGGAGTATTACTCAGCAATGAAAAAGAAGGAAATCATGAAATTTGCAGGTAAATGGTGGGACCTGGAAAGGATCATCCTGAGTGAGTTGTCCCAGAAGCAAAAAGACAGGCATGGTATATACTCACTCATATAAACATACAACATAGAATAAACCCACTAAAATCTGTACATCTAAACAAACTAAGCAAAAGAGAGGACCCTAACTAAAATGTTCAATCCCCATCCTGAAAGGCAAAGAGGATGGACATCAGAAGAAAAAGAAAATAGGAAACAACCTCGGAACCTGCTACAGAGGGCCTCTGAAAGCCAGAAGAAAACAGGAAACAACCTTGAAACCTGCCACAGAGGGCCTCTGAAAGCTTCTGCAGTA
>NW_026587848.1:0-1680 GCF_907164565.1 Psammomys obesus
TTTCACATATATATGCAAGCTGCTCTGATTTTTTTTGTCACTTTCTCAGTTCTACCTCCTTATAGCTTTCCTTCTCGCATTTGTAATTTTATTTATTTATTTATTTATTTTGTAATTTTTATGATGGACTGAGTAGTATCTGAGTCATTTGTTACGTGAACCTGGATATTTCACTCTCCATTGGATACATCAGTATCCAATGGAGAAAGTGTATGTCACAAATCTAAACCCTGGTTCAAAATCAGAGATGTAAGCTGGACATGGTGGCAACTGCCTGTAAGCGAAGAACTTGGGGGTTGGGGAGAGGCAGGTAGATCTCTGTGAGTTGCTCTCTGAAGCAAGTCCAGTACAGCCAAGGCTACAGAGGTCTTAAAAAAAGTAACAATGACAACAAGAAAATCCTTCATATATATATGAAACAAAGTTCAGAAGAATTGTTTAAACTTGTAACTTTTAATTTCAATACTTCTCCTAAGAGACAATCAGTCTTGAAAATGAAAATAATTACAATTATCTCTTAAGTGTCTGATGATCCTTTTTCCATAATATAAATTACAATTTGAAAACAGTTTTAAAAGCAACTGTAACTACTGAAGGAATACAAATGTATAGTCTTTTAGATTAATCCTAATTTAGAAAGACAAATGGGATGTGCATTGAACTTATGACAGGAGTCTATCACAAAAGGCATCTGAAAGACTCTACCTAGCAGTGTTTCAAAGCAGACACTAAGACTCATAACCAAACCCTCGGCAGAGGGCAGGGAATCATATGAAAGAAGGGAAGTTAGTATGATATGGAAAGGATAGGAGCTCCACAAGGACCAAATATATCTGGGCACAGGGTCTTTTCTGAGACTGACACTCAACCAAGGACCATCTATGGATATAACCTAGAACTTCTGCTCGGATGTGGCCTGTGGTAGCTCAGTAACCAAGTAGTTTTCCAAAGTAAGGGGAACACGGACTATTTCTAATAGGATCTCAAGGGCAGGCTGTTTGACCCCCACCCCAGGGGAGGAGCAGTCTGTTAGGCCACAGAGGAGGACTTTGCAGCCAGCCCTGAAGATACCTGATAAAACAGGGTCAGATGAAAGGGGAGGAGGTCCTCCCCTATCAGGGGACTTGGAAAGGGGCAGGGAGGAGACCAGGGAGGGAGTGTGGGGTTGGGGAGGGAATGAGGGAGCGGGATACAGCTGGGACACAGAGTTAACAAAATGTAACTAAAAAGAAAAATAAAAATAAAAATTAAAAAAAAAATAAAATAAAATAAAATATTTGTGTGTGTGTGTGTGTGTGTGTGTGTGTGTGTGTGTGTGTGTGTGTCAGGGTGTGCTTATGGAAGGAACTGACCACTGCACAGAGTTAGCATAGAACTATAATGTAGAAACAACATAATGGATGGTCTGAAATTTGAATTTTATGAGTGTTAAATGCTTTTCCTTAAACTGGTAATTGGAATAGTGCTAAGTGAATTTTGTAAAATGCAACTTTGTTTTAATAGAAACTGTTTTACTTCAACTACTGCAAAGCCTAAATTATGCAGCGTTTTTACACAAATATTGGAAGCAAAGATCTTTTCCAGCATAAAAACTAAGCAGATCAGAGTCTTGCTCTTGTCACCAGGTTGATTAACTAGGAATAGTTTTTGAAATGCAACATAACCATACATTGATTTGGT
>NW_026587849.1:0-1384 GCF_907164565.1 Psammomys obesus
CTAAAGAAGCTGAAAAGCAGAAAACCAAGTAATCCAATTAAAAAATGGGGAACAGAGCTAAACAGAGAACTCTCTGTAGAGGAATATTGAATGGCAGAGAAACACTTAAAGAAATGTTCAATGTCATTAACCATTAAGGAAATACAAATCAAAACGACCCTGAGTTTCACCTTACACCCATCAGAATGGCCAAGATCAAAAAGTCAAGAGACAACACCTGCTGGAGAGGTTGTGGAGAAAGGGGAACCCTCCTCGACTGCTGGTAGAAATGTAAACTTGTACAACCACTCTGAAAATCAATCTGGCACTTTCTCAGACAATTAGGAATAGCGCTTCCTCAAGATCCATCCATACCACTCCTAGGCATATATCCAAAAGAGACTCAAGTACACAAAAAGAACATTTGCTCAACCAAGTTTGTAGCAGCTTTATTTGTAATAGCCAGAAGCAAGAAACAGCCCAGATGCCCCTTAACTGAAGAATGGATGCAGAAATTGTGATACATGCACACAATGGCGTATTACTGTGTAATTAAAAACAAGGAAATCATGAAATTTGCAGGTAAATGGTGGGACTTGGAAATGGAAAAAAATCATCCTGAGTGAGCTTTCCCAGAAGCAGAAAGACACACATGGTATATACTCAATCATATAGACATATAAAATAGGATAAACCTACTAAGATCTGTACATCTAAAGAAACTAATTAAGAGAGAGGAGCCTGACTAAAATGCTCAATCCCCATCCCGAAATGCAAAGAGGATGGACATCAGAAGAAGAAGAAAACAAGAAACAACCTAGAAACCTGCCACAGAGGGCCTCTGAAAGGCTCTGTCTGCAGACTATCAAAGCAAACACTGAGACTTATGGCCAACTGTTGGGCAGAGTGCATGGAATCTTATGTAAGAAGTGGGAAATAGTAAGATCTGGAGAGGACAGGAACCCCACAAGGAGAGCAACAGAACCAGAAAATTTGAACACAGGGGTCTTCCCAAAGATTCATACTCCAACCAAGTACCAGGCATGGAGATAACCTAGAACCCCTGCACAGATGTAGCCCATGGCAGTTTAGTGTCCAAGTGGGTTCCATAGTAATGGGAAGAGTGACTGACTCTGACATAATCTGATTGGTCTGCTCTTTCATCACCTCCCTCTGAGGGGAAACCAGCCTTACCAGGCCACAGAAGATGACAATGCAGCCACTCCTGATGTGATCTGATAGACTAAGGTCAGAAGGAAGGAGAGGAGGACCTCCCTTATCAGTGAACTTGGGGAGGGGCATGAGTGAAGAAGGAGGACAAAGGGTGGGACTGGGATGGGAGGAGGGAGGGACTTATGGGGGGATATAAAGTGAATAAATTGTAATTAATAAAATTAAATTAAAT
>NW_026587850.1:0-6913 GCF_907164565.1 Psammomys obesus
CTCATCTCTTTTTATTAATTTTGGTTGAAAGTCTATTTTATCAGATATTAGAATGGCTACTCCTGCTTGTTTCTTGGGTCCATTTGCTTGGAAAGTCGTCTTCCAGCATTTTACCCTCAGGTAATGTCTATCTTTGTGTCTTGGGTTTGTTTCTTGTATGCAACAGATTGCTGGGTTTTGTTTACTTATCCATTCTGTTAATCTGTGTCTTTTTACTGGAGAGTTGAGTCCATTGATGTTGAGAGAGATTAATGACCAGTGGCTGTTAGATTCTTTGATTTTGATGTTGGCTGTGTTCATAAGGTTGTGTGCTTGGTTGCTTTTTGTTTTGCTGTAGTAAGGTTAATTATTTCCTGTGTTTTCTTGACAGAAGCTAATTTTCTTGGGTTGTATTTTCCCTTCAAGTATCTTCTGTAATGCTGGATTTTTGTGTAGGTATTGTTGAAATTTGTTTTTGTCATTGAAAATCTTGTTTTCTCCGTCTATGAGGACTGAGAGTTTTGCAGGGTATAGTAGCCTGGGTTGACATCTGTATTCTCTTAGGGTCTGCATGATATCCATCCAGGCCCTTCTGGCTTTCATAGTTTCTGCTGAAAAGTCAGGTGTTATTCTAATGGGTTTGCCATTATATGTTACTTGGCCTTTTTCCCTTGCAGCTTTTAGTATTTTTTCTTTGTTCTGTATACTTACTGTTTTGATGATTATGTGGCGGGAGGATTTTCTTTTCTCGTCAAATTTGTTGGGTGTTCTGTAGGCCTCATGTATCCTTATTGGCTTCTCCTTTAACTTGGGGTAATTTTCTTCAATGATTTTGTTGAAAATATTTTCTGGGCCTTGGAGAAGGGAGTCTTCTTTTTCCTCTATTACTATTATTCTTAGGTTTTGTCTTTTTATAATTTCTTGGATTTCTTGGACGGTCTGTGTCAGGAATTTTTTGGATTTAACATTTTCTTTGACAGATACATCGATTTCTTCCATTGTATCTTCTACACCTGAGATTCTTTCTTCCATTTCTTGTATTCTATTGGTTATGCTTACCTCTGTAGTTCCTGTTTTCTTCCCTAAATTCTTCCTCTCCATTATTTCCTCCATTTGTGTTTTCTTTAATTTTTCTAGTACTATCTTCAGGTCTTGAGTTGTTTTGTTTACTTCCTTCACCTTTCTCCTTGTATTTTCCTCTTTCTCTTTTAGTTCCTTCAACTCTGTCTCTTTTATTTCTTTCAGTGATTTAATTATTTCTTCTCTGAAGGCCACAAGCTGTTTGGCTGCATCTTCCCGTATTTCTTCACGGATGGCCCTAATCTGCTTGTCTTTATCTTCCTCCATTTCTTTATGGATAGCCATGATCATGGTTTTATCTTCCTCTAATTCTTTACGTATTTTATTTGTTTCCTCTATTATTCTCTTCATCAACATAGATGTAAGGTCACCTTGATTTTCTATTATGCTGCATTGTTCAGGGCTGTTTGCCCCTGGATGGCTGGGTTCTGGAGATGCCATATTGCTCTGTCTTTTGTTGGTTGAGCCTTTACACTGACCTCTACCCATTGGGCTGATTTAGGTGTTGGCTGTTAGTTTCTGTGCTTCCTGGAGTCCTGAGGTAGGGAGTATCCCCTTGGCTGGAAGATGATTTTTCCTGAAGGAGTCCTTCTCTGCTTTTTGGTTATGGTCACTGTATGGCCAGTGTTTCTCAGGAGTTGCCACTGCTCACCTCAGGTTTATAGCCCTGAGTAGTAGCTGTGGTCTATGTTAGGCAGGGGGGGAATCTCCTCTTACCCATAGAATTTCTCAAGACAGCTGCCCCACTGCTGGGTTTCTTGTTATAAATTTAGTGTGCTGCTGCTCACTAAATTTCCATGTACAGTCCTCTTGAAGAAACTGCTGATACCCTAGCTGTGGGGTTTTCTCCCAACAGGGAAACTCAGTCTGTTATCCTGGGGCGCACAGTTCTTTCCGGGAAAGTGGGAGGTGCACTCAACAAGTCTCTGGGCCAGAGGCTGATTGCTCCGCTCTGGACCTGGGGAATGTGCACCTAGGTTGAGTTGGCGCCTGGGGGCACTGCTCTGGTCTGGAGGCTGGGTGCCTCACTCTGGGCCAGAAGCTATGTGTCTATGACTGGGATGGCGGCTGCAGGCACCGCTCTGGTCCAGACGCTGTGGGTGCAGCCCCCCTGAAGGATCTGGGATTCCCACAGTTTTGACAGTCCAGCCAGGGACAACTGGCCGATCCCTGGCACAGTATCTGAGGGCTGCTGTAATGGCTGTCCGGCTCCTGCAGGTCCAAGGATGCAGCTGTGTGTCCCAGTGCCCCAGGGGAACTCAACAATGCTCCTGCCTGCACTAGAGTCTGTGTGAGTCCAGGAAGTGTTTTGGTGCTGGGTGTCCTAAGCGTTAGAGCTGCTGACCCCCTCCGCTGGGGGTTTCCTCCTGCGAGAGACATGCAGTCTGGTGCCCTGGTGCCCTGGTGCTCAGTTTTATCTGAGGCGGTGAATCACGCGCGCAGGCAGGGCTCCATGTAGGCACCTGTGTCCCGGCTATGGGTCCAGGCTGGTTCCTGGGGCACCCACGGAACCCGAGTCTTTTCCAGGGGATGTCTGGGTAACCTGGGGTCGGTCCCAATTGTTTCCTGCTCCGTGGGGTTATCTCTCAACTGGGAAATCCAGTCTATGGTGCTGTGGGCCCACAGTTCAGTCTGGGACCGTGACCAGATCGCGCTGGCGTGTAGCTCCGTGCTGACGACTGAGCACCTGGCGGAACCGGGATCTCTTCCGCGGTTTAGCAGGGTGAGTTAAAGCTGATTGAATCCCCCACCGTGGGCTATCCTCTCACCTGTGAAACACAATCACTTGTGTTTTATGGCCGCGAGTTCTGATTGCTGGTCACTGTGCCAATCCTGCTGTGCTGCTCCTCAGAATGAGGGTCCTCCAGGCGCCGCCATCTTGCCAAGCCTGAAGCTCGAATTTCCTTGTTTTTAAGGTCCTCAATTTTCCGCTGTGTGTACACCCTGAGACCACACTGCTGATGCACTTATCTTTCAGTATGCATGGGATATTTCTACCTTTTGGCTGTGGTGAATGATGCTGTCATTAACATTGGGTCCACAGTTTATGTTATTATTACCTGTCACGCTTATAATCTTTAGTAGAAATCCATTATAGAAAGCAACTTAGAATCTAACTATGGAACTTAGACACTTAACCTGTTACTTATCTTTGAATTAGGTGGCCAGCTCTTCCACTTGTAGGGAGCCTGGAAAGGAGTGAGGGTTCTGGGTCTCTTTTTCTGGTTATAGGACTACCAGGGACATCACGAGAGAGTTTCTTATAGCAGGTCCTGAAGGTCAGTTCAAACTCAGAATCTAAGATGGACCTGAAAGAGAAATAATGAGTTTTCCTATTGAGTTCATTTTCAATCTCAAACTGTTGCTTTCTTTTTGCCTCTTCCCATTTGAGCAAATTAAAACTTGGGAACTCAAGAATGCTGAGATTGCTCATAATGAATTTGTGACCCTCTGAGAAACAAAACCAGATCCTTCTGAGAGTATTGCTACTATTTTAGAAAATATTTTCTATTTACAACTTTTTTCTTAGCTCTCTCCCCACCCCATTCTCATAGCTATGGAATGAGCAGTATCTAGGTCACAATTATAAGTATTAATTGTAACTTTTCTTTAAGTCCATTTTTTCCAAGTTTGGGGTGTAGGTCTAACTGAGCAATGGGGTATATCATTCAAACACACAACTCACTATGACTTTGTTCATATTTGTATTTGTTATCTCTAACATTTTTCCTTTTGAAGGACATATCTTGTCATATTTGAGTGTGACTTTCAGTGAGCTTTGTCCTTTATCTTTTATGATATGTGACCCTCCTCCCCGTTACACATCTTTTCTTCCCAACTGTATTCTTCACTGTCTATCTCAGGTTAAAGACAACTCAAAATAGGCAGATCCCTTCTCTCGTAAAGATTACAGTATTTTAGAGAGAAAGGAAACACTCAGAAATTTACTATGTTGTTTCAGTTGCAAACTAGCATCAGGTATGGAAAAGAAAATTTTTGAAAAGGAGATTATGTGCCATGGGAGTTAAAAACATGGGTTATAAATCCTTGCTATTTTAGGTTATATTGATTCTGGGTGAAAAAAAGAAAAAGAATTAATTGTCTTTTATTTAAACTTGATTATTGTGTTTGAATGAATGATTTGTATTAATTTTTAGTTCTTCGTTAAGATATTAGATATCTTGCTTTCTAACTTTTAGGTGTCCCTTCTCAACTTTTTCTTATAGTATATAAATTCAGGTTTATTAGAAGCAGCTCTCAGCCACCATACAGGGAGTGGAAGGGAGAGAGGAAAAGAGGGAGGGAGGGAGAGGGGAAGGGAGAGAAGGGAAGGGACAGAGGGGAGGGAGAGGCATACACAGAGAGAGGAGAGATACAGAAAGAGAGAAGAGAGCAGAGGAGAGAAAGTGCCCCTCCTTAACTTTTGCACCTGCTGTAAATTTATCATTTTCTTGGTGCTTGTCCTGGGCCTAGCCTAGAGTACAACTTCTGTAGTTCAAGTTCTGGGTTGGCTTCTCTCTGTGATCCTTGAGTGAGCAGCTTTCCAACTGGGCTTGGGTTTTCTCTCCGTATATAATGGGAAAAGTAAGGTTGTTATAAATGAAATAAGCCTACAAATGTAAAGCATTAGGGTCGTTCCCAGCACCAAGTGTCTTATTTGTATTTGAGAAAAATGGTAAAGGAGGATTTTTGCAGACAATTCCAATTCTGGACCCCATGCATATGAATTCAATGGATTGCCATCAATGTGTCTTCCATCATAAGACTTTTACTGTATTACATTTCAGGACAATTCTATAAGTGGTCTAGTTATACAGTGATATAGGAAATATTTGTGAATTGTTTGGCTTCGTTATCCTTATCTCCACCCCCGCGCCTACCTTTTGTGTGGCAGATATTGTGGGCCATAGTCACCCACAGACAACTGCATTTTTGCACATGTTCAGAAACTTTGTGTTCCTGTTAGATGGCACCTGTGTCATCTCTGCATGTTTATATGGTGCTGAGACATATGGAACCTTCAGGTTCTTACCTTCACTTACTAATGAATTCCTAAAGCAGCTTTCAGTGGACAATTAGGAAGTCCCATCCATAGTGAGGTTCTTTACTTCTAAAAGCAACTGGCCCTGTATTTTCTAAGGAGACACCTCTATTTCTTGTTAGCAATTAGTTCTCATGTGATATTAATGTCTATTCATGGTTGTTTTACAAAATCTGATGAATTTGTGTGTGTGCGTGTATACATATATGTATGTATGTATATATATATATGTATATGTGTATATATATATATATATATACACACACACACACACACATACATGTGCACATGCTGAGCACTAAGCATAGGACCTTGAACATGCTACTCTCTCTCTCTCTCTCTTTCCCACTAAACTGCATTGAAAAAGACAGTGTAAATAAATTTTACTTATTCAAGATATTAATCTGAAAATAGCTAAAAGCAAGTTTCAAGTTTTAAATGCCCTGATGTACACTAATTTATTCTATAAGACTGGGAGCAGCTGTGTGAGCTAGCAAGAATTTAATTGTCTGCATAGATTTCTGGATAATCAGCTAATATTTTCAATGAAATACATTCTGTGTATGACTATAATAACTGCCCCAGGGAATAGAGTGTTATACCATGGAAGAAATGAGCTTTATCTCAGAATGAATAACTATTTTTTTCTACTTTAGCCTTAAGCTTTGAATTAACAATCTGTAGAAAGAAGGCCACTTGACTGGAATTAGCATTTTCCTTTGATGAACTATTTTAAAAATATTCCATCTGAGATCATATGTAAATATAGCTATATTTCTGTCTCTTGCACAAAGATCAAATATACCAGATTAAATGTAGCATTCCAGTTCAAGGAAAACATAAGAAATGAAAACATTTTTTCCTTTAAAATGTATTTTTCTGGTCATCTAGGTAAAATTTGGTTAAAATTAAACCATGTGTTATGAAGCTATAATCTACTTTAAAAAGTAGAATTCTTATATGGGGACAAATGTAGTCAATCAGTTTTTTTACATTGACATTCTTTTTGGAAATGGTAGGATTCTTGGAGCCCAAAGTCAAGAGGCACCAATGTGGGTGTGGTATTAGTTGAAGGAGTATTATCAGATTGCACAGCCACAGCCAGCCTTTCCACAGCAGCAAAACTAAGAAACTGTGGGAGAAGATTCCCAATGGGTTTCTTGTACATCTTGCCAGCAGAGCCATTAATGACCCTTTGTTCTAGATACTTTTGCTTTTGAGAATTTATTGGTCTCTTTGATGATTATCTAATAGCCTTGAGAGGCAGAGAAAAGTGTTTGCTTCTGTGGGAAAGTGCAGGCACAATTACTACCTACTCTAAAAGATTCTGGTTCCTATTGCTGAAGAAACCACACACATTGGTCACAAAACATAGAAAATAAAGTTTCATGAGCACTCACTCCTAATTGATAAACAATTGACAGTTGGTGGCTTTTGGAAAAGGGAAAGTCAGTTTTTATAATTGTGGCCGCTGGTAGGTTGACCAAACCATTCAACAGTGGATGACTTCAGACCCAGGAGTATATGAACAGCACAAACTGGAGTCAATGGGTTAATTTTAAAAAGAAAAATAAATAAAGGACGTGGAGTTGCAAGAATAGGGAGGCAGGGGTATACTTGGGAGGAATTAAGAGGAGGGCAGGGTGAAGAGTACTAAAATACTTTGTCTGAAATTCTAAAAGAATAAAAAAAAATTCTTTTTAAAGATTCTGGTCTCCCAAGCTTCAAATTTTCTCCTGTAATGTGTGTGCGAGAGACATTATGCTATCTGATAAAATAGACTTTCAACCAAAATTAATAAAAAGAGATGAG
>NW_026587851.1:0-1437 GCF_907164565.1 Psammomys obesus
TTTCCATCTTCTGATAACTTCTTCAATTTCTTTCTTCAGAGACTTGAATTTTTTTTTTCAAACAGGTCTTTCACTTGCTTGGTTAGAGTCACACCAAGGTACTTTATGTTTTTAGTGGCTATTGTGAAGGGTTGTTTCCCTAATTTCCTTCTCAGGAGAGCTTCTGATTTTTTTTTTGAGTTAATTTTGTATCCAGTCACTTTGCTGAAGGTGTTTATCAGCTGAAGGAGTTCTCTGGTTGAAATTTTTGGGCCGCTCATGTATACAATCATATCAACTACAAATAGTGATACTTTGGCTATTTACTTTCCAATTTGTTTCCCTTGATCTCTTCTACTTGTTTTATTGTTCTAGCTAGGACATCAAGTACTATGTTGAAGAGATAGAGAGAGAGTGAGCAGCCTTGCCTTGTCCCTGATTTCAGTGGGATTGATATAAGTTTCTTTCTGTTTAGTTTGATGTTGGATATAGGCTTTATGTATATTGTCTTTACTAGTTTTAGGTATGTGATTTGTACCCCTGATCTCTCCAGGACTTTAAACATGAATGGGTGTTGGATTTTGTCACATACTTTTCCAGCATCTATGGAGATGATCATGTGTTTTTTCTCCTTCAGTTTGATTATGTGGTGTATTACATTGATGAAATTCCATATATTGAACCTATATGCCTGGGATGAAGCCTACTTGGTCATGGTGGATGATATCTTTTATATGTTCTTGGTTTTGCTTTGCAAGTATTTTATTGAGTATTTTTGCATCAATGTTCATAAGTGAGTTAGGTCTGAAGTTCTATTTTTGGTTGGGTCTTTGTGTGGTTTAGGTATCAAGGTGACTGTGGCTTCATAGAATGAGTTTGATAATGTTCCTTCTGTTTCTATTTTGTGGAATAGTTTGAAGATAATTAAAGTTAGCTTATATTTGAAGGTCTGGTACAATTCTGTACTGAAACCATCTGGCCCTGTGCTTGTTTGGATGGGAGATTTTGATGATTGCTCCAGTTTCCTTGGGGGATATAGGACTATTTGATCTACCTGATTTTGATTAAATTTTGGTAACCATAATCTATCAAGAAAATTGTCCAGTTTTTTTTTTAATTTTCAAATTTGTGGCATATAGGTTTTTGTAGTAAGACTTAATGATTGTTTGGATTTCCTCAGTGTCTGTTGTTATATCCCCCTTTTTGTTTCTGATTTTGCTGATTTGAATAGTTTCTGCCTTTAATTAGTTTGGGTATGGGTTTGTTTATTTTATTAATTTTCTCAAAGAACCAGTTCTTAGTTTCATTGATTCCTTCAATTGTTTTATTTGTTTCAAATTTATTGATTTCATCCCTGAGTTTGATTATTTCCAGCCATCTACTCCTCTTCAGTGTGTCTGCTTCTTTTTCTCCCTTGGGCTTTCCATTAAGTTGCTTGTATGAGATGTTTCTCATTTC
>NW_026587852.1:0-7755 GCF_907164565.1 Psammomys obesus
AGAAAGAAAGAAAGAAAGAAAGAAAGAAAGAAAGAAAGAAAGAAAGAGAAAGAAAAAAGAACGGTCTTATAAGATCAGTTATAATAAAATTAGTTGAACAGTTGCTTGAAAACTTTTTCATATCCCAGAAATTCAACTCTCCAGAAAGATCTTTGAAAACAAAACAAAACAAAAAACAAACAAACAAAAACATTCTTATGAAACCAATACAAATACCTCTTACCTTCCACAATAGCTCAGACAGTATGGGTTATTACCAAATATAAAGTAAAATTCATCTAAAAAAATTTGCCCAACTTTGTTTTGTAACTGATTTAGTTTACATGGTATATTTACAATGATTCTTTTAAGAATCTCTGGTGGAGAGTAACAGTTTTACTTTTGCTAGCAAAACAAATCTGACCAATACCAAATGGATTAGAAAGCAGAAAACTAAGCCTATTAGCAGGATCAAAAACTACTTTTCTCTTTTGATTACACTACAGTTAAAACTTTTCAACATTTCTTGGTCTTTTTTTCTTTACTAATGATTATATATATAATATAATAATATAATATAACACAGCAAAATACAACATAATATAATATGTAATATAATTTAATATAACATAATATAATATAAAATAAAATAATATAATATAGTCATGAAAAAATAAATTCATGTAACTTTATTATGTATGTTTCACCTTGGAATAACTCTACCAAGGCTTGTACATATGTTGATCGGTGAGCTGATCCTTTTCCTTAAGGCAAACATGTATTTAAAAAAAAATGGAGAGAGGCCAGACAGAATTTATACTACCCCTATATTTACCTAACATCTGGTTAACACTGTATTATGTTATGACTCTGATTAAGGATGACAGATTGGGAACACGTTCTGTTGTCTAGTGTTTTGTTATCATGAAAACATTTTAAATTATTAAAAAAATCCATGTGATCTTGAGTTTGATAATAAGAGTCAATATCAACCTGATCAAAGAAATAACATGATCAAGATAGCATAAACAAAAAATAGAATTTATGCAAGAACACCCCAATCAATTAAAAAATTAAATCTCTTGCTCTATAGAAATAATTTGACAAGAGCAAGGCAAGAATACCAGGTGTGGCTGTGCATTCCTGTGCTGTGTTACACACCTGGGAGGCTAGAGCAGATGGACCAGAGCATTAAGGCTCGTCTTTATTCATTCATCTGTTTCAAAAAACAAAGCATCTTAGTTAATAAATGAAATGGAGAGAGAAAGAAAGACAGAAAAATATAATGGAAAACTAATAAATAAAATAATTCTTGATAAAATTAAAATTCAAATCTACAATTTTGATTGTGAAAACTAGTCAAAATTTACAGGGGCCTATCAATTGTGTTGGTAATTTCCACTGTTTAAATTCATAAGTATCAGAACATAAAAGGAAGTAAAATGTTTTATCGTAACTTACAGTCCTAGTTAAGGTTTTGATTGCTGTGAAAAAACAAAACAAAACAAAACAAAACAAACCACCATTACCAAAAGCCGGTTGGGAAGAAGAGGGTTTCTTTGGTTTGCACATCCCCATCTAAGTGCATAATGCAAGGAAGGAAGTACAAGAACTCAAACCAGGATCTGAAGGCAGGAGTTGATACAAAAGCCATGGAGGGGTGAGGTTTACTGACTTGCTCAACATAATTTACTCAGCCTGCTTTTTTATAGTACTCAGGACCACCAGTTCAGGAGTTGGGCTATCCACAATGGGGTCGGTCATTTCATTTCAATCACTAATTAAGAAAATCTGACTAAAGAAGCAGAAAAGCAACAAACCAAGTAATCCACTTAAAAAATGGGGAACAGAGCTAAACAGAGAATTCTCGAAAGAGGAACATCGAATGGCAGAGAAACACTTAAAGAAATGCTCAACCTCATTAGCCATTAGGGAAATGCAAATCAAAACGACCCTGAGATTTCACCTTACACCCATCAGAATGGCCAAGATGAAAAACTCAAGTGATAGCACATGCTGGAGAGGTTGTGGAGAAAAGGGAACCCTCCTCCATTGCTGGTGGGAATGTAAACTGGTTCAACCACTCTGGAAGTCAATCTGGCGCTTTCTCAGACAACTAGGAGTAGTGCTACCTCAAGACCCAGCTATACCACTCCTAGGTATATACCCAAAATTTGCTCAAGTACACAACAAGGACATTTGTTCAACCATGTTCGTAGCAGCTTTATTTGTAATAGCCAGAACTTGGAAACAACCCAGATGTCCATCAACGGAGGAATGGATACAGAAATTGTGGTATTTTTACACAATGGAATACTACTCAGCAATCAAAAAGGAGGAAATCATGAAATTTGCAGGCAAGTGATGGGATCTAGAAAAGATCATTCTGAGTGAAGTATCCCAGAAGGAGAAAGACAAACTTGGTATATACTCGCTTATATAGACCTACAAGACATGATAAACATAATGAAATCTACACACCTAAAGAAGATAATCAAGAAAGTGGACACAGGCGAAGGTGATTAATCCTCATTTAGAAAGACAAATGGGATGTGCATTGAACTTATGACAGGAGTCTACCACAAAAGGCATCTGAAAGACTCTACCTAGCAGTGTTTCAAAGCAGACACTAAGACACATAACCAAACCCTCGGCAGAGTGCAGGGAATCATATGAAAGAAGGGAAGTTAGTATGATATGGAAAGGATAGGAGCTCTACAAGGACCAAATATATCTGGGCACAGGGTCTTTTCTGAGACTGACACTCAACCAAGGACCATCTATGGATATAACCTAGAACTTCTGCTCGGATGTGGCCTGTGGTATCTCAGTAACCAAGTAGTTTTCCAAAGTAAGGGGAACACGGACTATTTCTAACAGGATCTCAAGGGCAGGCTGTTCGACCCCCCCCCCCCAGGAGAGGAGCAGTCTGTTAGGCCACAGAGGAGGTCTTTGCAGCCAGCCCTGAAGATACCTGATAAAACAGGGTCAGATGAAAGGGGAGGAGGTCCTCCCCTATCAGGGGACTTGGAAAGGGGCAGGGAGGACACCAGGGAGTGAGTGTGGGGTTGGGGAGGGAATGAGGGAGCGGGATACAGCTGGGACACAGAGTTAACAAAATGTAACTAAAAAGAAAAAAAAAACTTTAATTGAAATGAGAGAGAGAGAGAGAGAAGAAATAGGGTTAAGAAATGACTGATTCACTGAAGAGAAAAGTAATGGATGACATTCAGGAGTGTCCACAAATGACAAAAAGAGAAAGGCTCAACATGCTTTATCACTGCCACTATTTTTTATTCTCATTTTAGTCATTGAATCTGATAGATTCATAGTAATTGGATCACAACAATGAAAACAATAGATGTGTTAGCTTGGTGAAATATCTATAGAAATGGATGTTAACTCATAAAAGATACTTATTTATGTTAGCATAATTTGATAGATGCCATAAAAGTAGATACTATTATGAGAGAAAAACACCTCAGGCAAAATTGGAGGGTACTCATCCTTGAAGCACAACAGGAGGCACGGTGAAGAAGAAAGAACATTCTAGGTGAATTCAATACCATGACATAATACCATGAAGAAAATATAAGAAAATAGGAGTTACCTAGAGCATAATAATTCAGAGCTTCATGGCACAAAAACAGGCAAAGAAGAAAGCAGAATGAGGCATGACCCTAGAATAATAGATTTGAACTGTAAGTGCAAATGGAAGGCTTCACATTGTTTAAATAAGATAATAAATTCATGATTTTAACAAGTGATCAGACTTTAGAATGTGTCAGGTACTACATGGTTGCAGAAGCAGCTGCTTGACATAGTTCCAGCTGCTGGAGCACTGTCACCCTGGAGAAAACATCTCTGATTACCAGCCCACAAATAGTTACCTTTTACTGTATGTCTGCCTGCTTTGTTTCTTATGGTGACTCCATCTTTTGCCTTTAATTCAACCCTAGTCAATGCAGCTGGTAAGATTTTTAGGGGAACTGAGAAGAAGAAAAAGACTCCTAAACAACCACTATGGAGGAAGCATTCCTCTTGGCTGTAAAGGAAGTGAATACTGAATTATCTAAACAATAAATTGAATCCACAGAGCCCTTTTGTGCTAATTGTTCCCTGAAAAACTTTAGTCAGCTCATGGACGTTAAATGATATCAGGAATTGTTTGAGTTTCCACACTCAGTCCCCAGACTGCTGCAGTCAGGAAGGAATTAGACCCTAGGGAAATTACTGTACTGATATTAACTTCCTTTTCTAGAGAGACTTAGTCACATGGACATGACTCCTTGGGATAAGACAGGGAGATTACAGGATCTTTGTATAGTTCATGAGGAAGGGGCTAGAGACCCTCGGAATGACTACTCTTATTATAAAAGATATGTAGAAAAAGCTCAGAAAGAACTTGCTCAGCTACAAACAGCAGCTGAGAATTAAGAATAGTCCAGTTTGTTTAGCACTGCTTTGTTCTTATGCACTTATCGTAACTGCAAGATTTTGCCCAGATGACCTATGATGTAGAGGTTTGTCTGAGAAAAAACACTGAATTAATGATTAAATACGCTTGCTTGCACAGTAATCACTGTACCGTGTGTGTAGAGTACAGCTTGCTTTATTGTCTTCTGTGAGTTTTGGGGTACAATGACTGTACCACGTATGTAGAGAACACCTTGATATTCTGTTTATTCTCATATGTGGCTCTTTTTGGGGAAAGCCAATACTCTGGGAAAAGATAAAAAGGTATTTGATCATGTAGAAGAAATGTGTAAGGAAATAACGATTTAACAATAAAAGACTGGGACTGATTCTCTGCTTCTAAGAGAAGAAGGAGAAAAAGAAAGAAGGAGAAAAAAAAGAGCAGACACCAGAAGGAACACCTCCTGAGAACAGTCTCTTGAAATGAGTCATCCATCAGATTTTATCTGCTCCCTTATGTGAAGTGATTTTTCTCTCCTCCCGATCCATTCCTCTCCAGCTCTAGACCCACAGTTGGCTGGGGCTGATTCTCCGCTAGGATGTAATAGAAATTTACAAAGAAGATATTCTCTCCTTCGGGATGAAGGAAAACTGAATCAGAGACAATGGAATTTAGAAAAAGTTGATAGACATCAGATACACTTGAAATAGAATTAAAATATTTTGAATATGTATTGGAATGTTACAATATGTGTTGTAGAAAACTACAATTTTCAGATTAAAATTTATATTGCCCAATGTTCACAATAAAAATAAAAAACAACTAATAACAGCTATATGATACTATTTTCGTGTTAGAATTTGTAGAAGGATAAATTGTAACTTAAGTTTAAATTAGAAAATTTGAATAATAATGTATATTAACAAAATTAATTTCTTTACCATTTTACCAGGCAAAAAAACAAAAAGTTCTTCTAATCTAGTAATGTACTGAATTTTAACACAAAGTGGGAATATGTCTTAGTTTGGTAAAGGATTATTTTACCTTTCACTTTCTTGTTGAAACCTCAAATTCAAAGTACAACCAAAATTTTCTGCAAAGCACAAGATCAGGTATGTTACAGCAACACACAATCTCTGGTACCAATCTATGTAACAGTTTACTTTTCTGGTGCTATAATAAAACACAATGAACAAAAGAAAGTGGAGAACAAAAAGATTTATTTTGCTGTTGACTTTCTTTTTCTTTAGTTTATTTTTTTAACTTTTATTAATTACACTTTATTCATTTTGTATCCCCACATAAGCCCCTCCCTTCTCCCCTCCTGGACCCACCCTCCCCCCTTTCTGCATGCATGCCCCTCCCCAAGTCCACTGATAGGGGAGGTCCTCCTCTCCTTCTTTCTGATCTTAGTCTATCAGTTCTCATCAGAAGTGGCTGCATTGTCAGGGTTCTAGGTTATCTCCACAGATAGGCCTTGTTTGGATTATGAGTCTCTGGGAAGTTCCCTGTGTCAAATTTTCTTGTTCTGTTGCTCTCCTTGTGGAGTTCCCGTCCCCTCCAGCTCTTACTATTTCCCACTTCTTACAAAAAATTCCATTCACTCTGCCTGTCAGTTGGCCATCAGGCTCAGCATCTGCTTTGACAGTCTGCAAGGCACAGGCTTTCAGAGGCCCTCTGTAGCAGGTTCCTAGGTTGTTTCCTGTTTCCTTTTTCTTCTGATGTCCATCCTCTTTGCCTTTCAGGATGGGGATTGGGCATTTTTAGTTAGGGTCCTATCTTTTGCTTGGTTTGTTTAGATGTACAGATTTTAGTGGGTTTATTCTATGTTGTATGTTTATATGAGTGAGTGTATACCGTGTGTGTCTTTTTGCTTCTGGGACAACTCACTCAGGATGATGCTTTCCAGGTCCCACCATTTACCTGCAAATTTCATGATTTCCTTATTTTTCATTGCTGAGTAATACTCCATTGTATGGATGTACCACAGTTTCTGCATCCATTCTTCAGTTGAGGGGCATCTGGGCTGTTTCCAGCTTCTGGCTATTACAAATAAAGCTGCTACAAACATGGTTGAGCAAATGTCCTTTTTGTGTACTTGAGCCTTTTGGGTATATGCCTACAAGTGGTATGGCTGGATCATGAGGAAGCACTATTCCTAGTTGTCTGAGAAAGTGCCAGATTGATTTCCAGAGTGCTTGTACAAGTTTACAATCCCACCAGCAGTGGAGAAGGGTTCCCCTTTTTCCAATACCTCTCCTGCATGTGTTGTCCCTTGAGTTTTTGATCTTGGCTATTCTCCTGGGTGTAAGGTGAAATTGTTTTGATTTGCATTTCCCTAATGGCTAATGAGGTTGAGCATTTCTTTAGGTGCTTCTCTGCCATTTGATATTCCTCTATAGAGAATTCTCTCTTTAGCTCTGTTCCCCATTTTTTAAGTGGATTGCTTGGTTTGCTGCTTTTCAGCTTCTTTAGTTCTTTATATATACTGGATATGAGTCCTCTGTCAGATAAAGGGTTGATGAAGAATCTTTCCCAATCTGTAGGCAGTCACTTTCTTTTGATGATAGTGTCCTTTGCTTTACAGAAGCTTTTCAGTTTCATGAGGTTCCATTTATTGATTGTTGCTCTTAGAGCCTGTGCTGTTGGTGTTCTGTTCAGGAAGTTTTCTCCTGTGCCAATGAGTTCTAGGGTATTCCCACTTTTTGTTCTAGCCGATTTAATGTGTCTGGTTTTATGTTGAGGTCTTTGATCCACTTGGACTTCAGTTTTGTGCAGGGTGAAAAGTATGGATCTATTTTCATTTTTCTACATGTAGACATCCAGTTGGACCAGCATCATTTGTTGAAGATGCTATCTTTTTTCCATTGTATGGTTTTGGCATCTTTGCCAAAAATCAGGTGTTCATAAGTGTGTGGGTTTATTTCTGGGTCTTATTTTCGGTTCCATTGATCCACCATTTAGTTTCTATGCCAGTACCATGCAATTTTTATAACTGTTGCTCTATAGTACAGTTTGAGATCAGGGATGTAGATACCTCCAGAAGATCTTTTATTGTACAAGATTGTATTAGAAATTCTCAGTTGCTTGTTATTCCATACGAAGTTGAGAATTTTTCTTTCCAGGTCTGTAAAGAATTATGTTGGCAATTTGATGGGAATTGCATTAAATCTGTGATTGCTTTTGGTAATATGACCGTTTTTGCTATGTTAATCCTGCCAAGCCATGAGCATGGGAGATCTTTCCGTCTTCTCATATCTTCTAATTCTTTCTTCAGAGACTTGAAATTTTTTTCATACAAGTCTTTGACTTGCTTGGTTAGGGTTACACCAAGGTACTTTATGTCATTTGTGGCTATT
>NW_026587853.1:0-13010 GCF_907164565.1 Psammomys obesus
GCAACCAGTTATCCCTAACAAAACTGACCAAACCACGGGACACCCAGGTTACAGCAGCAGCTCATTAAATTTACAGCAAGAAACCCAGAACCAGAGTAATTGTCTCTAGGACTTCTCTGGGTGAGAGGAGAGCCCTCTCAACTAACAAGGACCACAGTTACCACTCAGCTCTCTACGCCTGAGGTGAGCAGCGGCAACTCCTGAAAAACACCAGCCATCCAGTGACTATACCCAAAAGGCTGAAAAGGCTTCCTTCAGGAAAAACCATCTTACTGCCAAGGGGATTATCTCCACCACAGGATTCCAGGAACCACCAGAAACTAACTCCAAACACCTAAGATAGCCCAATGGGTAGAGGCCAGTGTAAAAGCTCAACCAAGGAAAGACAGAGCAATATGGTATCTCCAAAACCAGTTATCCAGGGGCGAGTAGCCCTGGACACCCCAGCATAATTGAAATTCAAGAAGATGACTTAAAATCTATATTTATGAAGAGGATAACAGAGGAAACAAATAAAATGCATAAAGACCCAGAGGAAGATAAACTCAAACAGATTATGGCCATCCATAAAGAAATACGGGAAGTTGCAGTCAAACAGTTTGTGGCCTTTAGAGAGGAAATACTTAAATCACTGAAAGAAATGAAAGAAACAGAGGATTGTTCAAATAAACATCTGAAGGAACAAAGGAAAATACAGTCAGACAGGTGAAGGAAATAAAAAAAATGGCCCAAAATCTGAAGATAGAATTGGAAAAATTAAAGAAAACACAAATGGAGAAAATTGTGGAGAGAAAGAACTTAGGGAAGAAAACAGGAGCTGCAGAGTTTAGCATAACCAATAGACTACAAGAGATGGAAGAAAGAATCTCAGGTGTGGAAGATACGATGGAAGAAATAGATGTATCTGTCAAAGAAAATGTTAAATCTAAAAAATTCCTGACACAGACCGTCCAAGAAATTCAAGACAACATGAAAAGACAAAACCTAAGAATAATAGAAATAGAGGAAAAGATTCCCTCTTCCAAGGCCCAGAAAATATTTTCAACAAAATCACTGAAGAAAATTTTCCCAACTTAAAGGAGAGGCCAATAAGAATACAAGAAGCCTACAGAACAGGTAGTAAATTAGACCAAAATAAAATAAAATAAAATAAAATGAAGAAACCTCCAAAATTCCACCAGGAAGACATCACAATCCTGAACATCTATGCCCCAAATACAAGAGCACCCACATTTGTTAAGGAAACACTGATAAAATTTAAACCACATATAGATCCCCACACATTAATAGTGGGAGACGTCAACACCACACTATCAACAAAGGACAGGTCAACAAAACAAAAATTAAACAAAGAAACAATGTCTCTAACAGAGGTCATGAATCAAATGGACCTAGCAGATATTTACAGAACTTTACACCCAAACACAAAAGAATTTACCTTCTTCTCAGCACCTCATGGAACCTTCTCCAAAATAGACCATATAGTTGGTCACAAAGCAAGCCTCAACAGATACAAGAAGATTGAAATAATCCCTTGTATCTTCTCTGATCACCATGGAATTAAGCTGTACCACAACAACCACAGAAATAGCAAAAAGCCTACACACACATGGAAACTGAACAACTTGTTACTAAATGACAGCTGGGTCAGGGGAGAAATAAAGAAATTAAAGTCTTCTTACAACTCAAAGAAAATGAAGACACAACATACCCAAACTTGTGGGACACAATGAAAGCAGTGCTAAGAGGAAAGTTCATAGCACTAAGTGCCTTCAAGAAGAAATTCGAGACAGCTCATTCAAGCAACTTAATGGCTCACTTAAAAACCCTAGAAAAAGAAGCAGACACACTAAAAAGGAGTAGACGGCTGGAAATAATCAAACTCAGGGCTGAAATCAATCAATTGGAAACAAATAAAACAATTCAAAGAATCAATGAAACCAAGAGCTGGTTCTTTGAGAAAACCAACAAGATCGACAAACCCTTAGCCAAGCTAACTAAAAGGCAGAGAGACACCACCCAAATCAACAAAATCGAAAATGAAAAGGGGGACATAACTACAGACACTGAGGAAATCCAAACAATCATCAGGACTTACTTCAAAAGTCGATATGCCACAAAATTTGAAAATCTAAATGAAATGGACAATTTTCTTGATTGATTTGACTTACCAAAATTGAATAAGGACCAGGTAAATCAACTAAATAGTCCTATATCCCCCAAAGAAATAGAAGCGGTCATAAAAATCTCCCAACCAAAAAAAAAAGCCCAGGACCAGATGGCTTCAGCGCAGAATTCTACCCGACCTTCAAAGAAGAGCAAACTCCAAATTCTTTGCAAACTATTCCACAAAATAGAAACAGAAGGAACATTACCAAACTCATTCTATGAAGCCACAGTCACCTTGGTACTTAAACATCACAAGGACCCAACAAAGAAAGAGAATTTCAGGCCAATCTCCCTTATGAACATTGATGCAAAAATACTTAACAAACTACTTGCAAACCGAATACAAGAACACATCAAAGATATTATCAACTATGACCAAGTAGGCTTCATCCCAGGTATGCAGGTGTGGTTCAGTATATGAAAATCCATCAATGTGATCTACCATATTAACAAACTGAAAGAATAAATCCACATGATAATCTCCCTAGATGCTGAAAAAGCATTTGACAAAATCCAACATCTGTTCATGTTTAAAGCATTGGAGAGATCAGGGATACAAGGCACATATCTAAACATAGTAAAGGCGATATACAGCAAGCTTATAGCCAACATCAAACTGAACGGAGAGAAACTTAAAGCAATCCCACTGAAGTCAGGGACAAGACCAGGCTGCCCACTCTGTCCATATCTCTTCAAGATAGTTCTGGAAGTCCTTGCTAGAGCAATAAGACAGTTGAAGGAGATCAAGGGGATACATATTGGAAAGGAAGAAGTCAAATTATCAATATTTGCAGATGATATGATAGTATACATGAGTCACCCCCAAACTTCCACCAAGGAACTTCTACAGGTGATAAACACCTTCAGCAAAGTGGCCGGATACAAAATCAATTCAAAAAAATCAGTAGCACTCCAGTATACAAAAGACAAAGGGCTAAGAAAGAAATTAGAGAAACAACACCCTTCACAATAGCTAGAAATGACATAAAGTACCTTGGTGTAACTCTAACCAATCAAGTCAAGACTTGTATGAAAAAAAATTCCAGTCTCTGAAGAAAGAATTAGAAGAAGATATGAGAAGATGGAAAGATCTCCCATGCTCATGGCTTGGTAGGATTAACATAGTAAAAATGGCCATCTTACCAAAAGCAATCTACAGATTTAATGCAATTCCCATCAAATTGCCAACACAATTCTTTACAGACCTGGAAAGAAAAATTCTCAACTTCGTATTGAATAACCAGAGTGAATGGAATTCTGTGTAAGAAGTGGGAAATAGTAAGAGCTGGAGGGGATGGGAACTCCACAAGGAGAGCAACAGAACAAGATAATTTGAACACAGGGAACTTCCCAGAAAATCATACTCCAACCAAGGACTATTCGTGGAGATGACCTGGAACCCCTGCACAGGTGTAGCCCATGGCAGTTCAGTGTCCAAGTGGGTTACATAGTAATGGGAAGAGGGACTGCCTCTGACATAATCTGATTGGCCTGCTCGTTGATCACTTCCCCCTGAGGGGGGAGCAGCCTTACCAGGCCACAGTAGAGGACAATGCAGCCACTTTTGATGAGAACTGATAGACTAAGATCAGAAAGAAGAGGAGAACCTCCCCTATCAGTGGACTTGGGGAGTGGCATGCATGCAGAAAGGGGAGGGAGGATTAGATCGGCAGGGGAGGAGGGAGGGGCTTATGGGGGGATACAAAAAGAATGAAGTGTAATTAATAATAATAAAAAAATTCTTACAAAAAAATGGGGAACAGAGCTAAACAGAGAACTCTCTGTAGAGGAATATTGAATGGCAGAGAAGCATTTAAAGAAATGCTCAACCTCATTAGCCATTAGGGAAATGCAAATCAAAACAACCCTGAGATTTCACCTTACACCCATCAGAATGGCCAAGATGAAAAATTTAAGTGACAACACATGCTGGAGAGGTTGTGGAGAAAGGAGAACCCTTCTCCACTGCTGGTGGGAATGTAAACTTGTACAATCACTCTGGAAATCAATCTAGCGCTTTCCTAGACAACTAGAACAGCGCTTCCTCAAGATCCAGCCATACCACTCCTAGGCATATATCCAAAAGAGTCTCTAGTACACAAAAAGGACATTTGCTCAACCATGTTTGTAGCAGCTTTATTTGTAATAACCAGAAGCTGGAAACAGCCCAGACGCCCCTCAACTGAAGAATGGATGCAGAAATTGTGGTACATCTATACCATGGAGTATTACTCAGCAATGAAAAATAAGGAAATCATGAAATTTGTAGATAATTGGTGGGACCTGGAAAGGTTCATCCTGAGTGAGTTGTCCCAGAAGCAAAAACACACATGGTATATACTCACTTATATAAACATACAACATAGGATAAACCCGCTAAAATCTGTACATCTAAACAAACTAAGCAAAAGAGAGGATCCTAACTAAAATGCTCAATCCCCATCCTAAAAGGCCAAGAGGATGGACATCAGAAGAAGAAAACAGGAAACAAGCTAGGAACCTGTTACAGAGGGCATCTGAAAGCCAGAAGAAAACAGGAAACAACCTAGGAACTTGCCACAGAGGGCCTCTGAAAGCCTCTGCCCGGCACACTATCGAAGCAGTTGCTGAGCCTGATGGCCAACTATCATGCAGAGTGAATGGAATTTTATGTAAGAAGTGGAAAATAGCAAGAGCTGCAGAGGACAAGAACTCCACAAGGAGAACAACAGAACAAGAAAATTTGAACACAGGGAACTTCCCAGAGACTCATACTTCAAACAAGGACTATTCATGAAGATAACCTAGAACCCCTGCACAGATGTAGCCCATGGCAGTTTAGTGTTCAAGTGGGTTACATATTAATGGGAAGAGGGACTGACTCTGACATAATCTGACTGGCCTGCTCTTTGATCAGCTCCCCCTGAGGGGGGAGCAGCCTTACCAGGCCACAGAAGATGACAATGCAGCCACTTCTGATGAGAACTGATAAACTAACATCAGTAAGAAGGAGAGGAGGACCTCCCCTATCAGTGGACTTGGGGAGTGGCAGGCATGCAGAAAGGGGAGGGAGGGTGGGATTGGGAGGGGAGGAAGGAGAGGCTTATGGGGGGATACAAAATGAATAAAGTCTAATTAATAAAAGTTAAATAAAAAAATAAAAAAATGTTCAATGCCCTTAGTCATCAGGAAAATGCAATCCAAAACTACCCAGAAAATCCATCATACATCCATCAGAATGGCTAAGAACAAAAGCTCAAGTGACAACACCTACTGGTGAGGATGTGGAGAAGGAGGAATGCTCCTCCATTGCTTTGTTCCCACCAGCAATGTAAACTTGTACAGCCACTTCAGAAATCAATCTGGTGCTTTCACAGACACTTAGAAATAGTGCTACCTCAAGATCAAGCTATATCCAAAATAGGCATATCTCCAAAATATGCTCAAGTATTGAACAAAGACATTTGCTCAGTTAGCATATTTTTATTACCATAAAGCACACACAACACAAGCATTTCCCATCTTCAGCATACTGCTTGCTGTCATTTACATTTTTACCATCTGCCTCCAACCAGCAAGAAGCCCATGGCCTTCCTTTCTGAGCTGAGGATGACACTGTTTTTGTTTTCACTCCTGAAAGTTTCCAAGCTCTTCCTGCTCCAAGTAGTCCACCCAGAATTCGTTCTGCCTAGACTCTCATGGCAGTCAGAATGGTGGATTCATGCCCCTCTGTGTGGGACAATGTACAGAAGCCCATTCTCTTTTAAAGCCAAGTAGCAGTCCGGTGTAGAGAGGCTGAAGTCTGTTTATCCATCATCAGGACTGCTTTTTATACATTGACTCTACTCTGTCTGTCTGTCTCTCTCTTGATCTCTGTCTCTCTTTATCTCTGTATGTGTGTGTGTGTTTTCTGGTTATATGGTGAATATAATAATAAATACTTACTTACATAATTTGGCAAAATAGTGAGAGCTGAGGAAATTGAATGACTGAGGCATATCACGAGCTGTCAGATATTTTTAGGTATTATGGGTAATCCAGGCCATGACAAGTGAGATCCACAATCAATGTCGCTCTTCAAAACACACAGGAGAAAAAAAAACACACAGGAGAGTATAAAACACTTAGGAACCTGCCATGTGGCTTTTCTTTTATATCTGGGTTCCACATATATCCTAATAAATAGGTTTAACAGCAACAGAAAGAATACCTGTCTTTTTTTTTAACTTGAAGCTCACATAAACACAGTACATAGTTCTGATGCCAGTGCACCAGCTCATCTTAAAAGAACTTATCCATCCTTGAACAGTCATATGTCTACTGTCCTCCCACAACATTTCCAAATGTGAATTACATGTTTTTCAGTGCTGAGGACCAAAAAAGGACTGACTGAGGCATAGCTATGACCTACAAGAATCACAACAAAATACAATATAAGATCACTACTTGAATATCTGAAGTAGGAGATGACGCTGTCTGAGGTGTACATCACCACAAAGAAGCTCATGAGGCACAGGATGGTCTGTGTGGCTCTGTGTTCTGGTGATGATATAGGGGAACGGTTGGTGCTGTGGAGAAACTGGGACTGTTTCTTATGTCTGTATAGGAAAGTCACCATGTATGCGCTGGAGATGGCCAAGAGACCTACAAAGATGACATCTCTGAGAGTTAATAGTATATAAAATGTATGCAGGACAGAATGACTCATGGGCCCAAGACAGCAAGACTGAGTGATGTATGTAAAACCAGGAGAGGTCAGATTTGGTGTGGCAGTTACATATGTTATAAGTAGACTACTGAAGGATGTATAAAAGATACTCAGGAAAAGAAGGCAACCTAAAATTTGGTGTGGAGATTTCTGTTTGAACTTTGCTAGACATGAATTTCTTGGACTGAGGGTGTGGCCTGGAGGATGCTGAGCAGGCTAGTGGCACAAAGAGAGGCTCCTAAAAGACCTGTACAAGAACATAACAAGTTTGCATGTGGAGTCACTCCATCTCTTCCCTGGCATAAAAATGTCTGATGCTACTAAACTCATCACTAGCAGCATCAGTATGTGGATTAGGGCCAAGAGACTAATGGGTGGATCAGTGAGTCTGGGCCTCTGCCCACGAATGAACTTGAGGACCTGGAAGAGAAGAAGGATGCTGTTGCCTGAGAGCCCAATTCCAGCTTCAAAATACAGTGTTTCTTATCTTAATATTATAAGACAGTTCACTGATTTTATTCATTTTAAGGCCGAAAGACGCAGTTAGGAACTTTGAGGGGAGAACAGCAAGAGGATTCCTTATCCCAAATCTAGCCTTGCTCATCAGTGGCAGACAATGGCAGCTCTGCTACTCTCAGGAAGATGTGTTGATGTTTCACAGTTCAGCGTTGTTCCATCTAATATCACCTTCACCTCAACTTGCCCAGACGCCATGTTCAATTTCTCCATTGTTTCACACTTATGTGCCCCTTCTCTATATAAGCTTTCTCCATATTGAAAATTGTCATGTGCAGTGGAAATACTCTTTCCAACTGTTTCCTATTTGAGGTCTCCTGAGGAAAGGCAATGTCTTACTTGTCTTTTTTCTGCATCATGTTGATTGCCAGACACATAGCAGCTCCGTAGTTTTTGGTGAAGTTCAATGAGGATAGCAAGAAAGTAGAAATGAGATCCTCAGGTGAAGCAGTGCCCTTGTCTTAAACAGACCCAGAGTCATTTTATTCCAGTGTCTTTGTTCTGCTCATTTACTGCAGACCTAGTGCTCTTCATGTGGTTCTGCAGGGAGCATTAGGAGTGGAAACTGTGAATCCAGACGATTTCACAGACTTATTTCAATCCTTCCATTTCCTGTGTGTGACTCTGACCAGTCTAGTGTTGACCTGCAGCTCTATAACATATGACAGTTGTGCGTCTGTGTCAGGGAGATGTGTAAGAAGATGAAGTCTACATACCAAGCACGGCAGTGTTCCCTGCACAGGGTGAACTCTGTGGAAGTGTAGGCTGCTGGCTTTATTCTCATGAGGTCCCCTCACGTTTGTGACTCGGGATAGTTAATGTAGTTTTAAAAACAGCTCTCTGGTCTGTCCTGGCCTGAAACAGAGAAGATTAAATATGACAGCAGTAGACTATCTGAACAATCCTTTCCAGAGCATTATGGTAGCAATTTAGGCCTCCTCTGTGAATCTCACATTGTAACTTCATCTAGATATGTGCTGAGGTCACAGCAGAACAAAAGCGTCTATGAGATGTGTTCAGTTATCAGAGGCTTGGAGGAACATGGTAAGGGATTTTTTTCTCCTTCAGCATCTGGAAATAAATAAATAAGTAAGCAAATAGAAATAGAATTATAATTACAATCAATCTAGGACCATTCCCATTGTAAGGTATTAATAACAGTAGAATTCTAACAGTAGAATTATCCAGCCCATCCTGAAAGATGGGTTGCACAGGTATCTGGGATTTCATACCTCCTTGAGGAAGCAGTGATATTTCTGACTCAGTTTACTCCAGCTCAGACACATACCTGAACATTTCAGGAAGGGTGTTGTAGAAGATTCTTCCTCATGCAATACAGGCACTTACTTAATTCAAGATCATCCTCCTGAATTATGTAATAATATAAAACATTCTAGTCATGGAGTAAAAAATAAATGTCAACTGAAATTCAAGGGTGTATTTTGATGTTATCTTGTTTAGATCATGGAGCTTGTAAGATGTAAAAGGGAAGCAGAAGTGTTCAAGCTCCAGGACATGTAGCACCAGCTAATTGCTCAGAGCAGGAGTCCAATAGGCAGGCTGGGTGACAGATGGGATAACTGTCTATCGTGGTGATAAGAGTTTGCTCCTTGGGATTTACATTCTGGAAGAGAAGAACCATCTCTCAGGACCTCAGCAGTGTACTGTGACATATCTGTGCCCCCCCACAAAACAAATAAATAAAATGAAATAAACCATAGGTAAGAGAGATAGTCAGTGTGAACAGTTAGAAATAGTTTCTGGAGAGGTGGCTCTGTGTTTAAGAACTCTTGTTCCTCTTGCTGAGGACCCAGGCTTTTGTTCCAGTGTCCACATGGCATCCGTAAATCATCTGTAGCACCAATTCCAGGGCATCCAAAAATGGCTTCTGAGGTCCACAGACATCAGGCACGTTTGTGTTGAAAATACACACATGGAAAACATATATGCATGGAAAACACAGACATAAAATAAATAATTTTTGACATTTAAATATACTTTTATTAATGAAAGATGTTTTTGACTTCAGGCATGTCAGCTCCTGCAACACCCAAGCCTAACTCAACAAAGACGATGAACATCATAAATCTCCTTTTTGAGAAATCTTCATTAATGGCAAGGTAGGCACAGGGCAAAAATGCCCCAGCTCTCTTTACAGACAACATACTCTCCAAAATGGATAAGACATGGATGCAGGCTGAGTTTACTGCCAAGATTTACCAAGACAGGGTAGGCAAATCTTTTATATTATTTGCTTCACAACTAAGTCTGCCAGATATACTAGGCCAAAAGGCAACAATGATGCTCCAATGTTATAGAGAGAGAATGGGTGCCCGTCAAGGCAGTACCCTGTCTCTGCCATCTTTTTAAACAGATATTACCAAAATAAATTTCTATTGCATGCTTAAGCCTTTATAAGATTAACAGTACTAGTAATGGTAATAATAGGGTTTAAATAAGCTTTACTGGGTGATTGCTTGTGAGTTATCAATTTGAGCTATAAAGGGCTTGATTGCCTAATGTAATTTTCAGTAAGCAGAGTTCAGAAATAAAACCAAACGAAATCTATCAGGGGAGGGAGGCATTCAAGCCTTTCACACAGCTCATTGCAAAATTGTATAAACAGCACAGTTTCAAACTCTGTAACCAAGGTAGGGAACTCTGTTATTTTCACCATCCTTTGCAAGATGCAGCTGCAGACCTTGAATTACGAAAGTGGGAACACTCTCATTAAACCATGACTTTAGTGGGTGGGGCATTGAAGCCATTGGAAAACCTTATTTTTCTGAAGGTGAACACCACAGAAGTCTTGATTTGAAGGGGGCATTCCATCTTGTTATCATAAGTACCACATGGCCAGGAGAGACACAGACATTTCTGAAGTCTCCTACTATCTCCTAAAGTTGCACCACACTTTCATCAATCAGACATACAAATCAAACCTGTGTGGTGTAAAAGTCCCTAACTTATATACGATGTGAAGAAATTTGTGTAATATCTCTAATCATGTTATGGGGGCATTCTGGTGAAGATGAACTCAGCAGAGAGTCATAGAAATGGAATTCTCTGCACTGTTGCCTCCCGGGTGAGGCATCTCAGCTCACAGCTGCCTAGCAGAGCATGGCCTAGGAAGTCAAGGACAGAAAGCCTACACCCTCAGCAGCATCATTTAAAACACACTCCCCAATCAGTCAGGTTGAGAGTCATTTTTCTGTGATATCCTGTGTCCTAGGATAACCTGTTGTCTTGTGAACCCAAATGACCTTCTGTACAATAAAAACACAACTAGATTCAGAGACACGTGGCATTCTCTATAGAAGGAAATAAGTCAAAGAGCATGTGACACAAGTTTGGAAAATTGATACCACATGAAGTGTATGAAAAATAAGTCTTAGTGAACACACCAGGAACACAGACTACTCATGAAAGCAAAAATGACCAAGAGAACCTGAGGCTCCCTTCGTTAGAGCCAGCCATAGGGCTGTTCCCTAAAAGATGTCAGAGGTAGCTGATGCTGTCCTGCAGAGGTCAAAATAAGCCAGGACTGCAGATACCGTGTCATCCTGCAGTAACTGCAATCAGATATGGAGAGCCTTGTGGCACCTGATATCCCCCAATGGTCCTCAAACAACTTACAAGTGTGCAGGAGAGTGACCTGAACCTGTGGTCTGGAGGGAAGTGGATACTGGAATGGAGGAGGAAACCCCTCTGCAGATGCCCTGCAGGATGGGCACTTATGGCCTCCTGGGTGCACTGTTCCAGGAAGAACTAGGTAGGAAGGACACCTCTGTTTCCTCCTCCTCAACATCAAGACAGACTGCCCATCTCCTGTGGTTGAGGGAATGTGTAAAGCACGTGGTTTATATCAGGAGTGAGTGGTGCCTGTCCTCCCTCCCACTCTTAAAACAGTGTATTTGTGATTTCCACCATTACACAGTGACCTTTACCATGTTGTCATCACTCTCTTCCCCTCTGTGAGTTAATGAAAACAGACTGTGAGGATGAGAAGGGGACCTGACTCTTCCACCTGCAAGTAGGTTGGGGTGAGCTAGAACTGAACAATGTGCTGTTTACTGCACAATTCTTTTTGGAAAACTAGAAAGATCCAGGGAGATGCTGCTGCATCAGGTTAGAAAGCCACCACCAAGCAGATGTCAGTGCTGTGCCCAGAGAGGCCATGAAGTGCAGGAACTGCAGGAACACCATGGCAAATGCCTGGAGAACATCTGGGCTGCTTTTGAAAACTGAAACCAGTGTGGTTACCTCTCAGGGTTCAGACTTGCAGCTAGGATGTTGTCCAATATTTTTACATGCACCCAAAATTAGCAGGAGAGTAATTTTTATACCTATGTGTCAGCGTGGGAGTTCCACACCTGAGGCAGACTCCACTTGTCTTTCCACCTCAGTGAGGAAACACTGGCTAAGACCAACGCTCTGCTGCACAGCTCTGACTCTCCATGATGTTAGCAGGAAGGAAGACGGTGCTCGTGCTTGTCTGTTCTGATTTCTGTTCGGTTTATGAAAAGATATAGACTGAGAAAACCTGAAACCAAGCCCAGAGCAGGACAGGATGAGGCTTGGCTGACACCCTGAGTTCTCTGACCAGAACACCAGAAAGACTGATGGAAACAGACGTTGTCTTCTCAAGATCTTGGTTTTGGATACTTGCTCTTTAGACAGGAGGAGGGGAAACTACCATGTGTCCACTGTGTATAAAATATCTAGTATTTCAGCGCCTCCTCGTGGATGTCATCTCAGAGGACATATTTTACTGTGTAGGTCACAATGAGCCAAGAGCATTAGTGTGCAGTTTCTGAAACTGAATGAGGACAAATGACAGTAGGAGAAAATATTGGTAAGAACCTCAAATTAACATAAGGTGTCCTGTATTAGATGGTGTTGACACAAGAAAGGATATTTCCTTTCAAACACAATGAAAATATTTAATTCCTTAAATTACAGTAGTCAAATGATAGATATCATAAATACTTTTGTATCAATATGACAAAAGTAACAGTAAAGTTTTTTTCTGTCTTTCTATCTCCCTTTTCTTCTTTTTTTAATTTTATTTTTCTTTTTAGTTACATTTTGTTAACTCTGTGTCCCAGCTGTATCCCACTCCCTCATTCACTCCCTAACCCCACACTCCCTCCCTGGTCTCCTCCCTGCCGCTTTCCAAGTCCACTGATAGGGGAGGACCTCCTCCCTTTCATTTGACCCTGTTTTATCAAGTATCTTCAGGGCTGGCTGCAAAGTCCTCCTCTGTGGCCTAACAGGACTGCTTCTCCCCTGGTGGAGGGTGGGGATGTCAAAGAGCCTGCCCTTGAGATCCTGTTAGAAATAGTCCTTGTTCCCCTTACTTTGGAAAACTACTTGGTTACTGAGCTACCACGGGCCACATCCAAGCAGAAGTTCTAGGTTATATCCATAGATGGTCCTTGGTTGAGTGTCAGTCTCAGAAAAGACCCTGTGCCCGGATATATTTGGTCCTTGTAGAGCTCCTATCCTTTCCACATCATACTAACTCCCCTTCTTTCATATGATTCCCTGCACTCTGCCGAGGGTTTGGTTATGAGTCTTAGTGTCTGCTTTGAAACACTGCTAGGTAGAGTCTTTCAGATGCCCTTTGTGGTAGACT
>NW_026587854.1:0-1721 GCF_907164565.1 Psammomys obesus
AAGGTCTTGAGCCGCTGTGTGGGTGGCGGGACCGGAACTCAGGACCTTTAGGAGAGCAGCTGGCTCTCTCAACCTCTGAGCCGTCTCTCCAACCCATCTAAGAGGGGAAGTTTGGTAAGACGGAAAGAAAATAAAGAAGGGTGCCTTTCGTCAACCTGGTGCAAACACACACAAGCACAAGCATACAAGAGTTCGAACACAAGCAAGCTCACTTCTTCCATGCTTGGCTCCCCTGTCTGGCCTCCCACATGTGCAATCGAAAGTTTCAAGAAACCATTCCGGTTCCACCTGAAAGCCATCTGCCTGCCTTCCCCACTGGGCTCTGATTTTGATGTGACTCCGCCTACAGTGGGCGGGGCCTCCCAGCCACATTAATTAAGAAGACGCCCACGGAGGTCACTGTTCATTGGCTCACTCAGCCTGCTGTCCTACAGACCCTGGACCACTGCCAGGCGATGTCTCCGCCCACAGAGGGAGTGACCTCCCATCAATCATTAATCAAGAAAATGCGGGGGGGGGGCTTATAACACCCAGGACCACCAGCCCAGGCATGGCACCGCCCACAGTGGGGAGGAACTACCCACAACTACCATAGCTCCACTCACAGTGGGCGGGGCCTCCTCATCCATCACTAAGAAGGTTCCCCCTAGGGCCCTGCTCACTGGCTTGCTCGGCCTGCTTTCTAATAGACCCTGGACCACCAGCCCGGAGATGGCTCCACCCTCAGTGGGCTGGGTCTCCCCACCAGCCCAGGGACTCTGTCTGATCCTCTTCTCCCCTACTGTCTAGTGACCCAGGACTTGACAGAGATCAGATTTTCTATTCCTCCAAGATTTTTAGCTGTGGTATCTTTTTTATCTTGAGATCCGAGGGAGCAATAGGGCCAGCTTTAATTAACACTCCAATAGACTCCAACAAAAGAGCCTCAGTTAAAGAGAAAACAAGGCCTGTGGTCACTGTGACCCAGAACCTCCCCCACCTCCATCCCCATCCCCCCCACGTGCAAGTTGGGTCTGGTCCACTGCTGGGAATATTGATGGACTTAACCACCTACCCCAGTTTCCTAAAGAGCCTTTGGCTCTTCTGGCAGAGGGTTGGCCTTAGATAGAGCCCCGGATTGTGTCAAAGAGGTTTCTGGATCTTTTTAGAACTCGCTTTTAAACCTGGAGGGGCTTGTGGACCCCACAGAAGGTTCTGAAACTCGAGCAAACAGCGTCCCATTTGTTTTTTTCGTTTAAATATTTTTCTTCAGAATCTCACAAACAAACAAACAAGCACATTCCTCATTTGGGAGCCAGAGACCTGCTCCAAAAAGCAGGAACCTCCAGCCTGGCAGAGCCTTGTTTGCAGAGAAACAAGTCCACTGTCCATCTTTTTGGAAGCCTTGGGGAACTCCCTGCCCCCCCCCACTCACACACTTTGGTTTTTTGAGACAGGGTCTCCCTGTGTAGCCCTGGACATCCTGGTCTAGCTCTGTAGAGCAGGCTGGCCTCAAACTCACATACACTTGCCTGCCTCTGCCTCCACAAAGGGCTATGATCACAGGCACGTGTGTTACCACTCCCGGCCAGCTGGGCAATTTCTTAAGCAAGAAAACCTTGTTTCCTCTTCCCTGACGTAGTTCCTTGCACCCTCATGGTAACTAACTCGTGTCACACTGTTTCCAGGGGTATCGGATGCCCTCTCCTGGCTTTCTACATGCCAAAAAAATAAGAATGTAT
>NW_026587855.1:0-1384 GCF_907164565.1 Psammomys obesus
AAGGAGAAAGACAAACACAGTATATACTCACTTATATAGACCTATAAAATATGATAAATATAATGAAATCTATACACCTAAAAAAGATAATAAAGAGAGTGGACATGGGGTAAGATGATCAATCCTCATTTAGAAAGACAGATGGGATGTGCATTGAATGTATGACACGAGTCTACTGAGTGCATCTGAAAGACTCTAATTAGCAGTGTTGTCAAAGCAAAGACTCATGACCAAACCTTTGGCAGAGTACAGGGAATCATAAGAAAGAAGGGGAGTTAGTCTGATGGGGAAAGGATAGGAGCTCCACAAGGACCAAATATATCTGGGAACAGGGTCTTTTCAGAGACTGACATGCAACCAAGGACCATGTATGGATATAACCTAGAACCTCTGCTCAGATGTAGCCTGTGGTAGCTCAGTAACTAATTGGTTTCCCAAAGTGAGGGAAAAAAGGAGTATTTCTAACAGGAACTCAATGACTGGCTCTTTGGCCTCCCCATTCCCCAAGGGAGGAGCAGTCCTGTTAGGCCACAGAGGAGAGCTTTGCAGCCAGTCCTGATGATACCTGATAAAACAGGATCAGATGAATGAGGAGGAGATCCCCTCCTATCAGTGGACTTGGAAAGGGTCATGGTGGAGATGAGGGAGGGAGGAAGGGAGGGACTGGGAGGGAATGAGGGAGCAGGACACGGCCGGGATACAGAGTTAATAAAATGTAACTGATAAGAAAAAAAATAAAATTAAAAAAAATATGAAAAGCCTAATATAACCTATAATGCGGAGATCAATGACACCTGTGGAATTCATTTCTTTTTTCCTCCACTTATTTATTTATTTATTTATTTATTTATTTATTTATTTATTTATTTATTCACTTTACACCCTGATTCGAGGTCTTTCCTACTCTCTTCCTTGTTCCCTCCTGACAGGCCGCTCCAATCCATTCATCCACTCCCCTCCTCCTCAGAGAAGTGGGATGTCTCCCATTGGTACCAAGCCACCCTGGCACATTAAGTCACTGCAGGACTAGGCATATCCTTTCCCACTGTGACCAGATGAGGCAGCCTGATTTTGGAAATGGGATCCAAAGGCAGTCATAACAGTCAGAAAGGGCCATGCTCCAGTTGTTGGGGTACCCACATGAAGTCAAGCTACAGATCTGCTATATATGTGCAGGGGGCCTAGGACCAGTCCTTGCATTCTCTTTGGTTGGTAATTCAGTCTCTGTGAATCCCTTTGGGTCCAAGATAGTTGACTCTGTAGGTCTTGTGGAGGTCTTGAACCCTCTGGCTCCCCTAGAGTATCCTCCCAGCTCTGCATAGACTGCTCAAGCTCTGTCTTATGTTTATGGGTCTCTGCATCTGTTTCCATCAGCAGCTGGGGG
>NW_026587856.1:0-1010 GCF_907164565.1 Psammomys obesus
CCTCTGAAAGACTCCACCTAGAAGAGTATCAAAGCAAATGCTGAGACTCACAGCCAAACTTTGGGCAGAGTGCAGGGAATCTTATGAAAGAGGAGGGATACAAAAAGACCTAGTGGGTTGGAGTATGAGTATAGACTAAGATCAGAAAGAAGGAGAGGAGGACCTCCCCTATCAGTGGACTTGGGGAGGGGCATGCATGCAGAAAGGGGAGGGATCAGAAGGGGAGGAGGGAGGTGCTTATGGGGGGATACAAAATGAATAAAGTGTAATTAATAAAAGTTAAATAAAAAAGAAATCAAAAAAGAAACAGATGTTGAGCCTGATGGCCAACTGAAGGGCAGAGTGAATGGAATTCTATGTAAGAAGTGGGAAATAGTAAGAGCTGGAGGGGATGGGAACTCCACAAGGAGAACAACAGAACAAGATAATTTGAACACAGGGAACTTCCCAGAGACTCATACTCCAACCAAGGACTATTCGTGGAGATGACCTGGAACCCCTGCACAGGTGTAGCCCATGGCAGTTCAGTGTCCAAGTGGGTTACTTAGCAATGGGAAGAGGGACTGCCTCTGACATAATCTGATTGGCCTGCTCATTGATCACTTCTCCCTGAGGGGGGAGCAGCCTTATCAGGCCACAGTAGAGGACAATGCAGCCACTTTTGATGAGAACTGATAGACTAAGATCAGAAAGGAGAGGAGAACCTCCCCTATCAGTGGACTTGGGGAGTGGCATGCATGCAGAAAGGGGAGGGAGGGTGGGATCGGGAGGGGAGGAGGGATGGGCTTATGGGGGGATACAAAATGAATAAAGTGTAATTAATAAAAAAAAATTTAAAAAAATAAAAAAGAAACAGAACTAAAAAAAGACCTGGTGGGGACAGGAGTTGCACCAAGGGAGCAACAGAACCAAAAAGTCTGGCCACAGATGTCTTTTCTGAGACTGACACACCAACCAAGGTCTCTACACAGATATAGCCAATGGCAGATCAGTCTCTAAGTGGGTTCCCT
>NW_026587857.1:0-5919 GCF_907164565.1 Psammomys obesus
ACCCCTGCACAGGTGTAGCCCATGGCAGTTCAGTGTCCAAGTGGGTTACATAGTAATGGGAAGAGGGACTGCCTCTGACAAAATCTGATTGGCCTGCTCGTTTATCACTTCCCCCTGAGGGGGGAGCAGCCTTACCAGGCCATGGTAGAGGACAATGCATCCACTTTTGATGAGAACTGATAGACTAAGATCAGAAAGGAGAGGAGAACATCCCCTATCAGTGGACTTGGGGAGTGGCATGCATGCAAAAGGGGGAGGAAGGGTGGGATCAGGAGGGGAGGAGGGAGGGGCTTATGGGGGGATACAAAATGAATAAAGTGTAATTAATAAAAAATTAAAAAAAGAAAGGTACACACACACACACACACACACACACACATATATATATATATATATATACATATACATATTTGTACTTACCTTCTAATTGCTCATGGAGTATCACAAAGCTTGATTCTATCAATATAAGGTGAAAAAAATATCTTGGTGCAATAAAGGTAAAAATAAACCCCCCACCCCCCCCCCCAAAAAAAAAGAAGCTGATTTTCTCCAAGGTCCTCAGCTTTGACTGGCATCCAAACAACATTTTGCTGGATGTAGGCTCATGTGCCCTCAAATCCAGAGCATTTTTTGCCTAAATCAAAGGCAGATGAAAAGCCAGCCAATATGTGCTGAAGCAGCAAGATGCCTTTTGGTCACGTGATGTCTCAATTTGTTGGCAATGGCAACATTGGCTGGGTAGATTGTGTCAGCTTGTCTGCCAGTGGGAGCTGCCTGGGTCAGCCATGACAGCACTGTGTCCACTGATGATGCCTTGAAAAGCATGTAAGTTTCACCTGAGGAAATGAAGTTCCTGATTTTGCTTGGTATGTCATTCTTCTCAAAGAACAGCATCATGGACTCTGATCCCTTGACGATTGTGTCTAAGCTAGTCATCCCAAACCAGATCATATAGAACAACATATCCATTGTGGAAATATTCTACAACATGGACAAGAGGACTAAGGACTGCCACATGGCCTGGGAGACACTATACCAGAACAGCATCACTCAAGTGTCTATTTATGAGGGGACAAGCAAGATTTTTACAAATTTTACAGTGCTGGTATGGATGGACCCATGAGTTTGGGATTACAAGACCCTGTAGTAGCCATAGCCTCCAGGTAATGTGAAGCCTCTGCCAATCACCATGAGGAACACTGTTGAGCACACTCTGCAGTTTGCATTGTGGTAAGGATCCTCTAAGCCCACAGAAACCCTGTAACACTGATTAATCAACTAGTGCATTCATGTGGACATTGTGGATTAAGTATGGGTTTTAAAGACAGCAGTGGTTTCTGTTGTTGTTTTGTTTGTCATTTCATTTTGTTTCAAATCTGCTATCTAATTCCATTTAAACTATTTAAATTCCATTTAAACTATTTAGCTTCACTTTAAATAGTTTATTATGAAAGACTGTTACCATAATTTAAAGCATAAGGGCTGTATTATGTTGTCTCTAAAAATAAAATTAAAAATAATCTCAAGATTAAAAAAGAAATTAGTCACAATATCTCTACGCTATTATATCACTTTAAAAGTAAAATTAGACCTAGGTCTTCAAAACATGATCCAGAATGAAGAGCTTTGCTCTACTTTGGCAGTTGGGAAAGCATCTGGCATGTTGATCTGGCAGTCTTTAGCCTGTATTAGTAAAATTGTTAACACAGGAAGAACAGCATTTGGTGCATGTTGGTAACTATTATAATCTATTTGTAAAATATGCTATGCAGTATTGTTTTCTAAACAGGGGAAATGGAGCTTTGGCATGCATCCTCCATCATAGTTGGTAATCAAAAGAACTTGATTTAAAGTGAGTCCAGGAATTTCAATAATGAACTCTATGGGCAAACACATGTGCTTTGCAGTTCAATTTTTGCTTTGGCCAAGACTCCCTTAAGAATTCAGTGTTTATTCATTGTAACAGATACATTATATTCAAATAACATCTTGGCTTTCAAGTTGCATTCAGCAGCTAGAATGCCACCATCACTAACAGAACACTACCCAGGCTGATACATGCTGTCATGTCACATTATACCACAGTATTATGCCACAGCTCACTCTGCTCCTCTCAGTATAATCAATCTCTTCTTACACATATAAATTTTGCAGGCAGGTTTTACTTCTTTCTAGCATTTTGGAAATTCAACTTAAAATATTTTCCAGTTATTTTTAATCAACATAATACAGGTTAAAGTGGGATGTGACAGCTATTAGGCAACCTGGGCTTTTAGTCTGGCTCCATGCCTCTAAGTCATGAGTAACCTAGCCCATGACCATGGGCATAGTCAACATCTTAAACTCAAAGGTTGAAACCTCAACAATGAAGAGAACCTAAGATTCCTGATTAAGACAACCTCAACTATTTCTCAGGTGAATTTTAAAGCTTTAACATTCCTGAAAAAAAAATGTTTAATCAAAGTCATTCAGAGTCTGAGGATATGTTTTAGTTGGCAAATGTTTAAAATGCACAGCTGAGGTCAGGAGTTAGTTTGATCTCCAGATCCAAGGTAAAATGTCAAGCACGACAGTATAAGCTTGTAATGCTAGTGATGAAGAAACAGAGATGAGAGAATTACTTGGGCTTGGTAGACAGCCAGCCTAAGGAAATTAGTGAGCTTCAAGATCTGTGAACCTGCAAAACAATGTGGTCAGTGACAAAAGAAGAAACCTGATATATGCAGTTGTACATACCCTCAAATACACTAGCACATAAACACACTCACATGGACATGCATGCACACATAACATTTAATGACCTGAAAATCATTCACTAGTATTCTCACGCATGTGAAACAATTACTCTCTCCAGGTGGCCCAATGAGGGCGGCAGGGGGTTCCATCTACCCCCAATCTCTGAAACGCAGACTGCAGACTAGCATTGGAGTATAGGAGTTGATAATACCAATAAGGAAGAATTTAGGAAGGAAAAAAATACCCTTCACCTCTTTCAATGACTAGGTTACTATCCTTTGAGCTGAACTTCAGGCCCATTTACAGCAAATTAATTAATTACAATATATTAATAATTCAGCTGAAAAGGCATAGTGCTATAATGGGGAAGGTAGCTTGAGCTTTAGTACCCACAGCTCTGGATTTATGCTTTTATGGTGAATAATTTGTACATGTGCACCTGACTGTTTTGTGTCGCAGATAAGAACAAAGTTAAATATATGCAGTAGTCATGAAATCAGTTCAGTTAAGAAAACCAGGATTCTAATGTTCAATTTGGAAAATGAAAAAAGTACAAATAAAAAGAAACTTCTTAAAAAAGGAAGCAGCTGGGTACAAGGTCAATGCCAGGTGCTGGTGCTTTAGATTGTTCATTAACTCTACTGCAAAATGGAAGCTAAGCTAGCTACTACCTTCGACATTTGCAATTTATCCTGGATAAACTTGGGACTCTCATTCTCGCTCTCTCTCCCTCTCTTTCTGCTTTTGTTCATCTATCCCAAGAGGTTGATGTCACAAACTTACCTAGCCTTTCCTTTCTTTAACTTCATTTTCTACCCCAAGCTTCTATAAAGGACGTGATTTCTGTATTTTTTTTTTCTTTACACAAGTCAGATAAATGACATCCTGACTGAGATTCAGAATCTATGCCTTCATAGACAGAATAAGACTGATTTTATTGCACAATCAAACATACTATTAAGTCGCAATAATTAAAAGACTTTGATGGAGATTATGGACCTACATTTCAACAGCTCTGAATAATTAGATTATGTTCATGTTACTATTTCTGTAAAATCTCTCGGTAATAAAATCAGCACAATACATCATATAGAAGAAATAACATACAATAAAATATTTAAAATTCTTAGAATGATAAAGAATAATAAGATTATATCTTTAAAGTATAAAATGAAACTTTACATATGGTGAATAATTAAAAATTATTGTAATGCCAAAATGTGTGACAGAACCTGTGGTATACTTACAAAAACACTTAAAGTTTATTTTGCAATTGTAATAAATGAATGAAATTAGGGACAAAATAATAATATTGGTACTAGTGTTTTATGAATCTGGTTTTTGCCAGATATTTCTACAAGTTGTTTTATTTAACAGCCATGTACCTTACATCATGATAAATGAAGTACACATTATAATTCCTATTTTACAAATAAGGTAAAAATGCTAAGGAAGATCAAGCATTTTTTAAGATTCCATAGTTAATTTTATAGTCTATATTAATCCTGTTGATTCTAAATTCTTTGTAGTTAGCTGCAAAGTGTGTGTAAATACTTGACGCTTTAAGTATTAAAAACCTTGTGACACATCAAAGGCAAAGAAACACAATTAAGAAGAAATATATATAGCAGAAAGAATTAGGAATAATCAAGTGGCTAAAATCAAGTAGTTAAAGTCATGAAAAGCTTATTTAAGTTGATAAGAAATGTGCAAAGATGTGGGGTTAACAAACCGTGTACCTTAAAAGAAGAGTTACTAGAAATATGGAAAATACAAAAGGAAAATATTGTAATTATTGCATCAATGGGTTAAATAGATACATTCTTTATTTGTTATTATTAAGAATCAATATTCGCTTGGTGGGCGGGGCAAGATGGCAGCGCCGGGAGGACTCTCATTCTGAGGAGCAACACAGCAGGATTGGCACAGTGACCAGCAATCAGAACTCGCGGCCATAAAACACAAGTGGTTGTGTTTCTCAGGTGAGAGGATACCCCACGGTGGGGGATTCGATCAGCTTTAACTCACCCGGCTAAACCACAGAAGAGATCCCCGTTCCACCAGGCGCTTGGTCGCCAGCCCAGAGCTACCCGCCAGCGCGATCTGGTCACGGTCCCTGACAGAACTGTGGGCCCACAACACCATATACTGGATTTCCCAGTCGAGAGATAACCCCACGGAGCAGGAAACAATTGGGACCGACCCCAGGTTACCCAGACATCCCCTGGAAAAGACTCGGGTTCCGCGGGTGCCCCAGGAGCCAGCCCGGACCCAGAGCCGGGAGGGACAAAGGCGCCTGCCTGCACAGAGCCCTGCCTGCGCGCGTGATTCGCCGCCTCAGATAGAACTGTGGGCACCAGGGCAACAGGGCACCAGACTGCGTGTCTCTGGCAGGAGGAAACCCCCAGCTGAGGGGGTCAGCAGCTCTAACGCTTAGGACACCCAGCACCAAAACACTTCCTGGACTCACGCAGACTCTAGTGCAGGCAGAAGCGCTGTGCTCTGCCGCCATTGTTGCGTTCCCCTGGGGCACTGGGACACACACACAGCTGCATCCTCGGACCTGCAGGAGCCGAAGAGCCATTACAGCAGCCCTCAGATACTGTGCCAGGGATCGGCCAGTTGTCCCTGGCTGGACTGCCAAAACTGTAGGAATCCCTGATCCTTCAGGGGGGCTGCACCCACAGCGTCTGGACCAGAGTGGTGCCTACATCCGCCATCCCAGACAGAGACACACAGCTTCTGGTCCAGAGTGAGGCACCCAGCCTCCAGACCAGAACAGTGCCCCCAGGCGCCAACTCAACCTAGGTGCACATTCTCCAGGTCCAGAGCAGAGCAATCAGCCTTTGGCCCAGAGACTTGCTGAGTGCACCTCCCACTTTCTCAGACAGAACTGTGCGCCCCAGGATAACAGACTGAGTTTCCCTGTTGGGAGAAAACCCCATAGCTAGGGAATCAGCAGTTTCTTCAAGAGGACTGTACATGGAAATTTAGTGAGCAGCAGCACACTAAATTTATAACAAGAAACCCAGCAGTGGGGCAGCTGTCTTGAGAAATTTTATGGGTAAGAGGAGATCCCCCCCTGCCTACCATAGACCACAGCTACTACTCAGGGCTATAAACCTGAGGTGAGCAGTGGCATCTCCGGAGAAACACTGGCCATACAGTGACCATAACCAAAAA
>NW_026587858.1:0-7810 GCF_907164565.1 Psammomys obesus
TGTACATTCCCACCAGCAGTGGAGAAGGGTTCCCCTTTCTCCACAACCTCTCCAGCATGTGTTGTCCCTTGAGATTTTGATCTTGGCCATTCTGATGGGTGTAAGGTGAAATCTCAGGGTTGTTTTGATTTGCATTTCCCTAATGGCTAATGAGGTTGAGCATTTCTGTAAGTGCTTCTCTGCCATTCGATATTCCTCTGCAGAGAATTCTCTCTTTAGCTCTGTTCCCCATTTTTTAAGTGGATTACTTGGTTTGTTGCTTTTCAGCTTGTTTAGTTCTTTATATATATTGGATATGAGTCCTCTGTCAGATAAAGGGTTGGTGATGATTCTTTCCCAATCTGTAGGCAGTTGCTTTGTTTTGATGACGGTGTCCTTTGCTTTACCGAAGCTTTTCAATTTCATGAGGTCCCATTTATTGATAGTTGCTCTTAGAGCCTGTGCTGTTGGTGTTCTGTTCAGGAAGTTTTCTCCTGTACCAATGAGTTCTAGGGTATTCCCCACTTTTTTTTCTAGCCGATTTAATGTGTCTGGTTTTATGTTGAGGTCTTTGATCCACTTGGACTTCAGTTTTGTGCAGGGTGATAAGAATGGATCTATTTTCATTTTTCTACATGTAGACATCCAGGGTTACATAGTAATGGGAAGAGGGACTGCCTCTGACATAATCTGATTGGCCTGCTCGTTGATCACTTCCCCCTGAGGGGGGAGCAGCCTTACCAGGCCACAGTAGAGGACAATGCAGCCACTTTTGATGAGAACTGATAGACTAAGATCAGAAAGAAGGAGAGGAGGACCTCCCCTATCATTGGACTTGGGGAGTGGCATGCATGCAGAAAGGGGAGGGAGGGTGGGATCGGCAGGGGAGGAGGGAGGGGCTTATGGGGGGATACAAAATGAATAAAGTGTAATTAATAAAAAAAAATAAAAACAAAAAACAAAACAAAAAATAAATAAATAAATAAATAAAATCCTTATTTTTATGCCTTATTGCTTATTTTAAAATATTTTTCTTTTATGTTTGCTACATGATGCTGCTATCATTTACCACTTGGCAATTTTATCTTCCCAAGTTATTATTTTATAATTATAACTGTTTCACATAAATACAGGCCAAATAATTGATTTCCATAGTGGTCTTATAAAACAGGTGCCTATCAAAGTGAAGAACATGTACCAAAAATATCTACCAAGATATTTTTAACTTTAAAAGTTTCTTTTTGATATTTAAATTATTATATATAATTAAACTGGTTTATTTCTATTGTCAAAAGCTATTTTTTTTAGACAGATCTATTAAAGTCACTGGTTGGAAATTTTCTTTCCTGTAAAAATATCTGCCCATAGTGCTTCCACAAGATCCAGCTACACCACTCCTAGGCATATATCCAAAAGAAGCTCAAGTACACAACAAGGTAATTTGCTCAACCATGTTTGTAGCAGCTTTATTTTAATAGGCAGAACCTGGAAACAACCCTGATGTCCATCAGTGGAGGAACAGATACAGAAATTGTACTTTTACACAGTGGAATACTATTCAGCAATTAAAAACAAGGAAATCATGAAATTTGCAGGCAAATGGTGCGATCTAGAAAAGATCATGCTGAGTGAGGTATCCCAGGAGTAGAAAGACACACATAGTATATACTCACTTATATAGACCAATAAGATAGGATAAACATACTAAAATATGTGCACCTAAAAAGATAAGTAAGAAAGAGGACCCGGAGTAAGATGATCAATTCTCACTTAGAAAGACAAATGGGATGGACAGGGCAAGTAGGAGAAAACAAGTAACCAGACAGAAGCCTACCATAGAGGTCTTCTGAAAGACTCTAACTAGCAGTGTATCAAAGCAGATACTGAGATTCATAACCAAACCTTTGGCAGAGGGCAGGGAATCATAAGAAAGAAGAGGGAGTTAGTATGATCTAGAGAGGACAGGAGCTCCATAAAAACCAAATATATCAGGTCACGGGGGCTCTCTATGAGACTGTTTCTTCAACCATGAATGGCTATAACCTAGAACCTCTGCTTGGTACATGTAGCTCATGGCAGCTCAGTAACCAAGTGTGTTTCCCTGAGTAAGGAGAACAGGAACTATTTCTGACTTGAACTCAATGACTGGCTCCTTTCCTCCTACCCCCACCCGAGGGAGAAACAGTCTTGCTAGGTCACAGAGGAGGACATGGCAGCCAGTCCTGAAGATACCTGATAAGCTAGGGTCAGATGAAAGGGGAGGAGGACCTTCCCTAGCAGTGGACTTGGAAAGGGGCAGGGAGGAGATGAGGGATGGATGCTGGGATTGGGAGGGAATGAGGAAGAGAGCTATGGCTGAGATACAAAGTAAATAACCCGTGAATAATATAAAAAAATAAAAATTAATAAAAATATTAGATAATCCAAAAAAAAGTCTGCCCATACATTATGCAATTTCCCTTCTGTTTTACATATGACTCAATGGGATCAACTTAATGACTGACCATTCTGAATATCCTCATATCAGCAACATTTTTTCAATTTTTTTTTTTCCTGGTATATCCTATGCGGTGATTAGTTTTGATTGTCAGTATGACTGGATCTTGAACAAAATTAAACACAAGCCTCTGGCAGTGTCACATGTTACATTTAGGGATATCATATACATGTATGCATGCAATAATATTTAATGAAAAAAGAGAGACTATGAGTGTGAAAGAGTACAGGTAGGGATGTATGGACGATTTGAAATAAGGAAAAAGAAAAGATGATGTAATTGTATTATCATCCCAAAAATAATAAAAATAAGTTACCAGCCTTTCAGAATGAACTGAATTACATGGTTTTAAACTTTGTAAATGCGAAAAAAAAGAGAGAGAGAGAGGATAGGGAGAGCAGAGACATACAGAGTCAAATAAGGAGCCGAGAAATAATTTTTTCTATTAAGAAGATTGTAGTCTGCAAGGCAGAGCCTTTCAGAGGTCCGCTGTGTCAGGCTTCTGACTTGTTCCCTCTTTTCTCTTTCTTCTGATGTCCAGCCTCTTTGCCTTTCTGGATAGAAATTGAGCATTTTGGTAACAGTCCTCCCTCTTGATTAGTTTCTTTAGGTGTACCGATTTTAGTAGGTTTATCATATATTATGTGTCTATATGAGTGAGTATATACCATGTGCATCTTTCTGCTTCTGGGATAGCTCACTCAGGATGATTTTTTTCCAGATCCCACCATTTAATTGCAAATTCCATGATTTCCTCGTTTTTTATTGTTAAGGAATATTCCATTGTGTAGATATTCTACAATTTGTGCATCCATTCCTCTACTGAGGGGCATCTGGGCTATTTTCAGCTTCTGGCTATTACGAATAAAGCTGCTACACATGGTTGAGCAAATGTCCTTATTGTGTACTTGAGCCTCTTTTGGGTATATGCCTAGGAGTGGTATGGCTGGAGATTGAGGAAGCGCTATTCCTAGTTGTTTGAGAAAGCGCCAGATTGCTTTCCAGAGTGGTTGTACAAGTTTACATTCCCACCAGCAGTGGAGGAGAGTTCCCCTTTCTCCACAACCTCTCCAGCATGTGTTGTCCCTTGAGATTTTCATCTTGGCCATTCTGATGGGTTTAAGGTGAAATTTTATGGTCATTTTGATTTGCATTTCCCTGATGGCTAATGAGGTTGAGCATTTCTTTAAGTGTTTCTCTGCCATTTGATATTCCTCTATTGAGAATTCTCTGTTTAGCTCTGTACTCCATTTTTTAATTGGATTACTTGATTTTTTGCTGTTTAACTTCTTTAGTTCTTTATATACACTGGATATTAATCCTCTGTCAGATATAGGGTTGGTGAAGATTCTTTCTCAATCTGTAGGCTGTCGTTTGGTTCTGATGACAGTGTCCTTTGATTTACAGAAGCTTTTCAGTTTCATGAGACTTATGGGCAACCTTTAGTCAGAGTGCAGGGAATCTTGTGAAAGAAGTGGGAAACAGTAAGATCTGGAAAGGACGGGAACTCCACAAGGAGAGCAACAGAATCAAAAAATCTGAGCACAGGGGTCTTTCCTGAGACTGATACTCCAACCAAGGACTATGCATGAAGATAACCTAAGACCCCTGCACAGATGTAGCCCATGGCAGTTCAGTATCCAAGTGGGTTCCATTGTAATAGGAACAGGGACCGTCTCTGATATGAACTGATTGGCCTGCTCTTTAATTACCTCCCCCTGAGGAGGAAGCAACATTACCAGGCCACAGAAGAAGACAATGCAGCCACTCCTGATGAGACCTAATTGACTAGGATCAGAAGGAAGGAAAAGAAGACTTCCCCTATAGGTGGACTTAGGGAGGGGCATGCATGCAGAGGGTGGAGGAAGGGAGGGATTAGGATGGGAGGAGGGAGAGAACCACAGGGGGGGATACAAAGTGAATAAAGTGAAATTAATGAAGAATAAAAAAATATTTTAGAGTTTCTTTTTTCATAATTGTGTGATTTCATAAAACACAGTTTTTACAAATGTCTAAAGTTACAAACAGTGTGCTATCTTAATTCTGACTATAGTACACAAATAAATTTCTTTGAATATTACCTTTTTCTAAAAAAGTATGCTATCTAAGACTATGTGAAGAACCAGTATATAGTGTGAAAAATTTATGTAAAAAATACTCATCTTATCTGATCTGCACAGTTTCCATCCTTTCAGCTTAAATTACTCACAAGATCTAATTTTGGTCACTAGATTTATATACTGTAATATAGCAAACATTACATACAACTTCTAACACAATTTGAGCACTTTAATATATTCTTTTTTCTTTTTCTATTATTAATTACAATTCATTCACTTTGTATCCCACCTGTAGCTCCCTTCCTCCACCCCTCCCAATCCCATGCCACCCACCCTTGTCTGCCCCTGCCCGCCCAATCCACCAATAGGGTGGTCTTCCTCCCCTTCCTTCTGATCTTAGTCTATCAGGTCTCATCAGGAGTGGCTGCATTGTCTTCCTCTTCTTAAAGCCATTAATGTAATTACTAAATGGGCTATTTGAGTGTTCTTTTACATACGTAAAGATAAGACATAATTTCATGAAAGTACATTCCATTTTACTATGTTATAGTTTACTTCCTTTCAATTAGAAAAATATTAAAGTTAAATGATTTTCTCAAGTATTAAATTTTATACTTTACTAAAGTAGTTTTTTTAGAAAAGAAATGATGGTATAAAATTGATATTTCCACAGATGGGATGAAAGACCTCCTTTGTAAGTGTAATAGGGGAGGAGCATGGGGGAAGAAAAGGAAGGGAGAGTGGGATTGGGAGGGGATGAGGGAGTGGTCCACAGCAGGAATACAAATGGAATAAATTTTAATAAATAAATAATAATAATAAAATAAATATTTATAAAGTTTCAAGTTAAATTATAACAACTAGGAAAATGAGAAGAAACACAGTCTCTCCAGGCAAGATTGGTTTTTAAGATAGTTTAGTGAAATGCTTACCAGTAAATGGACAGGCAAAAATTAGTACAAAAGCAATGGGTAATAAAACAGCTGGAATATTTAGAAGCTCAAAAGTAGCAATAAAAATGAGGATATGAATAAGGAAAACTTGCAGAAATGTATACTTCAGATGTTGGAGCATGTAGGGACCAAGGAATAGTGGTATTTTCAGATCCATTTTTATTTCTTCATGTCTTTTAACCAAAGGGAATGATGTCTTCAGCAATTTGGCTTTACCATCTAATCTTGATATACAACCAAGAGCAATTACAAAAGCCAGTATTGTTTGGTGTGTTCTGGAGCCCTCCTAATCATCAGCTGATAAGAATTATCCCACTCCTGGCACTCAGATATTTTCATTCATCAGCTAATAGTTCATAGGAGAAACATTATCTAACATTGAAAACTATCTCCCTTCAAACTCACTGTTAAGTATATGCTTAAATTGATTTGCAAGATCATAATTTTATGCACTTCTTGTTTCACTGCTCCCTCGATGTTTCTAGGTATCTGAAATTATACCATAATTGAGTAAAAATTTAATCAGAGAATGATGTATATTTTATTCAGAACAGTAATAGCTAATTAGTAATGACTAATAACTAAAATTGAATTTGGTAGAATCAAACTTAAGTTAGGGTGTGTTTGGGATCATTTGAGAAAGACGTTAGAGTGGCTAGTGAATAGTGAAATAATGTGAATGCTGAAGGATCTCAGAAAGAAGATGATTGTAGATAAAGTATAGGTTCATCCTTATCTCATAAGCTGTTTCAGTGACTTGCCCACACCTATACAAGACACAAGGGTGTTAGAAGCATCTAATGCATGTCACCAACTGCTGGTGGATATTACTGAACAATGATGATTGTGATCAAAAAAAGGGCAGGATACTCTAAGAAAGATGTTTTCAATTTTCTAGAACTATGTCCTAGAGTAATTGTGTATTAACCTAGTTGGAAGTATTCACAGGAGTCATCTGTCCAAGGAAAACCCTGAAAAATTATAGAGTGACTCAACAGAGAATATTTTCCCCCGCCTATTATTATCATTAGATAATAATGAAGTATAATTTTGTTATTTAGGCAAAATTATTTTCATTACAAAATGCCTTTGTTTCAGGAATATAATGAAAATACCTCCATTGAAATTTAGAGCATGCATGATTTTTAGAAACAAAGTCTCCTGAAAATTGCATTCAGATGTTAAGCATGGGCTTTTCAGAAGTACTGAAATGGATTTGTCTATTAAATATGATCAAGGGAAAAGTGCATCCCATTGTTATATTTACTTTGAACAATATATAAAATCACAAAACAAAAAATGCAATTGTAATGAACACTTTAAAAAATCAATTAAACACACTTTCTATTATGTGAAATCTTTTTTTGGAAGCATGATTTTGTTTTAATTATTTAGCATATAAACTTTTCATTTTTGTAATTACTTTTTTATATTAGTTACAGTTTATTCATTTTGTATCCCAGCTGTAGCCCCCTCTCTCCTTCCCTTCCAATCACACCATCCCTCCCTCATCTCCTCTCATGCCCCTCACTAAGTCCACTGATTGGGGAGGTCCTCTGCCCCTTCCATCTGATCCTAGCTTATCAGATCTCTTCAGGACTGGCTGCAATATCCTCCTCTGTGGCCTAGCAAGGATGATCCTCCCTCGGGGGGTGGGGGGAGGAAGGAGGTCGAAGAGACTTGAGTTCATTTCAGAGACAGTCCCTGTTCTTAAGAATAGGATCTTCTTTAGGTGTATAGATTTCAGTATGTTTATCGTATCTTATAGGACTATATAAGTGACTACATACCATGTGTGTCTTTCTCCTTCTGGGATACCTCACTCAGGATGATCTTTTCTAGATCCCACCATTTGCCTGCAAATTTCATGATTTCCTTGTTTTTCATTGCTGAGTAGAATTCCATTGTGTAAAAGTACCACAATTTCTGTATCCATTTCTCCATTGAGGGACATCTGGGTTGTTTCCAGGTTCTGGCTATTACAAATAAAGCTGCTACAAACATGGTTGAGCAAATGTCCTTGTTATGTACTTGAGCATCTTTTGGTTATATGCCTGGAGTGGTATAGCTGGATCTTGAGGAAGCACTAGTCCTAATTGTCTAAGAAAGCACCAGATTGACTTCCAAAGTGGTTGTACAAGTTTACATTCCCACCAGCAATGGAGGAGGGTTCCCCTTTCTCCACAACCTCTCCAGCATGTGTTGTCATTTGAGGTTTTTTTTTATTTTTTTTATTAATTACACTTTATTCATTTTGTATACCCCATGAGCCCCTCCCTCCTCCCCTGCCGATCCCACCCTCCCTCCCCTTTCTGCATGCA
>NW_026587859.1:0-2180 GCF_907164565.1 Psammomys obesus
ATCTTGCCTTCCATCTAAAACTGTTAGTGTTATGCCTGGTTTGCTAAACCCCAAATACCAGGGATAAATAGACTCCACTGCAAATACACAGTACTCAAACCTCCTGTGGAAACAAAAGAGGAATGCAGCCTCAAGGTCTAGGGGTATAGAGTTTTTAAGGGAAAAATGGAAGCAGTGACATACATCTTTGGCACTACATGCTTTGCTAAAGGAAACTGACTTTTGAAATGTTTGGTCCACTTTAGGTGTCAAGACTACAAACAATTCTGGCCTGGTCATAATTGCTGGTTTCTTAGCAACTGTATAATTAGAGGACAGGGAAAGAATGCAGGAAGATGAGTTATTCCCTTCAGGGCATTACTGAACAAGTTTCCACCCAGCTAGCCTTAGATTAGGCCTTAAACTTTAATAATAGCCCCTGATTTTTAATCTTTTGGTCTCTCAGTAAGACCTCAAGGATGTATTAATTACCTTATAACTTCATCACTGATCAAAACAACTGAATAAATATGTTAATGTTTTCAGTTTTCATTAATAATTTTCTTTTGTCATTTTTTCTCTCTTTTTTATTTTAAAAATATTTCCAGTATGTATCTCTGGTTGTCTTGGAACTCAGTATATACCCACTTTCCCTCCAGAGTGCCTGCATTATAGGAGACATGTCACGGCTTGGTAATTCAGTTTTTTAAATTGGCTTATTGAGGATGAATGGCTGAGCCTGACTGGTTATGGTAGTTAGTACAAGGGCTGTGGTCTTAACTCCAGTAACAGAAGAAGGCTCCCATCTAATGTAGCCCTTCTGGTTAAAGTCCACTTGAGAGACCACAAAGATTAAAAATTAGCAGCTATTAAGGCCTGAACTATGTGGGTGGAGAAGTCTAGTAATGCCCTGAGGGGAGGGACCGCCTTACTGCATTCATTCCCCACCCAGTAGAGATAACAGTTGCTAGAAAACTGGCCCATCCCCCTAGGGAGAGACACCAGGTCATTATGGTCTGGGGACCTTCCTATAGCCAATCAATTCAAATTGTAGCATTTTGACTAATAGATACTTGCCAGGCAGGAATTGCCCCTGCCTTGGGCATGCTGGGAGGGACCAGAATATGTATATCACCCAAGTAACCTGGGCGCAGCACGCTCAGTTCCCCCCCCCCGCTTCGGTGGTGGATGTTGTGGGCCCAAGCTGCAGCTTGTAATTTACAATAAAAAGACCCTCATGTGTTTTGCAATGGAGTCGATTCCTGTAGATCTTTTGGGGACTCGAGATCTGGGTGTAACACACTTTCTACCATCTATGAGCAACATTGCTTTACTTTAGCATCAAGTGTATAACTCATCTAAGACTAGGGCAGATTTCTATCCTTATTCTACAGAGAGTGAAACTGAGACTCACAGAGATAAGTGGTTTTTAATATAGATAAGTGTAACTGCTCATCTTACTCGTCACATCATTCTATTACATCACTAAATGAAGTTGAAGCCACCTCAGCCAGGTACATTGACACAGGTCTGTAATCAAGGTACTTACAAAGAGGAGGCAAGAATTTCAAGGTTTCAAGGTCACCCAAGGAGTGAATGATCAGTAGTATAGTGGGAGACCTTTAGAACAAAGAGAGGCAGTTAGTAGCCCAGGCCCAAGTCTGTAGTCCTCCCTGCAGGTGCAAAATTCAGAGCTATGGCACTAGCAATTGTTTGCTGACATGTTTACTGCTTTCTCTTTTCTAATGTTTCTTTTTCAAGGAAGCTTAGGTCACTTTAGGTCACTCTTGTTAGTCATTAATGAATGGAACTCTCCTGCAAGTGGGGAAATCAGCCTCAAGCAGGGATGAGCTCCCTCATTATATATCCAATGGAAAGTCTTCAGCCCTGAAACCATATAAACAGAAACAACAGAAAGGGATTCAGGTTTAATTCATAAATTTGCACATAACTGCTCACATACTTATAAGGAAAAATTGGAATGGACAAATTTAGGAAGGGATGAAGAAAGGACATGGAAAGGGTAAGTACAACAATAAACACACCCAACAGAAATGGATTCAGCAGGTATTGTTTATATGTTTATACAAATTTACACACTTAATATGAAAAAATTGAAATGAAGTATATGGGAAGGGATGGAGAAAGGACATATAAAGGAGGAAATGATGTAGTATATTTTAAATAACAAGTACAAAATA
>NW_026587860.1:0-3348 GCF_907164565.1 Psammomys obesus
AAAAAAAAAAAAAAAAAAAAAAAAAAAAAAAAAAAAAAAGAAAACCTTTCCATGCTAAGTGCAATGGATCAAAGCCAAACTTCCAGCATTGTGGATTCACTAAAATGCAGGAAAATCACAAATCCAAAGCAAATATGCACTACATAGGGAGAAAAAAACAAGAAAAGTTTAGAAGAAAAGCTAGTGGCAGCTCATATCTTTAATCCCAGCACTCAGGAGGCAAAGGAAGAGAGATCACTGTGAGTTTTAGGCCAGCCTGGTCTACACAGTGTTCTAAGATGGCCAGGGCTGTATAAAGATCCTGTCTTGCAAGACCAAAAAGGAGGAAGATGAGGAAAAAAGGGGAGGGAGAAGAAGGGGGGAGGATGAGTAATAATTCCTTTTCTCTTAAAGTTTTTTTGTACTAAAGGCACTAAATTGAACCTACCCCACAATTTGTACCTCATCTTCTTCATCCACCTTGCACAAGGCAGGCCCAAATGATTTTTCTGACATCTCCCAGATCTACTTATTTTTTTTTAAGTTTTTACCCTCAAATTTAACATAAACCAACTACAAAATTAACAATTTAATTATTGTATAAGAAGCCAAAAATCCTTTCATGTAACTAAAAAGGACAAGCCAACATAAACAAACTTCTTCGCTTACACATACTCATCCTCTCTACCTTTTTTTTTTTTTTTTTTTTCTTTACAAAATGCAGGAATAGCTAACCCCCCGGGTGACTCAGAGTGTGACCTACATAATAAACACACAGAATCCCACACTAAGGACCAGCCAGGGAATTCTAACTGCAAGAAGTCATCTGAGAACCTTTATCTGTTTTGTCCCAGCGACCGATTCTTATCAGATCTCTCTCTCTAATCACAGAAGATTCTACCCTTATCAAGCTGTTATCAAATCATTCTGACTAGGGGCAAGCGTGAAGATTATCTGAAAGTCTGTTTACCAAGAGCTGACATGCGCCAGGGAGAGCAGGCCTGAACCTTGTGTGGCCGGGACCCTGCCCACCACCAGGCTCCGACCTTTCCCCAGCTGTAAGATACAGCTAAGAACAACTTCTCTGCCCATCTGTTAAAGCCTCTGAAATGACCAAATTCAGAACACATGCAAAAATTGTAAGTATGAAACTACCACAGTCAACAAAGATTGTCTTCTAATAGATTGATCTGATCTCCCCTTTTACATAATGTTCAAATGAAAAACACTCTTCCTCCACCTCCCAAATGCTAGAATCACAGAGATATGCCACAGACCAATTTGAGGGGTGCTGGGATGAAACCAGGGCTTTGTGTACATCAGGAGAAAAAAACAAAACAAAACAAAACAAAACAAAAGAAGCAAGCAAACAAAATTATCAACTGAGTTATATCCCAGCCCTCTGAATTTTTAGCGAAAAAAAAATTCCTGAACTTATTTTGATTGTTACCACAGGTTTGTTTTCTATACTTTAGTTGAACAGCAACCTGAGTCGACTTCACAGATGTTCAGCTTCTTGGAGGAATGAATAGTGGCAGAACACTAGGCCCATCACCACCTTGGGGGTTTATTTCTGACAAGGACCATGATGTCTGGACAAGCAGAGAGATGTTGAGGTTGTGTCTTGTTCGTTTGGTTTGGTAAAAGTAATCAGTTTACAAAGACTGGCTTGTTCTAAAGCCAATCAGCTTACCACAGCATGATCAGGGAAATGAAATATCAGGTACTCCAGGTCTTTACCAATAGCCTCGCTCAGGCAAAAACAGGAAGATGAAATCACTGTAAAACTCAGCTTAATTTCACTCCCTCTTAATAAAATACCTGAGTTGTCTTCCAGACATGGTGTTTATGTTTGACACAGGTAACAAGGAAAGGGTATCCATATTGCAACTGTATACATCAAATAAGGTGCCAAACGCCATAGCCATGCATTAAAATAAATGAGGTGATAAAAATCATATAAATGTGTAATATAACTTCTCTCTTTGAAATAGCAGGAGGAAGGAAATAGCTAAATATATAATCAATATTTCCCCCAAACTGAAGAAAAACATTTCCAATATTCCACAGCTTGGAATCTACACTCAATGTGAGGTTACAAAGGAAACAAGTCAATAAAAAAAGCTGTTGATTTATTTTAGATAAACTATTACATACATTACAATAAAACAATGCCAGAAACGGCTGTTGCTTGAAATGGTATCACAAAGCTATAACCCTATTTCAAATCTGAAACTATCAGAGGCCACCTAGAAGAACCTTGTTCTCAAAAAGAAAAAAACAAAGACAAAAACAAACAAAAAAAGTCACTCCAAATGGCTTTCAAAAAAAAAAAAAAAAAGAGGTTTCAGTGAGGTCAAAAATGCTCCCTTTATTGATGAAGCAGCTACATGTATGTAATGACTCAATTTAAAAAATTTTTTTACACTGAAACTAGTAGCTTACACTTCTAAATACTTACTATAATTTAAAAAATAAGTCACGAATTTAGATATTATACAACTCTATGTCAAACTGAAAATATTATTCACTAGTTTCACTCTCAACTTTTTTTTTATTAATTACACTTTATTCATTTTGTATCCCCCCCATAAGCCCCTCTCTCCTCCCCTCCTGATCCCACCCTCCCTCCCCTTTCTGCATGCATGCCACTCCCCAAGTCCACTGATAGGGGAGGTTCTCCTCTCCTTTCTGATCTTAGTCTATCAGTTCTCATCAAAATTGGCTGCATTGTCCTCTACTGTGGCCTGATAAGGCTGCTCCCCCCTCAGGAGGAGGTGATCAAAGAACAGGCCAATCAGATTATGTCAGAGGCAGTCCCTCTTCCCATTACTATGTAACCCACTTGGACACTGAACTGCCATGGGCTACACCTGTGCAGGGGTTCCAGGTCATCTCCACGAATAGTCCTTGGTTGGAGTATGATTTTCTGGGAAGTTCCCTGTGTTCAAATTATCTTGTTCTGTTGCTCTCCTTGTGGAGTTCCCGTCCCCTCCAGCTCTTACTATTTCCCACTTCTTACATAAAATTCCATTCACTCTGCCCATCAGTTGGCCATCAGGCTCAGCATCTGCTTTGACAGTCTATACTGCAGAAGCTTTCAAAATTAACTCAAAAAAATCAGTAGCACTCCTGTATACAAAAGACAAAAGGGCTGAGAAAGAAATTAGAGAAACAACACCATTCACAATAGCCATAAATGACATAAAGTACCTTGGTGTAACCCTAACCAAGCAAGTCAAAGACTTGTATGAAAAAAATTTCAAGTCTCTGAAGAAAGAATTAGAGGAAGATATGAGAAGATGGAAAGATCTCCCATGCTCATGGCTTGGCAGGATTAACATAGTAAAAATGGCCATCTTACCAAAA
>NW_026587861.1:0-1443 GCF_907164565.1 Psammomys obesus
TTTTATTTTATGTATTGTTTAAATGTATGTCTGTGCTCATGTATATGAAGTCCCTGAGGATGCCAGAAGAGGGCGCTGGATCTCCTGGGACTGGTGTCAGGCAGTTTTTTTTTTATTAATTACACTTTATTCATTTTGTATCCCCCCATAAGCCCCTCCCTCCTCCCCTCCCGGTCCCACCCTCCCCATCTTTCTGCATGCATGTCCCTCCCCAAGTCCACTGATAGGGGAGGTCCTCCTCTCCTTCTTTCTGATCTTAGTCTATCAGTTCTCATCAGAAGTGGCTGCATTGTCGGGATTCTAGGTTATCTCCTCGGATAGTCCTTGGTTGGAGTATGAGTCTCTGGGAAGTTCCCTGTGTTCAAATTACCTTGTTCTGTTGCTCTCCTTGTGGAGTTCCTGTCCTCTCCAGCTCTTACTGCTATGTGGCTGCTGGGGATTGAACCTGGATTATTTGAAAGAGCATTCAATGGTCTTAATCACTTAACCATCTCATCACATCAGGTCCCTTAGACTCAGATTCTTTTTTTAGCGTTCAAATTGAATGTAGTTGGACTTTTTTTTCTTTATTAATTACATTTAATTCACTTTGTATCCCCCCTGTGGTTCCCTCCCTCCTCCCATCACAACCCCTCCCTTCCTCCACCCTCTGCATGCATGCCCCTTCCCAAGCCCACTGATAGGGGAGGACTTCTTTTCTTTCCTTCTGATCCTAGTCAATCAGGTCTCATCAACGCAGGAGTGGCTTCGTTGTCTTCTTCTGTGGCCTGGTAATGCTGCTTCCCTCTCAGGGGGAGGTAATTAAAGAGCAGGCCAATCAGTTCATGTCACAGACAGTTCCTGTTCCTATTACAATGAAACCCACTTGGGATCCTGAACTGCCATGGGCTACATCTGTGCAGGGGTCTTAGGTTATCTCCATGCATAATCCTTGGTTGGAATAGCAGTTTCAGGAAAGACCCCTGTGCTCAGATATTTTGGTCCTGTTGCTCTCCTTGTGGAGTTCCTGTCCTCTCCAGATCTTACTGTTTCCCACTTCTTTCCTAAGATTCCCTGCACTCTGCCCAAAGGTTGCCCATGAGAATGGCTAAGATCAAAAACTCAAGAGACAACACCTGCTGGAGAGGTTGTGTAGAAAGGAGAACCCTCCTCCACTGCTGGTGGGAATGTAAACTTGTACAACCACTCTGGAAAGCAATCTGGTGCATTCTCAGACAACTAGGAATAGCGCTTCCTCAATATCCAGCTATACCACTCCTAGGCATATATCCAAAAGATTCTCAAGTACACAATATAGACATTTGCTCAACCATGTTCATAGCAGCTTTATTTGTAATAGCCAGAAGCTGGAAACAGCCCAGATGCCCCTCAGTGTAGGAATGGATGTGTCAATGGGATATTGACACAATGGAATATTACTCAGCAATAAAAAACAAGGAAATC
>NW_026587862.1:0-1534 GCF_907164565.1 Psammomys obesus
GTCGCCCACTTCCCGAGCCGCGGATCCGAGTGGCCTCTGAGGAACCCTAAGCCCGAGCCCTCTCGGGTGGGGCGGGGGAGGGGCTTGCGCCAGGCGCGGCGCAGGCGCAGTGCGTGCCTCCATTGTCCAGCGTGACGGAAGCGCCATTGCTATGGCTACAGCCGCCTAAGGGAAAACGCTGAGCTCCTCCCGGACCTAGTGGGTTGCGGCGGCGGCGAGGGTTGGCGACGGGAACCCTCTTCCCTGGCGCGATGGCGGCGGTTGTGGCTCCACTAGTGGACTACTTCATCGTGGTAGGCTGAGACCCAGAGAAGCCAGGTCAGGCTGTGGGGCGGGGCACAGCCTGGGCTCCGCCTCCGCCCACCCATGCTCCGCCTCTCTCCTCCCCGGTCTCTTCTCCTGTCCCCGCCCCAGGTTCCATCTCCGCCCCGGGCTCCGCCTCCGCCCCGGGCTCCGCCTCCATGGCTCCGCCTCCCTCCTCCCCGGTTTCCTCCCCCGTCCCTGCCCCAGGTTCCATCTCCGTCCCGGGCTCCGCCTCCGCCCCGGGCTCTGCCTCCCTGGCTCCGCCTCCCTCCTCCCCGGGCTCCTCCCCCGTCCCCGCCCCGGGTTCCACCTCCGCCCCGGGGTCAGCCTCCTACCCTCCTACCTCCTACCTCCTACTCCGCCTCTGGGCTCCGCCTCCGCCCCCAGCAGCCATCCAGTGGGCGAGATGGTTCTGGGCCTGGCATCGCGGCTGGGAGGCGGGGAGGAGAGTTGGTTGGGTCCGGAGGTGGAGGAATGGCGGGTCCACGGGTATCAGCCATCCCGGGTACAGCCGAGCTTGGATGGCTGTGGGCATGTGTGAGGCACCCGCTGGACAGCGGTCGCGGGGCAAGGCCTGGGCGGTGCAGCCGGGGGCTGGAGGGCTGGGCGGGTCGGGAGAGCCTGCCCGAGTTCTGCCAAGAGCTTCTGTGGAGGCTGCTGGTACCCAGGACTCCGCCCTCCTGCCGCCGGGGTGGAAGGGCGGGAGCACAGTGTGTGGATTTCCTAGGATTACACTTGTGCCTGGCATCCTGAGGAAGAGTGATGCTGGGGCCAGTCCTCCCGGAAAGAAAGTACAGAGAGTCGGGTGCTGCCTCCTGCCTGCGCTTGGGAGGGTGGGGTGGGGGAGTTTCGACATCCCAGTCGAACAAAAGCCAGGTACTTGGAAAGGCCACAGGATACGTGCACATTTCTAGGAACATTGTTTCAGGATGTATGTGCCAGCATTCCAGAATGAAATGGCTCTTCTTAAGACAGACAGCCAACCACTGCAGGTGCTCTCTCTCACTTAGCTTTCAAGTGATTTGATTGTTCTCTTTATTCGTCAGATACTTCTTCATAAGGAACAGCTTGGTAGATACACTGCTGTTTATACTTTGATGGACTTGCACAACCAGGAGTATACAGGGTTCACGCAGGCTTATTTTCTTATTTTTATATCTTTGTGTTGTTATGTATAGATAAACGAGATGTAATAACAAGGTTACTGTAGAGCTGGGGAAACCTCATTTAT
>NW_026587863.1:0-4264 GCF_907164565.1 Psammomys obesus
TTGATTTTGTATCCTGCCACTTTGCTGAAGGTGTTTATCAGCTGAAGAAGTTCTCTGGTTGAATCTTTGGGGTCGCTCATGTATACTATCATATCATCTGCAAATAGTGACACTTTGACCTCTTCCTTTCCGATTTGTATCCCCTTGATCTCCTTTAGTTGTCTTATTGCTCTGGCTAGGACTTCAAGTACAATGTTAAAGAGATATGGAGAGAGTGGGCAGCCTTGTCTTGTCCCTGATTTCAGTGGCATTGATTTAAGTTTCTCTCCATTGAGTTTGATGTTGGCTATAGGCTTGCTGTATATTGCCTTTACTATCTTTAGGTATGTGCCTTGTATCCCTGATCTCTCCAAGACTTTAAACACGAATGTGTGTTGCACTTTGTCAAATGCTTTTTCAGCATCTAAGGAGATGATCATGTGGTTTTTCTCCTTCATTTTGTTTATGTGGTAGATTACATTGATGGATTTCCGTATGTTGAACCACCCTTGCATTCCTGGGATGAAGCCTACTTGGTCATGGTGGATGATATCTTTGATGTGTTCTTGGATTCCGTTTGCAAGTATTTTATTGAGTATTTTTGCATCAATGTTCATAAGAGAGATAGGTCTGAAGTTCTCTTTTTTTGTTGGATCTTTGTGTGGTTTAGGTATCAAAGTGACTGTGGCTTCATAGAATGAGTTTGGTAGTGTTCCTTCTGTTTCTATTTTATGGAATAGTTTGAGGAGAATTGGTGCTAGTACTTCTTTGAAGGTCTTGTAGAATTCTGTGCTGAAGCCATCTGGTCCAGGGCTTTTTTTGGAGGGGAGACTGTTAATGACTGCTTCAATTTCCTTGGGAGATATAGGACTATTCAGTCTTTCTACCTGATCTTGACTTAATTTTGGTAGATGGAATCTGTCAAGAAAGTTATCCATTTCATTTAGATTTTCAAATTTTGTGCCATATAGGCTTTTGTAGTATGACCTAATAATCGTTTGGATTTCCTCAGTGTCTGTAGTTATGTCCCCATTTTCCTTTCTGATTTTGCTGATTTGTATGGTTTCTCTCTGCTTTTTAGTTAGTTTGGCTAAGGGTTTGTCTATCTTGTTGATTTTCTCAAAGAACCAGCTTTTTGTTTCATTGATTCTTTGGATAATTTTATTTGTTTCTAATTGATTGATTTCTGCCCTTAGTTTGATTATTTCCAGCCGTCTGCTCCTCTTGGGTGTATCTGCTTCTTTTTTTTCTAGGTTTTTCAGTTGGGCCATTAAGTTGTTTGTATGTGATGTTACGGATTTCTTCTTGTAGGCACTTAGTGCTATAAATTTTCCTCTGAGCACTGCTTTCAATGTGTCCCATAAATTTGGGTATGCTGTGCCTTCATTTTCATTGAATTCTAGAAAGTCTTTAATTTCTTTCTTTATTTCTTCCTTGACCCAGCTGTCATTGAGTAGTAAGTTGTTCAGTTTCCATGTGCATGTCGGCTTTTTGTTGTTTCTGTTGTTGTTGATGTCCAGCTTTAGTCCATGGTGGTCAGATAGTATACAAGGAATTATGTTAATCCTTTTGTATCTGTTGAGGCTTGCTTTGTGACCAACTATATGGTCTATTTTGGAGAAGGTTCCATGTGGTGCTGAAAAGAAGGTGTACTCTTTTGAGTTTGGGTGAAAAGATCTGTAGACATCTATTAGGTCCATTTGATTTAGGGATTCTGTGAGTGCTTTTATTTCCCTATTTGGTGTCTGTCTGGTTGATCTGTCCCTTGATGAGAGTGGGGTGTTGAAGTCTCCCACTATTAAGGTATTAGGATCAATGTATGATTTAAGCTTTAATATTGTTTCATTTACGAATGTAGGTGCTCTTGTATTTGGGGCATAGATATTCAAAATTGTGATGTCCTCTTGTTGGATTTTTCCTTTGATGAGAATATAGTGGCCCTCCTTATCTTTTTTGATTAACTTGGGTTGAAAGTCTATTTTATTAGATATTAGGATGGCTACTCCAGCTTGTTTTCTGGAACCATTTGCTTGAAAAACATTTTTCCAGCCCTTTACTCTGAGGTAGTGTTTATCTTTGTTGCATAGGTGTGTTTCTTGGATGCAACAGAATGTTGGGTCCTGTTTCCGTAACCATTCTGTTAGCCTGTGTCTTTTTATTGGTGAGTTGAGTCCATTAATATTGATAGATAATATTGACCAATGCATGTTAGTTCCTTTTGTAATGGAGTCGATGATCTTACCTTGTTTCATTGCTTGTTTTCTTTTCCTTTTTGTTGTGATATTATCTGTATGCCCTGTTTTCTTGGGTGAATTCGTTTTCGTTGGATTGGAGTTTTCCTTCTAGTATCTTCTGTAGGGTTGGTTTGCTGTATAGATATTGCGTAAATTTAGTTTTGTCATGGAATATTTTGTTTTCTCCATCTATGTTGATTGAAAGCTTTGCAGGGTATAGTAGTCTGGGTTGACATTTGTGATCTCTTAGAGTCTCCATGATGCTTGCCCAGGCCCTTCTGGCTTTCATAGTTTCTGATGAGAAGTCTGGTGTGATTCTGATAGGTCTAACTTCATATGTTACTTGGCCTTTTTCCCTTGCTGCTTTTAATATCTTTTCTTTGTTCTGTAGATTTAGTGTTTTGACTATGATGTGACGTGATGTGTTTCTTTTCTGGTCTAGTCTATTTGGTGTTCTGTAGGCCTCTTGTATATTCATGGACATCTCTTTCTTTAAGTTGGGAAAATTTTTTTCTATGATTTTCTTGAAAATATTTTCTGGACCTTGGAGCCTGGAGTCTTCTTTTTCATCAATTCCTATTATTCTTAGATTTTGTCTTTTCATAGCATCCTTGATTTCTTGGATATTTTGTGATTGGAATTTTTCTGATTTTACTTTTTCTTTGAGAGAAGTATCAATTTCTGCAAGTGTGTCTTCAGCTCCAGAGATTCTCTCTTCCATCTCTTGTATTCTGTTGGTGATGCTTACTTTTGTGGTTCCTGATCTTTTCTCCAAGTTCTCCAGCTCAAGAGTTTTCTCATTTTGTGTTTTCTTTATTGATTCTAATTCTGTTTTCATGCCTTGCACCATTTCTTTTATGTGTTTGAATTTGGATTCCTGTCTCTCTACAATGGACTCTATTTCTTTGTTCATTTCCTTTTTGTATGCCACTAATTTTTTCTCTACTTGTGCCTCTATTTGTTTGGCTATGTTTGCCTGTGTTTCTTTAAGGGTTTTGTCTATTTCTTCTTTCTTTACCTCCAATTGACTGGCCAACTCTTTGAAAGATTTGTTCACTTCCTCCTTATGAGCCTCAAATAATTGAGCAAGCATGGCTTTAAGGTCATTTTCCTGTGCTTCTGATGAATTGGAGTATCCATCGATTTTGGGGTTTGCTGGTGAAGTCATGATGTCCTGATTTATGTTGGAAGTGGTCTTTCGCCTACCCCTGGCCATTGGCTTATCTGAGACCTTCCCTGTTTGTTTTTGGATTCTGCCGATCAGACTGGTACTGTCTCTCTCTCGAGTCTGGAGAATTCTTCAGGAAGTTGAGAGACGTCCCGTGTCCTTAGCGTGTGCTGAGGACTAGCTGTACCTGTGGGAGGAAAGTACGCAGGTGCAAACAGAGGCTAATGCAAGCGTGCGTGCGTGTGTATATGTGTGTGTGTGTGTGTGTAAGTGGGCGTGGGCGTGTGTCTCGAGGGACAGAGTGATGGCTAATGTTGAACCCTTGAGTGTGTGGGAGGGGCTCTGCAATGTATATGTCGCAGGCGCTAGTGATGATTGCAGCGCAATTTCTGGCATTACTGCCTTAACTCCTCAATTAGACCCACAGAGCAGGAACTTCAATGTTCCAAGTGCCCCTCTGTTTCCCAAAGTGGGTATATGGGTGGGAGGGGTTTCGATGCCTGGCTTCTGTTTTAGAAGGACCCAGGATCAGTGGAGCTGCAGATTCTCAAGGGTGCACTCACTTACAGGCAGGTCACTTGGCAGAGATCGGGGTATCTGGGCTCTCTGCTCTCTGGTTTGGCCCTGCTTCTTTGATGTGCTCCGCCAGTTCCGTGCTGTTGTCACTGCCAGGTTATGAGGTCTTGCTGCAGCTGAAGGTTTCAGGGTGGTCACGTCGGTAGGAATCGGGGTAACCAGCCTTTCTGTTCTCTGGTTTGGCCCTGGTTAGTCTTAAACTGGAGGGCTGATGTGCCCCACCACCTCAGTGCTGCTCCGCCGCCAGGTTAGAAAGTCCTGCTGTAACTGGAGACTGGGTTGCTAGTCCAGATGCTTTCTGGGAAGT
>NW_026587864.1:0-1370 GCF_907164565.1 Psammomys obesus
GCTTTAATTTTACACATGTCAGAATGGTGACGTTTAACAGGACAAGTGATAGCTCACTCACACTGACAAAGGTGTTGGGGAAGGGGAACACTCCTCCATTGCTGGTTGGAGAGCAAACAAATACAGCCAACATTGTATCTTCTCACACAACTGGGTATGAGGTTGCCTAAAAGCTGATGTTAGAAGAGAATGTTGCTCTCTGAAAAACAACAGCAGGGCCACACTCTGGAGGAAAGCTTATACACAGTGCACTGAAAGTGGTGAGGTGGACCAGGTGCAGGCTGAAAGATTTCACCCCTATGTTTTAGTCTCTTTGGGGTGAGACAGTACTGTATAGGCTCCCAGAAAAGTAACCTAGACACAAATCCAGAATAAAAACTCCTCCACCTAAAATCTGTACGGCGTGCAAGATGTAAAGGGGGAGTGATGGTCCCAAACTTGCTTGAGTGGTGAGCTAATGTTTGGTTAAACTTGCAGCCCAATCCATGAGATGGAACCCACTCCCTTGATGGCCAGGAATGTCTCCAAGACATAAACAGCAAGGATTGTGTGTGCATGTGTCCGCTCCAGGTACTCTGTTGAGATGTCATGGCTGTTAGCTCTATATTTTTGTGAGACTCCTAACATTAAGAACAGGTGTAGCTTTGATACTCTCACCTGCTCTTGAGACTTTTTTCCCCTATTGGGTTCCTTGTCCATTCTCGCTGTGAGGTCTGTTGGCCTTGTCTTTTTTGTACCTTGTTTGGCAGTCCTATCTTAGAAGCCTGTTCTTTTCTGAAATGGATACAGAGAGGGGAAGTAGATATGGGGAAGAAGGGAGGTATGCTGGATGTGAGAGAAGTGGAGGGAGGGAAAACAATGGTCAGAATATATTGTATGAGGGAAGAATCCTTTTCAATTAAAAATCATTAATTTAATTTTCCTACCAAAAATGCAAAGAAGGGAAGCAATCAAAGAGAAGTGAAATAGTGAAGACAAGGAAAACAAAATCATGATGTACAGTTATTATTCTGTGTGCAAAGAGGAGAAATATCACTCAGGAGTTTAACAAGCTTATTCTTTAGTCTTATCTAGATCTATGAAATCAGATGTTTTGCTCTCACCAATGTGAAGTATATATAATGCAGGTAAAATAAGATAATTTTCTGCTGTTACGTGGAAATACAGGGGTCCCTGCTCACTTAATTCCAAAAGAGTACTCTTTCTTCTCTATAATAAAAACTAAAGTTTGGAGCTAGAGAGGTGGCTCAGTAGATAAGAACACCCTCTGTTCCTTCAGACGTCTTGAGTTCAATTCCCAGAAACCACATAGTGGCTCACAATCATCTATACTGAGATATGTTGCCCTCTTCTGGCATGCAGGTACAAAT
>NW_026587865.1:0-15619 GCF_907164565.1 Psammomys obesus
AAAAGGGAGTCTATCCTTTCTAGAATATGCAGAAGATGTGGCAAGGGTTGACATCAGATTAGTGAATGTAGAGCACAGAGAAGTGGGGTAATCCTTTATCAAAAATGCCTGAAGGGGCCTTTCTCAGGCCCCAATGAAGGACAGGGATACTCCTCCACAAGAAAGTTAAACACCACTGCTCTGGGAATAAACATTAAAAATTTCAACAGTGAGGCCAGGGTAGGTTTTATAAGTTAAAAAAAAAAAAAAACAGGAAGGGAAGAAAAAAACAAATATATTGGCAAACCTCTATAAATGATCATAGGCCAAATTAGAATTAAAGATAATTCTAAATAGTATTGTAATTGAAAGCGTTGTGGATACTGTGGCTGATGTCACAATTATCACTCCTAAATTCTGACCCCCAAATTAGCCAATTCAAGAGGTGGATATTCAATTCCAAGGAGTTGGAACTTTATCTAAAATAAAACATCATGTCAGATGGCTTAAATGTATAGGACCAGAAGGTCAAATAGGAAAATTAAGGCCATATGTGGCTGAAATAGCCATAAACTTATGGGAAAGAGATCTGTTACAACAATGGGAGACCCAGATTAACAACCCCAATTTCAAAGGCAAAACAGGTAATACCCCTGATAAACAAGTTAAAATTATTTTCAAATGCCATCAAAAACAGTTACAGGCTGTCCAGGCTGTCCATAAACAAAATACAACAAAGGCATTCTTTTCAACTTCATGTTGGGAAGCCACTGCTAATAAAACCCCCACAACCTTACCAAGGTAGTTGGCTGACCAACCTATTTGGATTGAACAATGGTCTATGAGTAAAGAAAAATTACTGGCACTAGAAGAGTTAGTCCTGGAACAGCTGGAGGCTCAATATATAGAGGAATCCAACAGCCCTTGGAATTCTCCTGTATTTGTCATCAAAAAGAAATCTGGCAAATGGAGGATGTTAACAGATCTCAGAGCCATTAACAAAATTATTCAGCCAATGAGATCATTACAATCCAGAATCCCATTGCCTTCCTTTTTACCTAAGGAATGGCCTATTATAGTGATTGATTTAAAGGATTGCTTTTTCACAATTCCTTTACATGAGCATGATAGGAAAATGTTTGCTTTCTTAGTACCCACTTTGAATAGAAGCTGTCCAATAAAGAGATATCACTCAAGGGTCCTACTACAGGGGATGTTGAACAGTCCTACTTTGTGCCAATATTTTGTACAATAGCTGTTGGAGATAATTTATAAGCAGTTTTCTCATTCCATAATTTACCACTTTATGGATAATATCTTATTAGCTGATTCAGATAGAAAAACATTAGAAAATATTTTTGATGAAATAAATAGAACTTTGCCTTGTTGGGGTTTAGAGATTGCTCCTGAAAAAGTACAAAGAGGAGAGTCTATTAATTACCTAGGATACAAAATAGGTCTACAAAAACTCCACCACAAAAAGTACAAATTAGAAGAATCCAATTAAAAACTCTCAATGATTTTCAAAAATTGCTGTGAGATATTAACTGGCTATAGCCTACATTTGGTTTAGCTACTCAAGAGCTAAATAACTTATTTCAAACATTACAGGATGATAAGGACTTTAAAGTCCAAGAACATTATCTACTGAAGATGAAAGTGAATTGGCTTTGGCAGAAAGGAAATTACAAGATGCATATATAGACCATATTGATCCAAAGAGGGCCTGAATTTTGTTTATCTTGCTTTCCATTCATTCTCCCACATGAATTCTTATGCAGAAGGTGGACTGTGTCTTAGAATGGATATTTTTGGCACACAAACAAAATAAAAAATTAAAATCCTATATAGAAAAGTTCCTGAATTGATCCTAAAAGGAAAAATGAGACTTCATCAGTTGGCTGGAATAGATCCAGCTGAAATTGTGGAGCCCTTTATCAATGCTGAGATTGTATCATTATGGGCAGAGAATGGATATTGGCAAAGAGCTTGTTGTGAGTTTTTGGGAGACATCAGCAATAGATACCCCAAAATCAAGTCACTTCAGTTTATAAAAAGAAACAATTGGATTCTCCCTCATATAATAAAAAGAACTCCAATTTCTGGAGCTCCCACATTTTATATGATGCCAATAAATCAAAAAGGGCAGGTTGTAAGTCAGAAAATCTGAGTAAAGTGGTAGAAGGTCCTTATGATTCAGTTAAAAAATCAGAATTATATGCAATTCTCTTGGTGTTATCAAATTTTCAAGAATCTGTTAATAAAGTCACTGACTCAATATGCAGAAAGAGTTGTTCTACATATAGAAACTTCTGATGTAATTCAGGATAATTTGGACTTAACTTCACTGTTTCTTCAATTACAACGAGTAATCAGAAATAGAAATAATCCTTTGTATATAACATAGATCAGATCTGATATGGGTCCACCAGGCCCTCTAGCACAAGGCAATGATGAAATTGATCAACTATTGACAGGAAGCATATTAGAGGTCTCAGAATTTCATTTAAAAAAACACCATGTTAACAGCAAAGGTTTAAAAAGAGTTTTCTATCACTTGGCAACAAGCCAAAGAAATTGTGCAAAAATGTCCCACTTGTTCTTTATATAACTAAACTCCACTACCTGCAGGAAGTAACCCTAATGGTAACCAAAGAACTGAAATTTGGCAAATTTACTTTATAGAGTTTGGTAAACTGAAATATGTGCACCATACTATAGACACATATTCAGGGTTCCAATGAGCAAAAGCCATAAGTTCTGAGAAGGCTGATTCAGTTATTACACATTTATTAGATGAGATGGAAGTTATGGTTATGCCTACACAAACTAAGACTGATAATGCTACAGCATATATCTCTAATAAAATGGAAAGATTTTTTTAACATATTATAAGATAAAACATGTAACAGGTATACCTCACAATTCTGCCAGTCAAGCAGTCATTGAAAAATTGAATCATACTTTAAGGGACATGCTTAACAAACAGAGAGGGGTATTAAGACCCCCACAGAGACAGATTACATAATGATTTATTGATTTTAAATTTCTTAAATGTTAATGAATAGCAAGCAACAGCTGCACAGAGACACTGGGTTATAGAAAAAACTACTGAATTATTTCAGCCTCTATATTTCAAAGATACCCCAACTTCACAATGGACAGTAGAGAATGTGCTACACTGGGGAAGAGGTTTTATATATGTGCATACAGGAGAAGAGAAATTATAGGTTCCTTCAAAACTAATCAGATATCACAGAGGAAGACCATCTGAAGACCTTGGCCACACACAAGAAGAGAGAAATCAAACCGAACAGAACAAGTAATATAACTTGATAATCCCTTCACATGGGAACAAATCTAAAACTTACTGAGACATAAAAAATGTCTCTAACCAGAACTTCAACAGTATATGGCCAATAAATCCTTGGCTATAATATCCTCAAAATTTATTATGCCATTCTTTTAATTGGCATTGACAAAATTGGTTCACAGTTTAATTTTATTCTGAACATCTCATACATTTATAATTTTAGAACTGTGTAATGCTTGTGAGAAATTATATGTTTTCAGAACAAAAGGAGTGAATACTGGAGATGCTGGACCAAATCTGACAGAATTTTCCTTCCAGCATGCTGAGACATTGACACATCTGTTTCAGTATCTTGCATGTTCCAGAATTCTGCTTGTTCCTGCCTCAACAGCTTCAATTGCTGTTTCTCATCACAGCCTGCTCCCAAGAGAGCTATGAAGAAAGCTACAAATATTAATTGGTCCAACATTTTAGACTGTTCTAAACAGGACTTTTATTATTTTCTCAACATTCAAACACTGGACCACAAATATTGCTTACTTAATTAAACATTTTACCAATTATCTTTGGGTCCCCAACAGGATTTCTGCATGTCCAAAATGTCAGCTAGAATAAAGCAATGAGAATGATGTCCTATTTTCCTTAAGCAGGATTGGGTAGGTTCTTGGTTGTTTTCTGTGGCTACAAGTGCTTATTGTCATTGGGAGATGTTTATAAATTACTAATGGTCTTATTCAGAGTGAAACTGTTATGCCAAGTTCGGGAACCCCAAAAGACCAGGGATACACTCTGATGAAAATACATGAAGTTTTTAAAATTTATTACGTGTACGGACATGGGACACAAAATTCCTATGGACACAGGACAGGAATGTAGTCCTGAGATCTAGGGAAGCAAGGTTTTTATGGGGCAAAACTGCAAGCAGGGACTTACATGCTTTGGCATTACATGATTGGGTAAGGAAAATTGACTTTTGAAATGACTGGTCCACTTTAGGCACCAAGACTTCAAACAGTTCTGGCTTGGTCCTATGGGCCGGTTTCCTAGCAACTGTATAATTAGTGGGCAGGAAAGAATGCAGTAAGGATAATTTGTTTGAATGTGGAGTCCTGCTTTTCAATGATAGCGTCTATTTTTTTTATCCATTTCCTCTCTATGTATCACTAATTGTGCCTCTGCTTCTTTGGGTATAATTGCCTGTATTTCTATGAGAGCTTTGTTTATTTCTTCTTCTTTATTTGCCTTCATTTGTGTAGACATTTCTTTGAGAGCTTTGTGCATTTCTTCTCTGTTTGCCTCAATTTTTATAGTCATTTCTCTGAGAGCACGATCTGTTTCCTCTTGGTTAGTCTCAATTTCTTTGGCTATTTCTCTGAGGGCCTTGTTCATTTCATCTTTATGGGCCTCTAATAGCTGGAGAAACAGTTTTGAGGTCGTTTTCTTGTATATCTAGTGAATTGAAGTGTCCATTGTTTTGTGGGGTTGCTGGTGAGGTCATTATGTCCTGATTTTTGTTGGGAGTGTTCTTACGTCTGCCTCTAGCCATCTGGTTATTTATAATCCTCACTGTTTGTTCCTCGAGTTCAGGCTATGATTGTAGAGAGGCTATCCTCTCTTTCTGTTTTCTGGATTGTTTGTTCAGGAAGATGTGAGAGTTTCACTGGTTTGAGAGTGTGCACAATGGTTTCAGTTTTGCCTAAGTAAGGAATGTGATCCTGGCGCTATCATTGAAAAGCAGGAGTCCACATTCAAACAGATTAAAGAAATGGTGCAAGACATGAAACCAGAATTAAAATCAATAAAGAAAACACAAATAGAGAAAAATCAGGAGCTGGAGAACATAGAGAAAAGATCAGGAACTACAAAGTTAAGCATCACCAACAGAATACAAGAGATGGAAGAAAGAATCTCAGGAGCCGAAGATACACTTGCGGAAATTGACACGTTTCTCAAAGAAAAAATAAAATCAGAAAAGTTCCAAACACAAAACATCCAAGAAATCAAGGACACCATGAAAAGACAAAACCTAAGAATAATAGGAGTAGAAGAAAAAGAAGACATCAGGCTCAAAGGTCCGGAAAATATTTTCAAGAAAATTATAGAAGAAAACTTTCCCAACTTAAAGAAGGAGATGGCCATAAACATACAAGAGGCCTACAGAACACCAACTAGACTAGACCAGAAAAGAAATTCTTCATGTCACATCATAGTCAAAACATTGAACCTACAAAACAAAGAAAAAATTCTAAAAGCAGCAAGGGAAAAAGGCCAAGTAACATATGAAGGTAGACCTATCAGAATCACACCAGATTTCTCAACAGAAACTATGAAAGCCAGAAGGACCTGGACAGAAATCATACAGTCCTTAAGGGACCACAGATTTCAACCCAGACTACTCTACCCAGTAAAACTTTCAATCAACATAGACGGAAAATTCAAAATATTCCAAGACAAAACAAATTTAAACAATATCTACATAGTAACCCAGCTCTACAGAAGTTACTAGAAGGGAAACTCCAAACCAAAGAAAACAACTACATCTAAAGAAACAGAGGAAATAGATAACTACACAACAACAAAAAAACAAAAGAATACAAGCAATGAACTCAGTGACACCACCAACCCCACATCTAAAGTAAGTAACAATTGTTGGTCACTAGTTTCTATCAACATCAATGGACTCAACTCCCCAATAAAAAGACACAGACTAACAGAATGGTTGCAGAAACAGGATCCATCATTCTGTTGTATCCAAAAAACACACCTATGCAACAAAGATAAACACTACCTCAGAGTAAAGGGCTGGAAAAATGTCTTTCAAGCAAATGGTTCCAGGAAACAAGCGGGAGTAGCCATCCTAATATCTAATAAAATAGACTTTCAACCCAAGTTAATAAAAAAAGATAAGGAGGGCCAATATATTCTCATCAAAGGAAAAATCCACCAAGAGGAAATCACAATTTTGAATATCTATGCCTCAAATACAAGAGCACCTACATTCGTAAATGAAACAATATTAAAGCTTAAATCACGAAGTGATCCTAAAACCCTAATAGTGGGAGAATTCAACGCTCCACTCTCACCAAGGGACAGATCAACTAGACAGACACCAAATAAGGAAATAAAAACACTTACAGAGACCCTAAATCAAATGGACCTAATAGACGTCTACAGATCTTTTCACCCAAACTCAAAAGAGTATACCTTCTTTTCAGCACCGCATGGAACCTTCTCCAAAATAGACCATATAGTTGGTCATAAAGCAAGCCTCATCAGATACAAAAAGATTGAAATAATCCCTTGTATTCTATCTGACCACCATGGATGTAAGCTGGACCTCAACAACAACAGAAATAACAAATAGCCTACACGCACATGGAAACTGAACAACTTGTTACTCAATGACAACTGGGTTAAGGAAGAAATAAAGAAAGAAATTAAAGACTTCCTAGAATTCAATGAAAATGAAGGCACAACATACCCAAATTTATGGGACACATTGAAAGCAGTGCTCAGGGGAAAATTTATAACACTAAGTGCCTGCAAGAAGAAATTCGTAACATCACATACAAACAACTTAATGACCCAACTGAAAACCCTAGAAAAAAAAAGAAGCAGATACACCCAAGAGGAGCAGAAGGCTGGAAATAATCAAACTCAGGGCTGAAATCAATCAATTAGAAACAAATAAAACTATTCAAAGAATCAATGAAACAAAAAGCTGGTTCTTTGAGAAAATCAACAAGATAGACAAACCCTTAGCCAAACTAACTAAAAAGCAGAGAGAATCTATCCAAATCAGTAAAATCAGAGATGAAAAGGGTGACATAACTACAGACACTGAGGAAATTCAAACAATCATTAGGTCATACTACAAAAGCCTATATGCCACAAAATTTGAAAACTGAAATGAAATGGACAATTTTCTTGATAGATTCCATCTTCCAACATTAATTCAAGATCAGGTAGAAAGACTGAACAGCCCTATATTCCCCAAGGAAATTGAAGCAGTCATTCACAGTCTCCCCTACAAAAAAAGACCCGGGCCAGATGGTTTCAGCGCGGAATTCCACTGGACCTTCAAAGAAGTGCTCACACCAATTCTCCTCAAACTATTCCACAAAATAGAAACAGAAGGTACATTAGCAAACTCATTCTATGAAGGAACAGTCACCCTGATATCTAAAGCACACAAAGACCCAACAAAAAAAAGAGAACTTCATACCTATCTCTCTTATGAACATTGACACAAAAATACTCAATAAAATACTTGCAAACCGAATCCAAGAACACATCAAAGATATCATCCACCACGACCAAGCAGGCTTCATCCCAAGCATGCAAAGGTGGTTCAACATATGGAAATCCATCAATGTAATCCACCACATAAACAAACTGAAGGAGAAAAACCACATGATCATCTCCTTAGATGCTGAAAAAGCATTTGACAAAGTCCAACACCTATTCAAGTTTAAAGTCTTGGAGAGATCAGGAATACAAGGCACATATCTAAACATAACATAGTAAAGGCAATATAAGGCAAGCCTATAGACAACATCAAACTCAATGGAGAGAAACTTAAATCAATTACACTGAAATCAGGGACAAGACAAGGCTGCCCACTCTCTCCATACCTCTTCAACATAGTACTTGAAGTCCTAGCAAGAGCAATAAGACAACTAAAGGAGATCAAGGGGATACAAATCAGAAAGGAAGAGGTCACAGTGTCACTATTTGCAGATGATATGATAGTATATATGAGCAACCCCAAAAATTCAACCAGAAAACTCCTCCAGCTGATAAACACCTTCAGCAAAGTAGCAGGATACAAAATCAACTCAAAAAAATCAGAAGCCCTCCTGTATACCAAAGACAAAAGGGCCAAAAAAGAAATTAGGGAAACGACACCCTTCACAATAGCCACTAATAACATAAAGTACCTTGGGGTAACACTAACCAAGCAAGTGAAAGAGCTGTTTGAGAAAAACTTCAAGTCTCTGAAGAAAGAAATTGAAGAAGATCTCAGAAGATGGAAAGATCTCCCATGCTCATGGATTGGTAGGATTAACACTGTGAAAATGGCCATCCTGCCAAAAGCAATCTACAGATTCAATGCAATCCCCATCAAAATACCAGCTAAATTCTTTACAGACCTTGAAAAAAAGATTCTCAGCTTCATATGGAGAAACAAAAAACCCAGAATCTCCAAAACAATCCTGTACAACAACAGATCATCTGGAGGTATCTCCATCCCCGATCTCAAGATGTACTACAGAGCAATACTAATAAAAACTGCATGGTATTGGCATTAAAAACAGAAAGAAGGATCAATGGAACCACATAGAAGACCCAGAAATAAACTCACACACCTATGAATACTCGATTTTTGACAAAGAAACCAAAACGATTCAATGGAAAAAAGCATCTTCAACAAATGGTGCTGGTCCAATTGGATGTCCACATGCAGAAAAATGAAAATAGATCTATATTTATCACCCTGCACAAAACTAAAGTCCAAGTGGATCAAAGACCTCAACATAAAACCAGATACTCTAAATCTGTTAGAAGAAAAAGTGGGGAACAGCCTAGAACTCATTGGCACAGGAGACAACTTCCTGAACAGAACACCAACAGCACAGGCTCTAAGAGCAACAATCAATAAATGGGACCTCATGAAACTGAAAAGCTTCTGTAAAGCAAAGGACACTGTCATCAAAACAAAACGACTGCCTACAGATTGGGAAAGAATATTCACTAACCCTTTATCTGACAGAAGACTAATATCGAGTATATACAAAGAACTAAAGAAGCAGAAAAGCAGCAAACCAAGTAATCCAATTAAAAAATGGGGAACAGAGCTTAACAGAGAATTCTCGACAGAGGAATATCGAATGGCAGAGAAACACTTAAAGAAATGCTCATCCTCATTAGCCATCAGGGAAATGCAAATGCAAACAACGCTGAGATATCACCTTACACCCATCAGAATGGCCAAGATGAAAAACTCAAGGGACAACACATGCTGGAGAGGTTGTGGAGATAGGGGAACCCTCCTCCACTGCTGGTGGGAATGTAAACTGGTACAACCACTCTGGAAATCTATCTGGCACTTTCTAAGACAATTAGGAATGATGCTTCCTCAAGACCCAGCTATACCACTGCTAGGTATATACCGAAAGTTTGATCAAGTACACAAAAGGGATATTTTCTCAACCATGTTTATAGCAGCTTTATTTGTAATAGCCAGAACCTGGAAACAACCCAGATGTCCATCAACAGAGGAATGGATACAGAAATTGTGGTATTTTTACACAATGGAATACTACTCAGCAATCAAAAAGGAGGAAATCATGAAATTTGCAGGCAGATGGTGGGATCTAGAAAAGATCATCCTGAGTGAAATATCCCAGAAGGAGAAAGACAAACATGGTATATACTCACTTATATAGACCTATAAGATATGGTAAACATAATGAAATCTATACACCTAAAAAAATAATCAAGAGAGCGGACATGGGGTAAGATTATCAATCCTCATTTTGAAAGACAGATGGGATGCGCATTGAACGTATGACAGGAGTCTACTGAGCGCATTTGAAAGACTCTAATTAGCAGTGTTTTCAAAGCAGACTCATGACCAAACCTTTGACAGAGAAAGAAGGGGAGTTAGTCTGATGAGGAAAGGATAGGAGCTCCACAAGGACCAAATATATCTGTGCACAGGGTCTTTTCTGAGACTGACATTCAACCAAGGACCATGTATGAATGTAACCTAGAACCTCTGCTCAGATGTAGCCTGTGGTAGCTCAGTAACCAATTGGCTTCCCATAGTGAGGGGAACAAGGACTATTTCTAACAGGAACTCAATGACTGGCTCTTTGGCCTCCCCATTCCCCAAGGGAGGAGCAGTCCTGTTAGGCCACAGAGGAGAGCTTTGCAGCCAGTCCTGAAGATACCTGATAAAACAGGATCAGATGATTGGGGAGGAGGTCCCCCCTATTAGTGGACTTGGCAAGGAGCACGGTGGAAAGGAGGGAGGGAGTAACTGGGAGGGAATGAGGAATCGGGACACGGCTGGGATACAGAGTTAATAAAATGTAACTGATAAGAAAAAAATAAAATTCAAAAAATAAAATAAAATAAAACTCAAAAAAAAAGAAAAAAATAAAATTCAAAAAAAAGATATGATAAACATAATGAAATCTGTACACCTAAAAAAGATAATCAAGAGAGCGGACATGGGATGAGATGATCAATCCTCATTTAGAAAGACAGATGGGATGTGCATTGAACGTATGACAGGAGTCTACTGAGCGCATTTGAAAGACTATAACTAGCAGTGTTTTCAAAGCAAAGACTCATGACCAAACCTTTGGCAGAGTACAGGGAATCATAAGAAAGAAGTGGAATTAGTCTGATGAGGAAAGGATAGGAGCTCCACAAGGACCAAATATATCTGGGCACAGGGTCTTTTCTGAGACTGACATGCAACCAAGGACCATGTATGTATGTAACATAGAACCTCTGCTCAGATGTAGCCTGTGGTAGCTCAGTAACCAATTGGCTTCCCATAGTGAGGGGAACAAGGACTATTTCTAACAGGAACTCAATGACTGGCTCTTTGGCATCCCCACCCCGCAACAGCAGTCCTGTTAGGCCACAGAGGAGAGCTTTGCAGCCAGTCCTGAAGATACCTGATAAAACAGGATCAGATGAATGGGGAGGAGGTCCCCCCATCAGTGGACTTGGCAAGGAGCACGGTGGAGATGAGGGAGGGAGGGACTGGGAGGGAATGAGGGATCAGGACATGGCTGGGATACAGAGTTAATAAAATGTAACTGATAAGAAAAAAATAAAATTCAAAAAAAAAGAAAAAAAAGAATAGAACAAAAAAATGTTCTTGGATGAGGCTAGAGAAGAAGTTAAGAGCACTACTCCCTACTCTTCCAAAAGTCATGAGTTCAATTCCCAGGAACCACATGATGGCTCACAACCATCTATACTAAGATCTAGTGTGCAGGCAGATGTTGTATAAATAATAAATAAATCTTTAAAATATTTTTGAAACATGATCCTCATGCCTCTGCCTCCTTAGTGCTTACCAGGCAGGTGTGTTCCCCACTCCTAGCCTTATCAGACCACAGAGGTATACAATGCAGCCACTCCTGATGAATCCTTATACACTAAGATCAGTGGGAAGGGAGGAGGTCCTCCCTTATCAGTGGACTGGAGGAAAGGTACAGGTAGGGGAGAGGGAGGGAAGGTGGGATTTGGAGGGGAGGTAGGTGGGAGCTACAAGGGGGATACAAAGTGAATAAACTGTAATTAATAAAAATTAATATAAAATTTATATTTATATTTATATTTTATATAAATAAAAATTAATTTAAAAAATTAAAAAAAGTTGTAGCCTTGTAAGAGAAATGCTAATTAACAGGCATAAAGAAGGGGAGACAAGTAAACAGATCAACTGTGCTTAGCCCACCTCAGAGAAATTGTATGAACAGTTCCTAAGTATAAAAACAATGGGCAAGCTGGGAGTATTTTATCATGCCTTTAATTCCAACAACCCTCAGGAGGCAGAGGCAGGTATATCTCATAGAGCTGGACAGTAGCTTGGTTTATGCAATGAGTTCCAGAATAATCAGGGGCACATAATACTCTGCAAAAAATAATCAAACAAACAATAGATAAAAGAACTGACAAATCTTTGCTCAAGTTTCTACACGAGCTATTCATTCCCTCTAGTTATGTACATATCTTCTAGAAACTTGAAGTTCCTCACTTTAAATTGTAACATTGATATGATCTTCCTAAAATGAAATCTATATTTAAACAGTTACAAATAACAGATGAAAGCATCAAAAATATAAATGTTGGTCAGAAATAGGCAACATAGGGCATGAGAGATGGCTCAGCAGTGAAGAGGTTTTGCTGGTCTTGCAAATAACTAGTTCTGATTGCCAGTACTTACATAAATGTGGGAATAAGGAACCTTGGAGAATTGGAGTGAGTGGCAACAGAGACCATGCAGAATTCTGGAAAGGAAACTCCAGAGACAAGACTAAAAGGGGCAGATCTAACTTTATTATCCATTGTAACAGCCTGTAAATGACTGAAAGCCCAATCAGAACATCCCATGCTAGCCTCAAGTACAAGGAACAATCAATGCATTGGTACAACTATAAGGAAGTGTGGGATTTGAGTGAAAAGGCAAGGTCATGTTAGGAGACTTCATAAAGAAGGGGGAAGAAGTCATCGCCCTTGGTTTCTTTCCATTTTGACACTTCACTAGTGGGCTAGCAGTCCCTAGTAGATCAACATTGTGTGCAGTGGATCAGGACCTTTCAAGGAGTTGTAGGAGTCACTGAAGCTTCACTTGCCGTTTCCTATGGACCTCTGAAAGGCTTACCATGACATACATAGGAGCACACACCTATCCATTACTCTAAGTTCAGAAGTTCTGAGGCCATATTCTGAATGCTAGGAGGACCAGACACACATTACTTATAGAAAAATAATATTATTCTTTCAAAAAATGTTTAAGACAAGCACTAAAAAGGAAAAAAATCACAGTTGAAACAATGTGACTCAGAAGGTTCAAGTAGTATTAATATCATGATGAAGATCAATACAAGAGTATATGCTTGACATGTACAAAACCTACATTCCAGGCCTATCAGATAATAATATAAAAACAAAACAAAATGCCTGGCATGTGAGCCACAACCTCCATAAGATTAACTCTAAATGGATCTTACACCTGATTGTTAAATGCGAAGGGCAGAAGTTGTTGAAGATTTTAGAGAAATTAAGGCTCTCTGGATTTGGCATCTTAACAAAGACGCTTCTATACACAAGCCCTTGCTCCAAAAGTTTTGCCCAAATGTAGCCTCATATTGAAGTTATTCAGAGGCCACCCTGGGTCAAAGAAATGAATAGGACCACAAGAGGCCTAAGAGGTGGCTGCACATGGTCACTGATTACCACCCAGTTTCAGCACGAATCCTCCTCAACAGGTCTTGGAGCTCAGCTTCTTGCTTCTCCCTGTTGTGGGCAGTGAACCTGAGCTTACTCTGCTGCAACTTCAGATCTTGCTAGATCTCCCCTCACAGCACCCTGTGGTGTTCAGAGGTACTGCAGCAAGCTCAGAAATGGCAGAACCTGCGGCTTAGGGCCTGGAAGAACACACCTCTTCATAGGCCTGCAGGCCCAAAATGGACAGTGTGTCTTGAGTGACATGAGCCCCTCAGGGTTAGTGTGTGGTGAAGGGGAAAAGCATAACACTACCAATCCTAGGCTTCCAGTTCAGGGCCATGCCTTTATCATATGTGCACACATTTTTATTTCAGTAGCCCTTGTGCCTATCCTCCCATAGCTTAATCATCTGTCTTCCCATCCAGCCTCAGGCAGGACCCTACACTCTTGCTAGATAGGTTCAGCAGCCTCCTCCTCCCATTTGTGGACTCCATACTTCTTCCTGATCAAACCTGTCAAACATGTGATTTGACACCTGTGAAGAAGAAGACCGGTACTAGGAATATAAGTAAATTTGGGGACCCTGAGGATGTAGCTCAATGGTAGGAAGAATGCTAAGAATGTATAAGAGAAATGATTTCATCCTCAATGCTGAAAAAAAGGCCTTGTTTTGGTTTGCTTTTCCTTTTTAGACAGAAACTCATTTAGCTGAGGATAGTCAAAAACTCACTAGCAGAGGATATTCTTAAACTTCTGATTCTCCCACGTGTACCTCCTAAGTGCTTTGATTGCCATCATGTCAAATTTTATGTGGTGCTGTGATTCATCCCACTAGGAAAGCACTGTACTAACTGAGCCACAACACAACAATTTTTTCCTGTGATTTCTCAGAAAAAAAATCTCATTGCATTTTCAAAAATTTCTCTTTAATTAGTAATAGTCTTGGCACGCTTCCTCCTGTGGGACAGATTGTTCACAATGCTACAGTTTGAATAATGGGCTGTGCAGCTATCCACCTTGATTCCAGGAGGAAGAGAAGTGCGACTGCTGGAAGTCAGAGGGTAAGCTAGGGGAAGACAGGCACAAACAATGATGAAGCTCAAATCTCTGCAGATCTGGAAAAGGTCTGGCCCTGAAATGGAAGCCCTGGACAGGAATCACTAAGACTTGTTCCTTCAGTACATTCTAACCCCTAAGAGAGGTGCTCATGTCACTCAAGACTCACTGGCCAATCAGGACCCTGAGGCCATTCCTCCAGTCAGAGGAAGAGGCGGGTTCTTCCGGGCACCATGCTTGCATGTTCGCTCTGTAGCTGAGCAGGATTGAATGGTTGGTGTCCTATGGTCTGAGCGCAGCTGCTGTGTGCTGTGAGGGGATTTCAGGCGAGTTCCAAAGTCGCAACATGGTGAGTGTGTGGCCGCTGCCCCCAACCTGGTGGAGCAGGAGGCTGAAGAGCGGAAGCTGCTGTGTAGGGTCCTTTCTGTGGCTGAGTGGGAACCTGCAGCTAGAAGTAGCCATGTGAGAGATTCCTATCCTAGCCGTGAACGCAGCGGGAGCATCTAAATATCTTCACTGTATTGGTTCAGGATGGAAGCTGAGAAAACTTGCTTCAGGAACGGAAGGTTAAAATGAAAGCTTTCTTTTCTGAGCCCAGGGAGGCAGCCAGCTCAGGATCTGAACGGTGCCCCTGTGTAAGTTTTATTGTTTATTTAAACGGTTAAATCCACAAGGAGAGGGCCACTTGGAAAGAATTGGGGTCATCCAATCAAATTTTCACATTGTGGGTTAAGCAAGGGAGTTTCTGTTGGAGGCTCTGCTGATCCACGACACCTGGGCTCAAGGCCTTTATTGTATTTTTAAAAGGTTAAATCCACAAGGGGAGGGCCCCTTGGAGAGTGCTGGGGTCATCCAATCAAATTTTAAAATTGTGGGTTAAGCAAGGGAGTTTCTGTTAGAGGCTGCACTGATCCATGATACCTGTCTTCAAGTCCTGTTTTCCCAGACATTCAGTCTGGAATCCAAGGTCCTTAATTTATATCCCTAGATATTTGGTCTGGAGTTCACGGCGATAAGGGAACAAAGAAGTGGGTTCTCTGTCCATTAGTAAGTGAGGGCTTTGTAGGTGATATATTTATACAATTTAGGCATCTCTATTAAGGTAACAGCAAGTTTAACCAGTTAACAGATAATTAAGAATATGTTTCAAAAGGTTGCCTGGGACTTGGCTCTGTAATTGTGGAATATGAAGTTAGTTTAGCATTGCTAGCAAAATGCAGTAGCAAAGTGTAAGAGTTTCTTGGAATAGGCTGTGCTCTGGAGGCTGCCTCCTTACACACTCTGGGGCTGCAT
>NW_026587866.1:0-1947 GCF_907164565.1 Psammomys obesus
TCCTTCCTTCCTTCCTTCCTTCCTTCCTTCCTTCCTTCCTTCCTTCCCTCCCTCCCTTCCCTCCCTCCCTTCCCTCCCTCCCTTCTTCCTTCCTAAGTTTTATTTATTATTTATACAATATTCTGCCTGCACGTGTGCCTGCACACCAGAAGAGGGCACCAGATCTCATTATAGATGGTTGTGAGCCCCCATGTGGCAGCTGGGAATTGAACTCAGGACCTTTGGAAGAACAACCAGTTCTCTCAGCCTCTAAGCCATCTCTCCATTCTTACATAAGCCAGGGGGACCTGCCTAAAGATGGCGTCAAACACATTGTACATCAAGCAACATCCAAAACAATTCCCCATAGATATGCCTGTTGTCCTGTCCAATGGAGGCATTTCTGTGACAATCTCATTTTCTGTTTTGTGTCAAGTACAGGAAACACTGACCAAGGCAAATCCCATTCAATGTATTCAGGTTTCACTTTGTTTTTTGTCTCAAATAGCAGACAGAAAGATTTAAAATTTTTATTAAAAGTAATTTACATGTGTTTTGTTTACTTAAATTAATATGTATTCATATATATTTAATATTTAATTAATGTAAATATTACATGTATTACTTAAATTAATATGTATTCAATTCTAAAATTCTGGTGTTCTTGATGCCTATGATGATATTCTTTTTCTTTTCAGTCTGTCTTCTGCTGCATTGCAAGATGTCTATTTTCATTGAACACTTAAGGAAATACATACTTTTGTTCTTTTAAGAACCCCTTGTTATATAAGGTATATATGTGTTTATATTACTGTATAAATAATATATTTTTCTACATTCCATGTTCTTCTTTTATCTTTTCCACAAGATGACTCTAAAAATATTCCATATATTTTTCACTTCCTTGGGTGTGTCTTCTTTTCTTGAGTTACTAGTTTTTAACTCAATCTCAGTGGCTTGTTGAAAGATATTTACCAGCTGTATATCCGATAGAATTCAGAGTTCATCAGTTTGGCTGACAAACTGTAGTTACAGTGCACAGATGAGAAGGAACAAACACAAGCCAGCATGCAATACTGAGAACATGATTGCACCTTCTCTCACAATCGGAGCCTTTATCAACTTCCATTTTCACCTGCTGGGTATATGAAGTTCGGAAATTTTAATGTTTTTAAGTAAAAGCTGTCAAATTTCACAGACCATGAAAGTATTTCAATTTTCCATATATTTTCCCAGAGAGTGCAAGAAACAAAACTAAACAGATGAGCAGAAAACTAAAAAAAAAAAAAAAAGTACAGAAAAGGAAAAGGAGATAGAAGACACTGTTATATATAAGCAGTAACGCATGGCCCGATCAATCTCCATGCTGGAATTTGTATCTGACATGAACGTGCACAGGTCTTGTGCATGCTGTACCAGCCACTCTGGGTTCACATGTACACCGTCCGTCCCGCTGTGTTTGGAAAACACTTTGTAGTCACCCATCACCTCCACTCTTGCATTTTCCACTTTCTCTTCTGCAATAACTCCTGAGCCTCGGGAGGAAGGATGTAACACAGATGTCCAATTTTTGGCTGGTCACTTTGCAGTGTCTTGTCTCTGTATCTTGGCTGGTTGTGGGTCTCTGTGTTAATTTCCGTTTACTTAAACATGATGAACCTACACCATATCACACTACTGAAGAAAACCTGACTCTCTCCCCTAGCAGCTAACAACTGCTAATAGCTCCTCAGCTGGGTGTAGGGACCCATGAGCCCCTCCTCCAGGCTGCAATGCTGACTGGCTTAGTCACATTCAGGTCTTCTTGTTCGGGCAATCACAGCTTCCTGAGTGCAACAGTTCTGTCCTATCCTGACGTCACTATTTCATCCCTGACTTCTGGCTCTTATAACCATCCTAGACAACTTTTGTGATGTCTTCTGAGCCTTCTGGGGGCAGTGCTGTTACATAGATGTGATGTTTATAGCT
>NW_026587867.1:0-2100 GCF_907164565.1 Psammomys obesus
GAAGATGGGAAGATCTCCCATGTTCATGGCTTGGCAGGATTAACATAGTAAAAATGGCCATCTTACCAAAAGCAATCTAGATTAAAGGCAATTCCCATCAAATTACCAACATGATTCTTTGCAAATGATGAAAGAAAAATTCTCAACTTTATATGGAATAACAAGAAACCCAGAAATGCTAAAAGAATACTCTACAATGAAAGATCTTCTGGAGGTATCTCCATTCATGATCTCAAACTGTATATAGAGCAACACTAATAAAAACTTTCTGGTACTGATATAGAAACAGAATGGTGAATCAGTGGAATAGAATAGAAGACCCAGAAATAAACCCACACACTTACGGACACCTGATTTTTGACAAAGATGTCAAAACTGTACAATAGAAAAAAAGAAAGCATCTTCAACAAATAGTTCTGGTCTAACTGGATGTCTATATGTAGAAAAATGCAAATAAATCCATACTTATCAACCTGCCCAAAGCTAAAGTCCAAGTGGATCAAAGACCTCAATATAAACCAGATACACTAAGCCTGTTAGGAGAAAAAATGGGGAAGAGCCTTGAACTCATTGGTTCAGGAGACAACTTCCTGAACAGAACACCAACAGCACAGGCTCTAAGAGCAACAATCAATAAATGGGACTCAAACTTTGCTCAAGTACACAAAAGGGATACTTGCTCAACCATGTTTATAGCAGCTCTATTTGTAATAGCCAGAACCTGGAAACAACCCAGATGTCCATCAACAGAGGAATGGATACAGAAATTGTGGTATTTTTACACAATGGAATACTACTCAGCAATCAAAAAGGAGGAAATCATAAAATTTGCAGGCAAATGGTGGGATTTAGAAAAGATCATTCTGAATGAAGTATCCCAGAAGGAGAAAGACAAACACGGTATATACTCACTTATATAGACCTATAAAATATGATAAACATAATAAAATCTATACACCTAAAAAAGATAATCAAGAGAGCAGACATGGGGTAAGATGATCAATCCTTGTTTAGATAGACAGATGGGATGTGCATTGAATGTATGACAGGAGTCTACTGAGTGCATATGAAAGTCTCTAACTAGCAGTGTTTTCAAAGCAGATACAAAGACTCATGACCAAACCTTTGGAAGAGTACAGGGAATCATATGAAAGAAGGGGAGTTAGTATGATGGGGAAAGGATAGGAGCTTCCCAAGGACCAAATATATCTGGGCACAGGGTCTTTTCTGAGACTGACATTCAACCAAGGACCATGTATGGATATAACCTAGAACCTCTGCTCAGATATGGCCTGTGGTAGCTCAGTAACCAATTGGTTTCCCATAGTGAGGGGAAAAAGGACTATTTCTAACAGGAACTCAATGACTGGCTCTTTGACATCCCTACCTCCCAAGGGATGAGCAGTCCTGTTAGGCCACAGAGGAGTGCTTCGCAGCCAATCCTGAAGATACCTGATAAAACAGGATCGGATGAATGGGGAGGAGGTCCCCCCTATCAGTGGACTTGGAAAGGGGCATGGTGGAGATGAGGGAGGGAGGGTGGGATTGGGAGGGAATGAGGGAGCGAGACATGGCTGGGATACAGAGTTAATAATATTTAACTGATAAGAAAAAAATTAAATTAAATTAAAAAAGTCATCCTTGAAAAAAAATGCTCAACATCCTTAGTCATCAGGAAAATGCAAATCAAAACGACCCTGAGTTTTCACCTTACACCCATCAGAATGGCTTTGATCAAAAACTCAAGTGACAAATATGCTGGAGAGGAGGTGGAGAAAGAAGAACCCATTCCACTGCTGGTGGGGATGTAAAATTGTGTAACCACTTTGGAAATCAATCTGGGACTTTCTCAGACAATTAGGAATAACACTTCCTCAATATCCAGCTATACCACTCATAGGCATATATCCAAATGATGCTCAAGAATTCAACAAGGACATTTGTTCAAGCATATTTAAAGCAGCTTTATTTATAATAGCCAGAAGCTGGAAACAACCCAGATGTCCCTCAGTTGAGTAATGGATACATAAATTGTGGTACATTTACACAATAAAATACTACTCAACAATTAAAAACAAGGAAATCATAAGCAGCACCGTT
>NW_026587868.1:0-1322 GCF_907164565.1 Psammomys obesus
TTAAAGGTGGGGGTGGTTAGTTCATCCTTGAAGATCAGGGCTGCAGGTTTTTGGCTGGAGGTCAGGAGCTACTCAGAAGAAGGATTGGGGCCCTCTGGGTTGGTTGCTAAGAAACACTATCTGGAAGACAAGGGGCTGGTCGTTCTTTTTGCTGAGTGAAGGTCATTGCTTGCTCGCTTTTTTTTTTTTATATATATCTGTCCACACAGATAGGGTCACATTCCTCCATTCTCTGGAAAGTTACTAAGAGGCTTTAGCTTAACCTAGACTGAAAACTCAAAACTATAGGCTTTAGAAGACATATAGGTTACAAGTTAGTTTGATCCTTTCATTGTGAACATTTGCTGTCCTTTAGCTAAAGGAATGATCAAAGCTTACATTTGGCACCTGCTTTTTTAGTCACTCCGACTGTACCTGACAGTAGCAGGTCTAGGAATGAGGATTAAGGCCTGGTCTCCTTAATATGAGGAAGATTGAGAAGCCTGAAGCTTCCTGTGACAGAGGTTGGCAATATGACCAAGGGACCCAAGTGTGAGATTAAAACAGACCTGCAGCATTGCCTGGGCTTGGTGAGGTCACTGAATCTAGGAGCCATTTGTCCTCCACCAGGCCAAGGAGCTCAAAGGCTGAAAGTGTCTGTGCCTCTTGTGCTGGTTGAGCCTCATGGCTGGGCACAGAGGACAAGCCTGCATGGGAGCATTTTGACTTCCAGAGGTCAGTCTGCCAGCATGCAGACCATGGCTTGTTGAGGCAGCCAGGGACCAGTGTCCTTCTGGCTGCATTTGAAACAGTTACCTGGCAGAGTTGACTTAGGCTAGAACCACCCCCCAACACACACACACACACACACACACACACACACAGGATGGGGCATTGCAGACCTATGTTTGCTCAGCAGGACTGACAGCCTCAGAGCAGCTGACAAGGTCTGGAACACAGCTTTGTGCTCTGGCTGAGCCTATTGGGAAGGCTCCTCTCCACCTTTAAAAATTATTTTTACCAGCTCCTGGATGGGGGTTCAGGGACCATCTTCAGCTGTTTAGTTAATTTGGCAGTGTGTTGTATCTGTAGGTCTATAAATATATTTTTGGACATGTTAGAGGACTTGATCATCTATGAGGTGACTGACTATTAACTTGCATTTGTTAACTATTAAATATTAGAACTTTGTTTTTTTTTTCCCTGTTGCTAACCCACTCCAGTGTCATCAGTGTAGCATATCAATAGACTGTACTAGATGGGAGATATTTTTCTTCGGGAATACGCTCCCTGGAGGTCCCTGGCAAGTGTCTCCCCCCACCCACCCACCTAAGCTAAAAAGA
>NW_026587869.1:0-5683 GCF_907164565.1 Psammomys obesus
TTAGTTCTTTATATATACTGGATATGAGTCCTCTGTCAGATAAAGGGTTGGTGAAGATTCTTTTCCAATCTGTAGGCAGTCTCTTTGTTTTGATGACAGTATCCTTTGCTTTACAGAAGCTTTTCAGTTTCAGGAGGTCCCATTTATTGATTGTTGCTCTCAGAGCCTGTGCTGTTGGTGTTCTGTTCAGGAAGTTTTCTCCTGTACCAATGAGTTCTAGGGTATTCCACACTTTTTTTTCTAGGCGATTTAATGTGTCTGGTTTTATGTTGAGGTCTTTGATCCACTTGGACTTCAGTTTTTTGCAGGGTGATAAGTATAAATCTATTTTCATTTTTCTACATGTAGACATCCAGTTAGACCAGCACCATTTGTTGAAGATGCTATCTTTTTTCCATTGTATGGTTTTGGCACCTTTGTCAAAAATCAGGTGTCCATAAGTGTGTGGGTTTATTTCTGGGTCTTCTGTTCAGTTCCATATATTTCTTAATCTATGTTATCAGGCTTCTCCAGAAAAAAATAATCAAATTCTATTGCTTTAATAGGTAGAGGTCAATTAATTTTAGAAAATCTACCATTGAACAGAAATTATATTTATATGCATGTATATCTGAACAGTATGCCTTGGATTTTTTCTACATTTAATAAATTATGCCAAAATCAGTTAAGCATTATTTCTCACTGATGAGCTCATCATTTTTTTTTTCAATTCTGGTTATTCCATTTATACTATTAATTCATTTCATTGTTATGGCTTTTTAAAATTATGAACTAGATTTTCTTTTCAAAATTCAATTGAACTTTTTAGTAATGTAATTTTCCTTTCTAATTCAGAAATCAACTTTACCAATTACAAAAAAATAATTAGGTAATTTTGTCATAATTTTGATATATTTCCTCATTCTTTTGAGGGGATTGATACATACTATCATCTTCAAAACTTGGAAATAGCAACCCTCTCTGTGTCACCCAAAATAAGCACACACATACTGCAACAGTTTTGTTTTTATGGGCTCTCTACATGCTCTGTACTGTATTCCACAGTTACCTTTACTTTTGACAGTATTATAAACGGATTCTAAAATTATTTCTAATTGTTTTTCCTGGCATATAATATAATACTTTTGTTGTATTATTTTCTTGTTTCCCAGAATTGGCTCTTAGGATATAAAACTGAGGTCAAAGATGCAGAAATGACTTAATATTCTGAAGATATTGTATTCATATGAGGCGAATTTTACCAAGGGCTTAAATATATTGATTGGATCTACTTTCCTAAATCATAAGAATCCATCTACACTTTAGTTAAATGTAGAGCAAGATAATGTTCCTGTTTTTTTTTGTTTATTTCCCATTCTATGAATTATGATTCCATAGTTTTTACATTTGCCAATTGATTGTTCCAGAAAAATGTGTATTTTCTTATTGTTGTTTATTTCAGTTTATTTCCTGCTAAAATCAAAACAAGGCAAAGCAAATAACAAAATTGGTCGCCTGAGCACAATGAAATCACAAATACTTGAGTATGATATCAAATTGATTCACGAAGGGATGAAAAATTAGTTGTTGCAATTCTGTCAGGCAACATAAACTAAATTCTTTCTTACAGAGCTCTTAGAATGGGAAGGGATCAGAGACTCTTCTGGTATTTGAAGTTCAAGTCTCACTTTGTTCACTGCTCAGAGAACAGGTGACCGCCATATTGATCAGAGGTGGTAGAAGAGATTCAATGGCAACCATGCCCACGGTATGGTTTGTGCATGCTAATTTACAGTTATGTAACTGATTTCCACACTTTGACCTGAAGTCCATAATCAGCAACAGGCTCATAATTTTAAACAGATTTTTAAAAAGCTTTTGGATATATATATATATTTTTCTTTTTTAACTTTTATAGTACTTTTCTAGCAAGGAAAGAAGTTGCTAACCATATTTATCTGGCCTATAGAATTAAATAATGAAGTCTTAGAAATCATACAAATTCTTGCCTTTTTCAGCATTGATATTCAGATTATTGGAGGGGTTATTCTTGATAATCTCATCAAATTCATTTAGGTTTCTCGGTTTCTTTAAATTACAGCAAGAGTATAAAATCTGTCCTGCCCTCCCTCGTTCACATGGAACATGGACAGACCTTTGGAAACTGAAGTTTGTCTTGAAGGAATCCAGTTTTCAGCTTGTAACTTTTTGAGCCTGTTTTCCTTCCCTAAGCCTGTTTTCCATACATCCTCCTTTAATCTCTCCACCAGCTTTGTCACCTTGTCTGTTTTTGTTCTTGTTTTAATATTGTGACTATGTGGTCTGAGCCCTGAATCTTTAAAAACCTGTGGTAAGCCTTCTCGGCAGCACAGTATAAATTGGCACTGTTAGGTCTGCTGGATTTATCTCTCTTTATACCATAGGATATTAAAATACCTTTGGGATATTTACCTTCAAGATGGGCATATTTTAAAGAAAGGTCATAAAGGTCATGCTTGACTCTTTCAGTGCCTTTGAGCAGAGCACAAGTAAGAAATGACATCTGGTAAAATTCAATTACGTTGTGTTTGATCAGTAAACATCCAACAGAGTGCCATCCTGTGTGAGATGGAAGGGTGACGGGTAAACAAAAAGTATAGTGTAAAAATTCATATGAGCCGAAAACAGCAGTGATAAAAATGAAATTTTCATACACATGTTTATAGGTACACAAATTAGGTTTATGTGCATGTCCATAATTTTATGTCTAAGTAGTTCAGGCAAAGTGAAAAAAAAAAAAAAAAAAAAAAACATGTCATTCATGCACTCACAACAAAAAAGAGCAAATATGTGAGAAATTATCATTTAATTATGATTCAGCATTTTGATTCAGGACTATGCTCCTACTTTTATATTTCATATGGGAAAATCATGGCTCTATCACGAGATATCATTCAATATTTACTTACTAATTACTGTACACCATCATTAATTATTGCTAAATGAAGAATCTATATCATGGATCTTACAATGATAGATATTATAGCAGCCAACACAGGCCTGTGAATCTCAATGTTGTGTATAGTATTTTCACTTTGGCTTAATTTACTAAATTAAAATTACTGAAGATTAAACAAACAGGCCAGCCTTATGTTATCATACCTTATCCATATAATTAATATGAAATACCAGCTGGACAAAATAGACAAGTCTCTATTTTAACATCCCACAAGCTGATCCTTAGGGTTTTCAGCCTGAAAATTGCAACTGGGGTATTGGTGTTCCCAGACTCTTTAGGAACACCTGTGAATAAACCCTCAACAGTATATATGATGGACTTTAAATATAGAGTATTGTCCTTGTATATGAGAGAATCCCACTTTTAGGAAACTCAGTAAGTGAAATTTGAGAAGTAACAGCATTTGTTTTCCAGATAAAAACTCCCGATTTTAAAAATTGTTTTACTGGAAGAAATAAACTAAGTTTGATTAATAAAACCATCTTTTAAAATTTATGTCTCTATCTCACAAATTTTAAAAGGAAAGAGATTTTTGTTATCCCCAGTGCTGCCAATTTAATGATATCATTGTTTATTTAGCTTTGAAAATTACTTTTTCCTTAAAATAAATATTAGAATACAAAGTGCTGATGTCACTATATAGGAGGGAAGAAAGGACTAAGATCTGGGAAGCATTCCAAATTAATTCAAGGTGACTTTGTACGAAGCTAAGGCTCTTTACCTGAAGCCATTATTTTGGGAGAGGAAACCAAAGTACATCTGCAGATAATTCAATTTCTATTAAGTGATGAACCTCCTCGGTGTGCAAGTTAACATTCTCGTACAGTTTCATAAATGAAAAATGAAACTGCTTTTCCCTAAGCAGAGACTCAAGGCTTTCAAAGTCAAAAAGAGCATACCATCCTACCTTTGCATGGAGGCACAGCATTGATCTAGTACATATAAAACAGTGTCCAAGAGCGTTCCCCAATAATAGGAACAGGGACTGTCTCTGACATGAACTCAGTGGCTGGCTCTTTGATCACCTCAACCTGAGGGGGGAGCAGCCTTAAGAGTCCACAGAGGAAGACAAAGAAGCCAGTCTTGATGAGATCTGATAGAATAGGGTCAGGTGGAAGGGGAGGAGGACCTCCCTATAATTGGACTGGGGGAGGGGAATAGGGGAAGAGGAGGGTGGAAAAGTGGGAGAGGGAGGAGATGGGGGAAGGGGCTACAGCTGATACAGAGTGAATAAACTCTAATTAAGAAAAATAAGATAAAACTTAAAAAAATAACACATATTAACAAACTGAAAGAAAAAAACCACATGATAATCTCCCTAGATGCTGAAAAAGCATTTGACAAAATCCAACATCCATTCATGTTTAAAGTACTGGAGAGATCAGGGATACAAGGCACATATCTAAACATAGTAAAGGCGATATACAGCAAGCCTATAGCCAACATCAAACTGAATGGAGAGAAACTTAAAGCAATCCCACTGAAATCAGGGACAAGACAAGGCTGCTCACTCTCTCCATATCTATTCAACATAGTTCTAGAACTCCTTGCTAGAACAATAAGACAGTTGAAGGAGATCAAGGGGATACAAATTGGAAAAGAAGAAGTCAAATTATCATTATTTGCAGGTGATATGATAGTATACTACGTGAGTGACCCCAAAAACTCCACCAAGGAACTCCTACAGCTGATAAACACCTTCAGCAAAGTGGCCGGATACAAAATTAACTAAAAAAAAAAAAAAAACCAGTAGCCCTCCTGTATACAAAAGACAAAAGGGCTGAGAAAGAAATTAGGGAAACAACACCCTTCACAATAGCCACAAATGACATAAGGTACCTCGGAGTAACCCTAACCAAGGAAGTCAAAGACTTGTATGACAAAAATTTCAAGTCTCTGAAGAAAGAATTAGAAGAAGAATGAGAAGATGGAAAGAACTCCTATGCTCATGGCTTGGCAGGATTAACATAATAAAAATGGCCATTTTACCAAAAGCAATCTACAGATTCAATGCAATTCCCATCAAATTACCAACACAATTCTTTACAGACATGGAAAGAAAAATTCTCAACTTCATATGGAATAACAAGAAACCCAGAATTGCTAAAACAATCCTCTACAATAAAATATCTTCTGGAGGTATCTCCATCCCTGATCTTAAGTTGTACTATAGAGCAACAGTTTTCAAAACTGCATGGTACTGGCATAGAAACAGAATGGTGGATCAATGGAACCGAACAGAGGACCCAGAAAAAAACTCACACACCTATGGACACCTGATCTTTGACAAAGATGCCAAAATCATAAAATGAAAAAAAGATAGCATCTTCAACAAATGGTGCTGATCCAACTGGATGTCTACATGTAGAAAAATGAAAATAGATCCATACTTATCACCCTGCACAAAACTGAAGTCCAAATGGATCAAAGACCTCAACATAAAACCAGACACATTAAATCGCCTAGAAAAAAAAGTGGGGAATACACTAGAACTCATTGGTACAGGAGAAAACTTCCTGAACAGAACACTAACAGCACAGGCTCTAAGAGCAACAATCAATAAATGGGACCTCCTGAAACTGAAAAGCTTCTGTAAAGCAAAGGACACCATCATCAAAACAAAATGACTGCCTACAGATTGGGAAAGAATCTTCACCATCCCTTTATCTGACAGAGGACTCATATCCAGTATATATAAAGAACTAA
>NW_026587870.1:0-1270 GCF_907164565.1 Psammomys obesus
GGTGGAACTTAATTAAGCAGGATTTTTTTTTCCTTTCTGTTTTTTTTTGCCAGGAAATTTTTGAACATGTTCCCCCTCTCTCCTCCCCTCCCCTCCCCTTTAGCACCTTGGAGAGCACACTGACAGAGGTTCCCCACCCATGCAAACCACAATCATACATGTGCGTTCTAAGATTTTCTAACAATTTTTTTTTCTAGTTGCCAGTCTGAGACCTCGCCTAAAAAATAATTGGCCTTTCCAAGTACATTCGTTAGACAGGGATGTCCAAGCTCCCCCACCTCACCTGCCCTATGGCAGGCGGGAGGCAGCACTGGACTCTCTGCACTTCCTTTCCAGGAGGACTGGCCCCAGCATCACTGTTCCTCAGGATTCAGGGCACACGTGTACCCCTAGAACTCCTCACAGTGTGCGCCCGCCCTCCCAACCCCAGCGACAAGAGGGCGCGTTCCTGGGTACCAGCATCCTCCACGAAAGCTCTTGGCGGAACGCTGGCAGTCTCTCCAGACCTGCCCAGCCCACCAGCTCCCGGCTGCACAGCCACGGCCTCATCCCGCGACCGCCATCCTGCGGGTCCCTCACACACGCCCACAGCCAGCCAGGCTCTAGCTCCGCGATGGCCGACACCCGTGGACCCGCTGCTTCTCCACCGCGGGTGGACCCAACCCTCTCTCCTCCCTGCCTCCCAGCAGCGATGCCAGGCCCAGCACCACCTAGCTCACTGGATGGCTGCTGAGGGCAGTGCTGCAGCCCCGAGGCGGAGGCAGGGGAGGAGCCCGCGGGCGGGGGCGGAGCCTGGGGCAGCGGGGGAGGAGCCCGAGAGCGGAGGCGGAGCCCGGGGCGGAGACGGGGGAGGAGCCCGGGGGCGGAGGAGGAGCCCGGGGCAAGAGCGGAGCCCAAGGGGGCAGAGGCGGAGCCCGGGGGAGGAGGGAGGCGGAGCCCGCAGTAGCAGAGGCGGAGCCTAGTGGAGGCGGGGGCGGAGCTCGGGGCCGAGACGGGGAGGGACCTGGAGGCAGAGGAAGGCGGAACCCTGGGATGTGAAGGCGGAGCCCGGGGGAGGTGTGAGACGGAGTCCGGGGAAGCAGAGGCGGGGCCTAGTGGGGGCGGAGGCGGAGCCTGGAGGGCGGAGGCGGAGCCCGGGAGCGGAGGCGGAGTCCGGGGCGGAGGCAGAGCCGAGGGCGGAGGCGGAGCCCAGGCGGCGCCCGCCCCACACCCTTACCTGGCTTCTCCTGGTCTCAGTCTACCACCATGAAGTAGTCCACTAGCCGAGCCA
>NW_026587871.1:0-2721 GCF_907164565.1 Psammomys obesus
TAAATTTAGTTTTGTCATGGAATATTTTGTTTTCTCCATCTATGTTGATTGAAAGCTTTGCAGGGTATAGTAGTCTGGGTTGACATTTGTGATCTCTTAGAGTCTCCATGATGCTTGCCCAGGCCCTTCTGGCTTTCATAGTTTCTGATGAGAAGTCTGGTGTGATTCTGATAGGTCTACCTTCATATGTTACTTGGCCTTTTTCCCTTTCTGCTTTTAATATCTTTTCTTTGTTCTGTAGATTTAGTGTTTTGACTATGATGTGACATGATGTGTTTCTTTTCTGGTCTAGTCTATTTGGTGTTCTGTAGGCCTCTTGTATATTTATGGACATCTCTTTCTTTAAGTTGGGAAAATTTTCTTCTATGATTTTCTTGAAAATATTTTCTGGACCTTGGAGCCTGGAGTCTTCTTTTCCATCAATTCCTATTATTCTTAGATTTTGTCTTTTCATAGCATCCTTGATTTCTTGGATATTTTGTGATTGGAATTTTTCTGATTTTACTTTTTCTTTGAGAGAAGTATCAATTTCTGCAAGTGTGTCTTCAGCTCCAGAGATTCTCTCTTCCATCTCTTGTATTCTGTTGGTGATGCTTACTTTTGTGGTTCCTGATCTTTTCTCCAAGTTCTCCAGCTCAAGAGTTTTCTCATTTTGTGTTTTCTTTATTGATTCTAATTCTGTTTTCATGCCTTGCACCATTTCTTTCATGTGTTTGAATTTGGATTCCTGTCTCTCTACGATGGACTCTATTTCTTTGTTCATTTCCTTTTTGTATGCCACTAATTTTTTCTCTACTTGTGCCTCTATTTGTTTGGCTATGTTTGCCTGTGTTTCTTTAAGGGTTTTGTCTATTTCTTCTTTCTTTACCTCCAATTGACTGGCCAACTCTTTGAAAGATTTGCTCATTTCCTCCTTATGAGCCTCAAATAATTGAGCAAGCATGGCTTTAAGGTCTTTTTCCTGTGCTTCTGATGAATTGGAGTATCCATCGATTTTGGGGTTTGCTGGTGAAGTCATGATGTCCTGATTTATGTTGGAAGTGTTCTTTCGCCTACCCCTGGCCATTGGCTTATCTGAGACCTTCCCTGTTTGTTTTTGGATTCTGCCGATCAGACTGGTACTGTCTCTCTCTCGAGTCTGGAGAATTCTTCAGGAAGTTGAGAGAGGTCCCGTGTCCTTAGCGTGTGCTGAGGACTAGCTGTACAGTCAGGTCACTTGGCAGAGATTGGGGTATCTGGGCTCTCTGCTCTCTGGTTTGGCCCTGCTTCTTTGATGTGCTCCGCCAGTTCTGTGCTGTTGTCAGTGCCAGGTTATGAGGTCTTGCTGCAGCTGGAGATTTCAGGGTGGTCACGTCAGTAGGAATCGGGATAACCAGCCTTTCTGTTCTCTGGTTTGGCCCTGGTTAGTCTTAAACTGGAGGGCTGATGTGCCCTGCCAGCTCAGTGCTGCTCCGCCGCCAGGTTAGAAAGTCCCCCTGTAACTGGAGACTGGGTTGCTAGTCCAGATGTTTTCTGGGAAGTCTTGGGGTCTCTTCACTGTGCTCTCCAAGCTTGGGAGGCCCAGCGCCTGGTGTGTCTAGCTTGTATGGCGTTTCTGTCTGGTTTTGGTGAGTATATAGCGTATTCTCTGTCACTGTGGGATTGGGCAAGCCTTACCGTCAGTGATGGCGCTCATGCGGAGCTAGTATGGCGTCTAGCAGACTCGGGCCCTGGGAGGATCCGAGACACAGTACTGCTGGCCTTTGCCGATAAAGGGCTTGGGGCTCCGCCTCAGTGGCTGCAGGCCCCAGGCAGTTAGGTCTGCACTGAGAAAGGCGAGTTAGCTGTGCTGAGGAGGAGGGAGGTCTGGGGGAGGGGAGTGCCGAGAAATCAAAGGATCGTTTCTCACCTTCCCCAAACAAGTCCCTGGGTGACCCGAGACCAAGGTTTTCACCTCCTGTGATGTTCCCTGTTGTTTAGAAAGTCTCTCCATTGTTTCCCTGGCTTCAGAAGTTCTTCCACTCATCAACTCTTTTATCTCTTCCACAGCTCGGAAATTGTGTGTGCTAGTAGCCATCTTGGCTCTGCCCCGAGTGTTGTATTTTTCACAATAAGTATCATGTTTGCCGTTATTTAGGTTTTGTAAAAAGGGGTAAAAAAAACAAACAAACACAAACCCACAGTTTGCTTTCAGATGGAAAATGCTGCCTAAAGGACAGTAGCAGATTAGACAGGAAGAAAGGAAGAAAGGAGGGGCAGTTCACATCTGAACAACCCCATTAAGAGAAAGATAATTTCTCTTTTTAACTGTTATTTTTAGAGATTTGTTTTTGTTTTTATTTTACTTCTTTATTCTTTCAAATCTATTCTGTTACATGCTTTTTGATGACATGAATGGGATATGAGTTATTTCTCTGATTCTGGCTAGAAAAATGATTTTGACATAGTCGCAAAGATCTTAATGGTACCATCATACTATCTAGAAGAAGATTTTTTATAAAGAATAAAAGCAAACCCATCTCATACTCTTTCCTTAAAAACAAATGCTATTGGGGCTGTCAGTCACTTAGATGTGAAACAACATCTCTAAAAAGCTCTGTATTCCGAAACATTTGGGATTGGTGTATCCTTTTTTTGGACCTGGAGTCAGTACACTGGTCCCTTTGGGTATGGTCAAATCTCAACCATGCCTTTCGTGTTTCTTCCACACAGCCTCTCCAATCATGGTCCACTCTAATCCTA
>NW_026587872.1:0-5023 GCF_907164565.1 Psammomys obesus
TACCCGAGTATCAAAATAAAAGCCTCTTGCTGTTTGCATCCGAATGGACTCGTTGATCTTTGGGAGGGGGTCTCTCTGACGGAAGATACCCTCCGGGGATCTTTCATTTGGAGGCCCCAGCGAGATCTGAGACCCCCCACCCAGGGACCACCGACCCACCTTCGGGAGGTAAGCTGGCCAGCCGTCTTTTCTGTTGTATGTATCTGTCTTGTCTGGTGTGTGCTTCTGTGTCTGTTCTGTTTGCAACCTGAGACTTGATCAAGTCATCTGAATCAGGCGGAAACCAGAAGGAGCCGACGGGCTCGGACTTCTTTTCCGTATCCCTGGAAGACGTTTCAGGGTGTCTGAGTGAGTCTGAGTGGGTTCGAGTCCCACTGCTGACTCCCATCTGGAGGGTCTGAGTGGGTTCGAGTCCCACCGGCTCTCGTCTGAGAGGGTCTACTGTCGTGGGTTCGAGTCCCACTAGTCGTGGGTTCGAGTTCCACCGACTCTCATCTGAGTGGGGGCCAATTTGTTGGCTCCCCGTCTGGGAGACGTGGCACCGGGTTGGGGCCTCGCCCCTCTCGGAGGGTTACGTGTTTCATCTGGGCCATCTGAATTTTTGCTTTCAGTTTTGCTTCCTGCCGCGCGGCTTGTGTCGTGTTCTGTCTGTTTAAATCCTGTGTTTCTCATGTATGTATGTGTTTTTCTGTGTCTGTTTCTTTGTGGACTTGGACTGATGAGAGTTTGGACAGAGGACAGTTGAAATTGAAACTAGTTCTCGGCTCGGGAGCTCGGGAGCTTGGGAGCACACGGCTGCATGACAGGACACCAAGCAGTGTGCTCTCCCTCCCAAAGGAGCCGAGGAGAAAATGCTTTCAGGTGGCTGGGGAGACGTGGAGCTGGAGCTTGGGCGGGCGGTGCTCGGACACTTGGGAGTCTGTGAAATAACAATGTACAACCAGCAGGGCACGGGCTCTGCAGCCCCGAGACAAAGGGGTGGAAGATCCCCCCCCCCGCTCGGAGGGGAGGTGGGGCGGCGCGGCTGGACGCTCCGAGAGCTGCCTGCAGTGTTCAGGAGGGGCCCGGCCAGGAAGCAGGTTCATGACCTGCGGGGGAGGTAAGCTAGAGTGAAGCTCACAGGGAGCCAAGAGAACAGGCAAGGCTCGTGGGCTTGCTAGGTAAAAGTCCTAAGGCGGGGATTGGCACCTTAGCTGCTCCACGGCAGGAGCTGCTTTGGCTGCCGAGAATAAAGAAAAACTCCTCCCCCTTGCCTTCATGCCAGCTCAACAGGAAAGAGAGAGAGAGAGAGAGAGAGAGAAGAGAGCAGCAGGAGCTCACCACGCCCTCTTGCTCCTCTCTTCCCTCCTCCCACCTAGGGGGCTTGCAACTTACAGATCAAACAGTAATTTAGGATGATTGTTTTCAATTGGTTTTAAATGGTTGATATGATCAAAAATAATTGGGTATGTTTTAAGGTTAAATTCAAATCCTTGTTTAAAACACGTATATGTGCCTATGTGTTTGTAGGGTCTATGAATACATATGTTTAAATAACAACAATATAAATTGCCACATGGTGTGACTCAAAAAAAAGAACAAAGGTTACAAAATCTCTGAGTCAAAATGATTTTATTTCCTTTTAGGATAAGAAGAAGGTCTTGTTCTAAGTTAATATTGGTTCTAAAGATTGGGTTGTTTTCACTGATAAATTTTGGTCTTAAAATCTGGTTTAAACTTCTATTTGATTTTGACTTTAAAATTATGGTTATGCTTTGTAAATTCACTCCTAAAAAAATACTTTACTTTGATATTGCAGGGACGAGTTTTAAAAAATTGTTTACATGTTTAAGGCTATAAAATATTTAAAGTTTATCAGGCATTTGGGTATGACAATGATCTTGGGTAATCTGACAAAATTTAAAAGTTTCTCTATCCTTTGGAGAAAAATAAAAATACTTTGATATTTATTTTATCAATTTTATTAAATAAAACCCAGCCGTATGATTTGTGCTAATTAAAAAAAAATAATAATAATTACAGTTTTTAAAATGTATCTTATGGAGAGCTGTTTGTTTGTTGAGCTGCTTTGTTTTAAAAAAAAAATGGTCTTGTGGACACAGGGCTCCAGCAGGATCATGTTAGGATAGAAAAGATTTTGATGAGAGTTTATATGTTGTCTAAAAAGCAAGAGAAAAGAAAAAGAATGTCTGGTTAAGCCAGAAAAAGAAAGCTAGAAACCTGAAGGTTAATGTATGTTGCAGAAGGTTAGTGGATGTTGCAGAAGGTTAGTGGATGTATTATAAAAAGCCAGAGAGTTAATATGATTTGAGAAAAAAAAAACTATATTTTAAATATGTTATAGTTCATTTAAAAGGCTGGTGATTTCTCATTACAAAATGTTTTCTTATGCTCTTTAAAGAAAAAAAAAATTCTGGCTGATAGGTTTGGTATGGCTAAAATAATTCATACAGTTTAAAATTGTTCTGTACTGTTCTGTTATGCAGTTGGTTCTAAAACTTATTTAATCACTAAGTTAAAAATGTTGGTTGTGGGGGATTATAAATGCTCCACAATGTTTGCTGTATCATCATCAGCACCTAATAGCTATGTTTGGTATTATCAGTCACAGCCTGTGGTAGCCTAACACGAGGCTAGCCGCCATGATCTTCAGAGATAGAGAACATATAAAACTATATTTTTGCTGCCATATCTGTTTAGGGCTTCCAGCTGAGTTCAGTTACACGTGGTTAGCCGCCATGCTAGTCCAGAGAAAGAGGATAGAGCCATGAGTTTGTGATCATTTTTGTTCAGGTATCTCAGTTATGTTCAGTCATCTGATTAGTACTAAATACAAAGCTTTTTACTGTTCAATTTTAATACAAGTGATAGGAACAACAAGATTTGCTTTGATTTTAGTTCAGAAAGAACAGATTTAAAGTTATACTAACAACTACAGTTGGCTATACCTAGTGTCTTTGTTTAGTTTTTCTTTTACACAGTTTAAAACAGATAATAAAGATAGACAAACAGATAACTCAGATATGCTGGCCCTCAGGCTTGTCAGAGATCTGATGAATATGGCATTTTAACTGTGTAAGCTTATTGTGACAGAAAGTCCTAAAATCCTGGCAGTAGCTCCCCCAAGGTCTCCGAGAAGATTTGGGCACAACGACAGATGACTGTGACTCTGGATTGTGATATGCTAACCACTGGGCAATATTGCCTCAACTGGCCCACTGCTAGGGCCCAGCCTAAGCTGTGGACAAAGCCGGGGACATCTGAGGAGCCATTGTCTCACATTGTGAGAGGCAAGGTGAGGTCAATCTCTTCTGTTCCTCTTTCCACAGAAGCAGTAAAAGCAGTCTCTCACCTTCTGTGCCTGGCTGGACAGCCTCTGTTCAGGATGCCATGAGACAAGAGCGAGGGACACTGCCTAGGTGATGGACTAAGTAGTCATCTCTGTCATTTTGATTATATATTTATTCAGCTTATAATTTATCCTTCTCAGGTCTCTGAACACCTTGATGGCTATGCTAAGCCTACGACAGCTTTACAGCTAGAGAAAAGACAATTAGATCCACTGTTAGTTCATTGATCAGTTCATTAGCTAAATTAGCTAAAACTACTGGGTACTAGATCTCTTATTTAGAAAAAGACAGGTTTCCCTTGCTCACAGAATTCATGTTAGTTAAGATATAAGAGTTTAGGTTATAAAATCTAAAATGTTATTATTTGGTCTAAAAAAATGTTTCAGGGTTGATAAATACAAAAAAAAAATTAGAGTGTCTAAGTTGATAAAAATAGTTTAAAACATGTTAAAATTGAGAGATATTTTAGATCTCTCCCCCCTCTTTGCTACTGCTACTGTTGTGCTTATGTTATGAGATTTCCAAAGTTCAGAGTTTTGACATTTATTAATAGAATTCTGATAAGTTGATAGAACACTGACTGCTTATTATTCAGTCACCAGGTTGAGATTTTAATTTCCTTTGATTGGCTTCTGGAGATAGACTTAAAGATACTTCTCGTCATGTTGAAAACATCTGTTTGATATATCTGACCCAAAAGTCATAGCTTTTAGTAAAACAAACAACTGATACTTATTCAGTGGGATACAGTTTTACCTGTTACTCTCAAAATGTTCAATTTGCTGATATGTTACTTTTCTGAGTATTTAAAATTATACATTTCCTTTTGTGTACTAAAAATTTCCTGTAAGTTTCAGGATTTGACCTGGATCTGACATAGCTCAAAAAGATCACAGATGAGGTTTTCCCTAATCTTTCCAATTTAATAGATAAATTTTAACTTCTGTCTCCAGTCTAAATTTGTCTCAGCAGATTTTCACCTGTTCAACTCTGTTCTGGGATCAGCTATAGACTACAAGCTGAGATCTGGACTTCCTGAAAACTGACCTGATTGCTCCCTGCCTCTTCCGGTGGATCAACTGACCAGATGCTTGGGACTGCCCTATTGCCCAGCTTTTGACTGGCATTTCAGCCTCCCCAGTCCCTGATGCCTACGTCCAACGGTCAGCATGAAGAAGCTACAGAAGACGGATCTCCGCCCAAATCCCCCCTAACAGGCTGAAATGCTAAGTCAAAAGTGGCTCCCTGACATTAGCTATTATCTTGAGCATCTGCTTAGCTGCTGACCATACTAAATTGATAAGAGATAACATGGCTAAACTCAGAAAAAGACTGAGACAGAGACAACAATTCTTTGAGTCAGGACAGAGCTGGTACGAGAGATGGTTTAGTCGGTCCCCCTAGATTACCACCCTGATCTCCTCCATTATGGGTCCCCTAATCATAATTCTCCTGATTCTACTAGTTGGGCCTTGTATTCTAAATTGGCTGATCCAGTTCATAAAAGACCGGTTCTCTGTCGTACAAGCGTTGGTGTTGACCCAACAATATCATCAGCTCAAACAACAGGAGACAAAATTTAACTCTTCCTAGGCCCGAGAATGGAAGATTCCATTCTAAGTTAAAAGAAAATGGGGGAATGAAAGACCCCAGCCTCACACTAAGTTAAACAT
>NW_026587873.1:0-1006 GCF_907164565.1 Psammomys obesus
TATAAGGCACACATGTGGTACACTTATATACATACAAGTAAAATAATGTTAACACTCATCTACACAAAAGATAAAAATACTGCCCCTCAAAAAAAAAAAAAAAAGGAAGTCAGTAGGCATAGTGGCAAACACAAGCCATCCTGGTCTACAGAGTGATTCCAGTCCAGCGAAAGCTTCAAACCCTGTCCTGAAAAGCAAAAAAAAAAAAAAACAAAACAAAACAAAAAAATCAAAGAAACAAACAAGATCATAAAGCAAATGTGGTGGCACATGCCTGTAAATGGAGCATTAGGAAGGTTAGGAATGAAGGTCAACCTGGACTATCTGAAACTCTCTCAAAAACAAAACAGCAGAAACAACAAAACCACACAAGAAGCTGAGTGCTTCGGATGATTCGGGACATTGACATTTTTTATCTTAATTCTTGGCTACATAGGAAGCTATTGAGGAATGTAGTTGTTTGAATGAAAATGACCCCTACAGACTCATATGTTTGAAAATATGGTCCCCCATTGGTGGAAAAATTAGGAAGTGTGATCTTGTTGAAGAGGTGTGTTACTGTGGGTGGGCTTTGAGGTTTTAAAATCCCACAAGATTCTCAGTTAGCCCTTTGCCTCATACTTGTAGATCAGGATGTAAGATCTCAGCCACTGTTCTATCTGGTTCTCTGCCTGCCATTCCTGTCTGCCACTACAGTCCCTGCCACAATGGTCATGAACTTACCCTATGAAACTCTAGGTACCCAACCAAATGTTTCTTCTGTAAGCAGCCTTGGTCATGATATCTTAGCACAGTGATAGAAAAGTAGCTAAGACAAGGGTTTGAAAACAGGAGAGAAATGATTTGAGGTACACTTATCTCAAAGATCCCTTTGTCCTGTAAAATTAATAGTAAGATTTCAGAAACTTCAGACCTTAGAGCACCCCGACCCAGAAGGTCTAGCCCTCTAGGGTGGGGCGGGGGCGGGGGCGGGGCTTGCGCTAGGCGCGGCGCAGGCGCAGTGAGT
>NW_026587874.1:0-6723 GCF_907164565.1 Psammomys obesus
GACTCTAACTAGCAGTGTTTTCAAAGCAGATATAAAGACTCATAACCAAACCTTTGGCAGAGTACAGGGAATCATATGAAAGAAGTGGAGTTAGTATGATGGGGAAAGGATAGGAGCTCCACAAGGACCAAATATATCTGGGCACAAGGACTTTTCTGAGACTGACATTCAACCAAGGACCATGTATGGATATAACCTAGAACCTCTGCTCAGATGTAGCCTGTGGTAGCTCAGTAGCCAATTGGTTTCCCATAGTGAGGGGAACAAAAACTATTTCTAACAGGAACTCAATGACTGTCTCTTTGATCTCCCTACCCTACAAGGGAGGAGCAGTCCTGTTAGGCCACAGAGGAGGACTTTGCAGCCAGTCCTGAAGATACCAGATAAAACAGGATCGGATGAATGGGGAAGAGGTCCCCCCCATCAGTGGACTTGGAAAGGGGGATGGTGGAGATGAGGGAGGGAGGGTGGGATTGGGAGTTATGAGGGAGCTGGACATGGCTGGGATACAGAGTTAATAAAATGTAACTGATAAGAAAAAAATAAAATTAAAAAAAAATGAAAAGGAGGCGGGTCAAGATGGCGGCGCCAGGAGGACTCTCATTCTGAGGAGCAGCACAGCAGGATTGTCACAGTGACCAGCAATCAGAACTCGTGGCCATAGAACACAAGTGATTGTGTTTCACAGGTGAGAGGATTCCCCATGGTGGGGGATTCAATCAGCTTTAACTCACCAGGCTAAACCTCAGAAGAGACCCTGGTTCCGCCAGGCGATTGGTCGCAAAGCCCAGAGCTGCACGCCAGCGTGATCTGGTCACTGTCTCAGACTGAACTGTGGGCCCACAACACCATAGACTGGATTTCCCAGTTGAGAGATAACCCCATGGAGCAGGAAACAATTGGGACCAACCTTAGGTCACCCAGACATCCGCTGGAAAAGTCTCGGGTCCTGCAGGTGCCCCAGGAGCCAGCCCGGAGCTAGAGCCAGGACCCAGGTACCTGCATGGAGCCCTGCCTGCACACCTGATTCGCCGCCTCAGATAGAACTGTGGGCACCAGGGCACCAGAGACTGCGTTTCACTGTCAAGTGCAAACCCACAGGGAGGGAAATGGCTGGTCTGATCTCAGAGCACCCAGCCGACACCCCCACCCCAAAAAGATCTACAGAAAATTACCCAGTTTAGGGAGCCACAAAGGCTCCAAATGGCCAGAAAGGCGGAGCCACAAGCGGGCATCTGTGCCTGTGGGTTCTACTCGCCACCCCAGACAGAACAGTGTTCCCCAAAGCAAAGACTGGGTGTCTCTGGCAGGAGGAAACCCCCAGCGGAGGGGATCATCAGCTGTAATACTTAGGACACCCAGCAGAAAAACACTTCCTGGATTTGGGCAGACTCTAGGCTCTAATGCAGGCAGGCACGCTGTGCTCAGCCGCCATTATTGAGTTCCCCTAGGGCACTGGGACACACAGCTGCATCCTCAGACCTACAAAAACCAGAGAGCCATTACAGCAGCCCTCAGATACTGTGCCAAGGATCAACCAGTTATCCCTAGCTAGACTGAAAAAACTGTGGGAATCCCTGGTCCTTCAAGAGGGCTGCACTAACAGCGTCTGGACCAGAGCAGCACCTGCAGCAGCCATCCCAGGCAGAGACACACAGCTTCTGGTCCAGAGTGAGGCACCCAGCCTCCAGACCAGAGCAGCGCCACCAGGCGCCAACCCAACCTAAATGCACATTCTCCAGGCCCAGAGCGGAGCACTCAGCCTCTGGCCCAGAGACTTGCTGGGCGCACTTCTCACTTTCCCGGACAGAATTGTGTGCTCCAGGATAATAGACTGAGTTTCCCTGTTGGGAGAAAACCCCACAGCTAGGGAATCAGCAGGTTCTTCAAGAGGACTGTGCATGGAAATTTAGTGAGCAGCAGCACACTAAATTTATAACAAGAAACCCAGCAGTGGGGCAGCTGTCTTGAGAACTTCTATGAGTAAGAGGAGATCCCCCCCTGCCTAACAAAGACCACAGCTACTACTCAGGGCTATAAACCTGAGGTGAGCAGTGGCAACTCCTGAGAAACACTGGCCATACAGTGACCATAACCAAAAAGCAGAGGAGGACTCTTTCAGGAAAAATAATCTTCCGACAAGGGGATTCTCCCTACCTCAGGACTCCAGGAATCACAGAAACTAACAGCCAACACCTAAATCAGCCCAATGGGTAGAGGTCAGCGTAAAAGCTCAACCAACAAAAGACAGAGCAATATTGCATCTCCAGGACCCAGCCATCCAGGGGCTAACAGCCCTGGACAATGCAGCATAATAGAAAATCAAGAAGATGACCTTACATCTATGCTGATGAAGAGGATAATAGAGGAAACAAATAAAATACGTAAAGAATTAGAGGAAGATAAAACCAAACAGGTCATGGATATCCGTAAAGAAATGGAGGAAGTTAAAGACAAGCAGATTATGGCCATCCGTGAAGAAATACGGGAAGATGCAGCCAAACAGCTTGTGGCCTTCAGAGAAGAAATAATTAAATCACTCAAAGGAATAAAAGGAACAGAGTGAAGGAACTAAAAGAAAAAGAGGAAAATACAATAAGACAGGTGAAGGAAGTAAACAAAACAACTCAAGACCTGAAGATAGAACTGGAAAAATTAAAGAACACACAAATGGAGGAAATAATGGAGAGGAAGAATTTAGGGAAGAAAACAGGAACTACAGAGGTAAGCATAACCAACAGACTACATGAAATGGAAGAAAGAATCTCAGGTATAGAGATACAATGGAAGAAATCGATGTATCTGTCAAAGAAAATGTTAAATCCAAAAAATTCCTGACACAGACCATCCAGGAAATCCAAGACAATATGAAAAGACAAAACCTAAGAATAATAGGAATAGAGAAAAAAGGAGACTCCGTTCTCCAAGGCCCAGAAAATATTTTCAACAAAATCATTGAAGAAAATTTCCCCAAGTTAAAAGAGAAGCCAATAAGGATACATGAGGCCTAAAGAACACCCAACAAATTTGACCAGAAAAGAAAATCCTCCCACCACATAATAATCAAAACAATAAGTATACAGAACAAAGAAAAAATACTAAAAGCTGCAAGGGAAAAAGGCCAATTAACATATAACGGCAAACCCATTAGAATCACACCTGACTTTTCAACAGAAACTATGAAAGCTAGAAGGGCCTGGAAAAATATCATGTACAACCGAGGAGAGCACAGATGTCAGCCCAGGCTACTATACCCTGCAAAACTTTCAGTCCTCATAGACGGAGAAAACAAGATATTCAATGACAAAAAAAAATTTCAACAATACCTACACACAAATCCAGCATTACAGAAGACACTGGAAGGGAAAATACAACCCAGAAAATTAGCTTCTGTCAAGAAAACACAGGAAATAATTAACCTTACTACAGTAAAACAAAAAGCAACCAAGCACACAACCTTATGAACACAGCCAACATCAAAATCAAAGGATCTAACAGCCACTGGTCATTAATCTCTCTCAACATCAATGGACTCAACTCTCCAGTAAAAAGATGCAGATTAACAGAATGGATATGTAAACAAAACCCAGCAATCTGTTGCATACAAGAAACACACCTAAGGCACAAATATAGACATTACCTGAGAGTAAAAGGTTGGAAGACGACTTTCCAAGCAAATGGACCCAAGAAACAAGCAGGAGTAGCCATTCTAATATCTGATAAAATAGACTTTCAACCAAAATTAATAAAAAGAGATGAGGAAGGACACTTCATTCTCATCAAGGCAAAATTCCACCAGGAAGACATCATAATCCTGAACATCTATGCCCCAAATACAAGAGCACCCACATTTGTAAAAGAAACATTGATAAAACTTAAACCACATATAGATCCCCACACAATAATAGTGGGAGACTTCAACACCCCACTCTCAACGAAGGACAGGTCAAGAAAACAGAAATTAAACAAACAAACAATATCTCTGACCTAGGTCATGAATCAAATGGACCTCACAGACATCTACAGAACTTTACACCCAAACACAAAAGAATTTACCTTCTTCTCAGCACCTCATGGAACCTTCTCCAAAATAGACCATATAGTTGGTCACAAAGCAAGCCTCAACAGATACAAGAAGACTGAAATAATCCCTTGTATCTTGTCTGATCACCATGGAATAAAGCTGGACTTCAACAACAACAGAAATAGCAAAAAGCCTACACACACATGGAAACTGAACAACTTGTTAGTAAATGACAGCTGGGTCAGGGAAGAAATGAAGAAAGAAATTAAAGCCTTTCTAGAACTCAATGAAAATGAAGACACAACATACCCAAACGTGTGGGACACAATGAAAGCAGTGCGAAGAGGAAAGTTCATAGCACTAAGTGCCTTCAAGAAGAAATTCGAGACAGCTCATTCAAGCAACTTAATGGCCCACTTAAAAACCCTAGAAAAAAAAGAAGCAGACACACCAAAAAGGAGTAGACGGCTGGAAATAATCAAACTCAGGGCTGAAATCAATCAATTAGAAACAAATAGAACAATTCAAAGAATCAATGAAACCAAGAGCTGGTTCTTTGAGAAAATCAACAAGATAGAAAATCAACAAGCTAACTAAAAGGCAGAGAGACACCACCCAAATCAACAAAATCAGAAATGAAAAGGGGGACATAACTACAGACACTGAGGAAATCCAAACAATCATTAGGACTTACTTCAAAAGTCTATATGCCACAAAATTTGAAAATCTATATGAAATGGACAATTTTCTTGATCGATTTGACTTACCAAAGCTGAATCAGGACCAGGTAAATCAGTTAAATAGTCCTATATCCCCCAAAGAAATAGAAGTGGTCATCTAAAGTCTCCCATCCAAAAAAAGCCCAGGACCAGATGGTTTCAGTGCAGAATTCTACCAGACCTTCAAAGAAGAGCTAACTCCAATTCTCTTCAAACTATTCCACAAAATAGAAACAGAAGGAACATTACCAAACTCATTCTATGAAGCCACACTCACCTTGGTACCTAAATCTCACAAAGACTCAACAAAGAAAGAGAATTTCAGGCCAATCTCCCTTATGAACATTGATGCAAAAATACTTAACAAAATACTTGCAAACCGAATCCAAGAACACATCAAAGATAACATCCACTATGACCAAGTAGGCTTCATCCCAGGTATGCAGGGGTGGTTCAATATATGGAAATCCATCAATGTGATCCACCATATTAACAAACTGAAAGAAAAAAAACCACATGATAATCTCCCTAGATGCTGAAAAAGCATTTGACAAAATCTAACATCCATTCATGTTTAAAGTACTGGAGAGATCAGGGATACAAGGTACATATCTAATCATAGTAAAGGCAATATACAGCAAGCCTATAGCCAACATCAAACTGAACAGAGAGAAACTTAAAGCAATCACACTGAAATCAGGGACACGACAAGGCTGCCCACTCTCTCCATATCTCTTCAACATAGTGCTGGAAGTCCTTGCTAGAGCAATAAGACAGTTGAAGGAGATCAAGGGGATACAGAAGGGAAAGTAAGAAGTCAAATTATCACTATTTGCAGATGATATGATAGTATTCCTGAGTGATCCCAAAAACTCTACCAGGGAACGCCTACAGCTGATAAAAACACCTTCAGCAAAGTGGCCGGATACAAAATTAACTCAAAAAATTCAGTAGCACTCCTGTATACAAAAGACAAAAGGGCTGAGAAAGAAATTAGAGAAACAACACCATTCACAATAGCCACAAATGACATAAAATACCTTGGTGTAACCCTAACCAAGCAAGTCAAAGACTTGTATGAAAAAAATTTCAAGTCTCTGAAGGAAGAATTAAAGGAAGATATGAGAAGATGGAAAGATCTCCCATGTTCATGGCTTGGCAGGAATAACATAGTAAAAACGGCCATCTTACCAAAAGCAATCTACAGATTTAATGCAATTCCCATCAAATTGCCAACACAATTCTTTACAGACCTGGAAAGAAAAATTCTCAACTTTGTATGGAATAACAAGAAACCGAGAATTGCTAAAACAATCCTCTACAATAAAAGATCTTCGGGAGGTATCTCCATCCCTGATCTCAAGCTGTACTATAGAGCAACAGTTATAAAAACTGCATGGTACTGGCATAGAAACAGAATGGTGGATCAATGGAATCGAACAGAAGACCCAGAAATAAACCCACACACTTACGGACACCTGATTTTTGACAAAGATGCCAAAACCATACAATGGAAAAATGATAGCATCTTCAACAAATGGTGCTGGTCCAACTGGATGTCTACATGTAGAAAAATGAAAATAGATCCATACTTATCACCCTGCACAAAACTGAAGTCCAAGTGGATCAAACACCTCAACATAAAACCAGACACATTAAGTCGGCTAGAAAAAAAAGTGGGGAATACCCTAGAACTCATTGGTACAGGAGAAAACTTCCTGAACAGAACACCAACAGCACAGGCTCTAAGAGCAACAATCAATAAATGGGACCTCATGAAATTGAAAAGCTTCTGTAAAGCAAAGGACACCGTCATCAAAACAAAGCGACTGCCTACAGATTGGGAAAGAATCATCACCAAACCTCTATCTGACAGAGGACTCATATCCAATATATATAAAGAACTAAACAAGCTGAAAAGCAACAAACCAAGTAATCCACTTAAAAAATGGGGAACAGAGCTAAAGAGAGAATTCTCTG
>NW_026587875.1:0-4637 GCF_907164565.1 Psammomys obesus
GAATTTTTGGAATCCTTTATAGCCTAGGTAACTTTTTCTTTTTTTTTTGATATTACAGCTTTTTTTATTAATTACACTTTATTCACTTTGTATCCCTCCATAAGCCCCTCCCTCCTCCCCTCCCGATCCCACCCTCCCTCCCCTTTCTGCATGCATGCCACTCCCCAAGTCCACTGATAGGGGAGGTTCTCCTCTTCTTTCTGATCTTAGTCTATCAGTTCTCATCAAAAGTGGCTGAATTGTCCTCTACTGTGGCCTGATAAGGCTGCTCCCCCCTCAGGGGGAAGTGATCAACAAGCAGGCCAATCAGATTATGTCAGAGGCAGTCCCTCTTCCCATTACTATGTAACCCACTTGGACACTGAACTGCCATGGGCTACACCTGTGCAGGGGTTCCAGGTCATCTCCACGAATAGTCCTTGGTTGGAGTATGAGTCTCTGGGAAGTTCCCTGTGTTCAAATTATCTTGTTCTGTTGCTCTCCTTGTGGAGTTCCCGTCCCCTCCAGCTCTTACTATTTAATTTTTAAGATTCTGATGTGTACATCCTTTAACTTGAGAATTTAGGAATTTTAACCAAGAGGAAAGCAAAGTCATGCATCTGGGGAGTAAGAGACTGGGATAAATGTGATTGAGCCAACAACACTTGTCTCAGAAATATTTTTACAAAACAATGAAGATGCAGCTATTCTAGAATTAATATCCACCATCAGGAAGAATGTACACCACACACAATTAAATGGTTAATTTAAAAAGTTTTCTTTAATAGTAACATGTATCTAGTTCTAGTTAATGCTATAAGAGAAGACAGCCTAAAACTGATTTTGTACTCCATACATGCATTCTTCCTTAAGTCTCTTTTAGGCTCCAGTTTATATATTAAACAATTTCAATATGGACTAGAGAGTTCAAGTCTAGCCACTGAGCCAATTGGGAGATTTACATAGCAAAGATATTCTTAGAATAATTTATGTACTCCACTTCCCTAATACAGCAGGTATTCAGTGGCATGGTATAGGTGATGTCTCAGAGGTTTCAAATATTAGGAAAGTAGAAGGTAGAAAATGGAGAAGCTAGGGTGGGAAGGTTTTGCACAAACTATATCTTATCCTAAGTAAGCTTCTTAAGGAGCATAGCATATTGTACACTCCTTCTTGGGGAGAAATGGAAGGAAACAGGAGACATCTATGGATCAGACAATCTCATACTATGGTATAAAACCATGAGGAGTCTAATAAAACAACACTGCAAAGGGGAACACAGGATCTCAAGAACATTATTTACCAAGACCACAGTGACTTTGGAACTGATGAGGGTATCTCCAGGTGTTAGAAAGAATTGGGTTCTCAGAATCTGAAGGAAACCCTCCTCAAATGCTCTGACCCTGCAGCTCACCCTATTCCTGGTTTTAGAAAAGGAACAGTGCTTTATTTGAAATACGTCATAATCTTGGGAAAATCTCCTAAAGCCTAGGCCACAGGTTGATCTGGCTCTGCCAAGCATATCTGAAGAGTGTGAGAAGAAGTTAGGTCACTCTCCATACATGAGGCTCTTGGGGAAAGCTTTGTTTGATCAGGGCAGTGTTTTCCCTGTTCAATTGGTTTTCACCAGATGTCTTCCCCATGTGACAGAGCTATGCTTTTCTTAAGAAAACTGCAACTTTATGGCACAACAGTCTTTAATGCTGGCTGTCAGTGTGGAAAGGCAATTAAGCAGCTTGTTAGATGCCTGTTCTTTGACATGGACATGGGCCAGTGCTTCATATGAATCAAGGCTGTCTCTCTGGTTATGGCTGGAGACAAATTTGTTGACTATCGTCTTAAGCAAACATGTATTTCCTACCATCCTAATCTCAAGCATGCCTGGTTGGCATTCTACTTATCCACTTGGCCCTTAGCTAAATTCTACTTAGTGTGACTTCCTGTCACCTAAGTATTGGTAAAACCCTTACATCAACAATTCTAGGCGTTTACATCACAGTTTTATAATGAAATGCTACTCAACACATGTTATTTACAACCTCCACAAAATTAACTCCAAAGGAATCTTATACCTGAATGTTAAATGCCAAGGTCAGAACTTGAAAAAGATACTAGAAACTAGGCCTCTCTGAGTTCCCATCCTACCAAGGACATTTCTGTGTTCAAGCCCCTGCTGCAAATACTTTGTAAACATGCAAGCCCATAGTGCGTAAGGAGGCAACCTCCAGTGTCCCAGCCCTCTCCAAGCAACTCTTCCACTTTACTAGAAAGATTAAACTAACTTCACATTCCAAACCTTGCAGCGCCATCTCCCACTGAACCCACTGAAACATTTTCCTAATTATCAGTTAACTGGTAAAACTTGCTGTTACCTTAACCAACGTGCCTAAATTGTAAAATTATATCACTTACAAAGCCCTGCTTTATTACAGACAGAGCACTCACGTATTTTTTTCTTTATGACCTTGTGCTCCAGACCAAATGTCAAGAGATATAAATGAAGGGCCTTCGAATCCAGACCAAATGTCTTAGAAAACAGTTAAAGGCTTTTAGCCCAGTGGCCTGGATCATCACAGCTTTCAACATAAACTCCCTTGTCTAACCCACATTAAAATTTGATTGTATGACCCCAGGACTCACCAAGGGACCCTCCCCTTATGGATTAACTCTTGAAATATACAATAAAGCTTACCCTAGGGCACCGTTCAGATCCTGAACTGGCTGCCTCCCTGAGCTCAGAAAATAAAGTTTTGATTTTAACCTTCTGTTCCAGAAATGAGTTTTCTCTGCTCCCAACCCAAAGTCAACATAGTCAAAATATTCAGATGCTCTGCTCTGTTCAGGGATAGGAAAAGGGACCTCTCCCATGGCTGATTCTGGCTGCTTGTTCACACCCAGCCTTACGAAAGATCCTACACAGCAGCTCCTGCTGTTCAGCCTCATGCTCCACAAGGTTGGGGACACTGACCACATAATCACCATGTTGAGACTTTGGAACTTGTCTGAAATCCCCTCACAGAACACAGCAGCTGCGCTCATACCAGAGCACACCAACCATTCAATCCAGCTCAACTATAGAGAGAACATGCACCATAGCACCAAGAAGAACCCGCCTCTTCCTCTACTGGAGGGATGGAAGATCCTGATTGGCCAGTGATCTTGAGTGACATGAGCACCTCCCTTAGGCTTACACTATACTGAAGGGACAAGGCTTAGTGATTTTTGGCACAGGTTTCCGGTTCTGGACCGAATCTTCTTCAGATCTGCAGAGATTTCCTTTTCATCATCATTTGTGCCAGTCCTCCCCTAGCCAACCTCTGACTTCCAGAACTCAGGATACAATTTCCCTCTTTCTACTGGAATCAAGGTGGACATTGCACAACCATTATTCAACCTGTACCAGAGTAAACAATCTGTGCTACAGGTAGAATGGTGCCAAGAGTATTAAGAATTAAAAAGAGATTTTAGAAAATGCAAGGAGATTTTTGCTTGGTGACTTCACGCTGGGTTCAGGTAAACTGCAGCTGCTTTTCTCCTGGAAGATAAGAGACAACCCAGGGGGAAAAGCAGAAAAAACATGACACTTTGGTGTACTATCAGGAGGTAAATCTGCTTCCTCAATGGGAAGATGAAGAAAACAGAAAGGTGTGCTAGTGAAGGCTCTCTGCATGAAAAGAAATGACAGAATAAATTTCTCTGGATGTATACAGCTAACACAGACATTGCAGCCAGTCCTTAAGATACCTGATAAGCTAAGGTCAGATGGAAGGGGAGGAGGATCACCCCTATCAGTGGACTTGGAAAGGGGCTGGGAGGAGATGAGGAAGTGAGGGTGGCATTGGGAGAAAATGAGGGAGTAAGCTACAGCTGGGATACAAAATTAATAAACTGTAACTAACATTAAAAAATAAAAATAAATAAAATAAAAAAGAGAACAGATCTCAACAGAGAATTCTTAACAGGAGAATCTCAAATGGCTGAGAAACACTCTTCAACATCCTTAGTCTTTAAGGAAATGCAAATGAAACTACTTTGAGCTTTAATTTTACACATGTAAGAATGGTGAAGTTTAACAAGACAAACAACACCTCACTCATACTGACAATGGTGTTGGGGAAGGGGAACACTCCTCCACTGCTGGATGGAGGGCAAACAAATACAGCCAACATTGTATTTTCTCAGACAACTGAGTTGTTGTTCCAGGAGTTCATATGGAGATGCCTAAAAGCCCAGGCTGATGTTAGGAGAGAGCATTGCTCTGTGAAAAATAACAGCAGGGCCACACTGTGGAGGAAAGCTTACACACAGCGCACTGAAGGTGGAGAGGTGGACCAGGTGCAGGCTGAAAGATTTCACCCCTATGTTCTAGTCTCTTTAGGGTGAGACAGTACTGTACAGGCTAACGAAAGAGAAACCTGGACACAAACCCAGAATAAAACCACTCCACCTAAAATCTGTACTGCATGCAAGATGTAAAGGGGGAGTGATGGCCCCAAACCTGCTTGAGTGGTGAGCTAATGCTTGGTTTAACTTGCAGCTCAAGCCATGAGATGGAACTCACTCACTTCATGGCCAGAATGTCACTGAGACATAAATGGCAAGGATTGTGTGCACATGTGTCTGCACCAGGTCCTCTGCTGAGATGTCATGGCTGTTAA
>NW_026587876.1:0-3556 GCF_907164565.1 Psammomys obesus
CAGGAGTTGCCACTGCTCACCTCAGGTTTATAGCCCTGAGTAGTAGCCGTGGTTTATGTTAGGCAGAGGGGGATCTCCTCTTACCCATAGAAGTTCTCAAGACAGCTGCCCCACTGCTGGGTTTCTTGTTATAAATTTAGTGTGCTGCTGCTCACTAAATTTCCAGGTACAGTCCTCTTGAAGAACCTGCTGATTCCCTAGCTGTGGGGTTTTCTCCCGTCAGGGAATCTCAGTCTGTTATCCTGGGGCACACAGTTCTGTCCGGGAAAGTGAGAGGTGCACTCAGCAAGTCTCTGGGCCAGAGGCTGAGTGCTCCGCTCTGGACCTGGAGAATGTGCACCTAGGTTGAGTCGGCACCTGGGGGCACTGTTCGGGTCTGGAGGCTGGGTGCCTCACTCTGGACTAGAAGCTGTGTGTCCCTGTCTGGGATGGCGGCTGCAGGCACTGCTCTGGTCCAGACGCTGTGGGTGCAGCCCTCTTGAAGGACCAGGGATTCCCACAGTTTTGACAGTCTAGCTAGGGATAACTGGTTGATCCTTGGCACAGTATCTGAGGGCTGCTGTAATGGCTCTCTGGCTTTTGTAGGTCTGAGGATGCAGCTGTGTGTCCCAGTGCCCTAGGGGAACTCAATAATGGCGGCTGAGCACAGCGCTCCTGCCTGCATTAGAGCCTAGAGTCTGCGTGAATCCAGGAAGTGTTTTGGTGCTGGGTGTCCTAAGCGTTAGAGCTGATGATCCCCTCCGCTGGGGGTTTCCTCCTGCCAGAGACACCCAGTCTTTGCTTTCGGAACCGCTGTTCTGTCTGGGGTGGCGAGTAGAACCCACAGGCACAGATGCCTGCTTGTGGCTCCGCCTTTCTGGCCATTCGGTGCCTTGGCTGCTGCATAAACTGGGTAATTTTCCCTAGTCCTTTTCGGGGTGGGGGTGTCGGCCGAGTGCTCTGAGATCAGACCAGCCATTTCCCTCCTGTGGGTTTGCACCTGCCAGTGAAATGCAGTCTCTGGTGCCCTGGTGCCCTGGTGCCCTGGTGCCCTGGTGCCCACAGTTCTATCTGAGGCGGTGAATCAGGTGCGCAGGCAGGGCTCTGTGCAGGCGCCTGGGTCCCGGCTCTGGGTCCGGGATGGCTCTTGGGGCGCCCGAGGAACCCGAGTCTTTTCCAAGGGATGTCTGGGGAACCTGAGGTTGGTCCCAATCGTTTCCTGCTCCGTGGGGTTATCTCTCGACTGGGAAATCCAGTCTATGGTGTTGTGGGCCCACAGTTCAGTCTGGGACAGTGTCCAGATCACGCTGGGGTGTAGCTCTGGGCTGGCGACCAAGCGCCTGGCGGAACGGGGATCTCTTCTGCGGTTTAGCCGGGTGAGTTAAAGCTGATTGAATCCCCCACCGTGGGGTATCCTCTCACCTGAGAAACACAATCACTTGTGTTTTATGGCTGCGAGTTCTGATTACTGGTCACTGTGCTGATCCTGCTGCTGCTCCTCAGAATGAGAGTCCTCCCGGTGCTGCCATCTTGCCCCGCCCCTATAAAATACTTTTTAATTTATATGTTAGCCACTTATATTTCTTTTTTGAGAACTATTTAGATCATTCGTCCATTTTTAAAAATTAGATAATGAAATTCTTTTGAGTAACGTGTAGATTGGATATCAACCCCTTCTAAAATATGTGCGTACAAAGATTTTTCTCCCATTCTATAGGTCCTCTCTGCAATCTGCTGAGTTTTTCCTTTGCTCAGTAGAAACTTTTTATTTTGATGTAATCTCATTTGCTTATTTTTCCTTTTGCTTTTTGTGTTAGAGATACTTTCCTGAAAGTCCTTCTCTATTTCAATGTCTTGAAGTGTTCCTCTCTCTCTTTTCTTGTAATGGTTTCAGGTCTTAGATTTAAGGCTTTAGTTCATTATTTTTCTTTTGAGGCACAGTTTGTCGGTGTAGCTGTTGTTGTCCTGGAACTCACTCTGGGTAGATCAGGCTGGCCTTGAACTACCAGAGATTCCCCTGCCTCTGCCTCCCAAGTGCTAGGATTAAAGATGTGTGCCATCACTGACAAACTATTTCTTTTATGTTCTGACAGATGACTCTAGTTTCTTTATTCTACTTGTGGATACCCAGTTTTCCCAGTACCACTTGTTGAGAAGACTGTCCTTCCTACTATATAATGTAGATATGGTATTGTACTTCTAATCTCTCTTGTCTCTTCAGCTGATCTGTATGTGTTTTAATGTCAATAATGTGCTGTTTTTGCTTTTTAAATCTATGTAATTTGTAATATTTGTTTTCTGACACAGGGTGTAGTATAGCTCAAGCTGTCATTGAACTCTGTTTCGCTGGGAATGACCTTCAACTCCATCTTATGCCTGGGTATTACAAGCATGGATGACCACTGTTCAACTTTGTTTTTGTGATTTGGAGGCAAAGTCTAGCAATTATCTTGTGCTTACTTTAAACTCACTGTGTGGACCAGGTTGGTCTCCAATTTGCAGTCTTCCGCCTCAGTCTCCTCGACCCTCTGCATGCATGCCCCTCCCCAAGTCCACTGATAGGGGAGGACTTCTTTTCCTTCCTTCTGATCCTAGTCAATTAGGTCTCATCAGGAGTGGCTGCATTGTCTTCTTCTGTGGCGTGGTAATGCTGCTTCCCCCTCAGGGGGAGGTAATTAAAGAGCAGGCCAATCAGTTCATGTCAGAGACAGTCCCTGTTCCTATTACAATGGAACCCACTTGGATACTGAACTGCCATGGGACATCAGAAGAAAGAGAAAAGAGGGAACAAGTCAGGAGCCTGACACAGAGGACCTCTGAAAAGCTCTGCCCTGCGGACTATCAATGTAGATACTGAGACTTATGGGCAACCTTTAGGCAGAGTGCAGGGAATTTTAGGAAAGAAGTGGAAAACAGTAAGATCTGGAGAGGACAGGAACTCCACAAGGAGAGCAACAGAACCAAAAAATCTGAGCACAGGGGTCTTTCCTGAGACTGCTATTCCAACCAACGACTATGCATGGAGATAACCTAAGACCCCTGCACAGATGTAGCCCATGGCAGTTCAGTATCCAAGAGGGATTTTGAATGGTGCAGTAAATCCTCATAAACCTTTTACCTAAATTTCCTGGTCAGTCAACATGGTACTATACTTATCTTCCACTCTTACCCTCTGTAAATTATACACATGGACCGTTTTTCTCCAAATCATTTAAATGTAAGTTTTTGTTGGCTTTACCTGTTAGTTTTAGTGTATGTGTCTTGAAAGTAATCCTCCTACATGATTCCAGTGCCTTTATATTACAATGTTCCCAAGATATTTAACAGTATATTACCTATTAACATATATTATCTGATATATGATCCATGTTTGGATTTCACCAGATGTCCCTAAAATATCCTCGTGAAATCGTGCCTCAGATTCAGGATCCAGTAAGGAAGGTTCTCAACCTTCCTTACGCTTCCATACTTTAATACAGTTCCTCACGTGGTGGTCACCCACCCCCAACCATAAAACTATTTCATTGCTACTTCATAACTGTAATTCTGCTATTGTTGTGAATCATAATGTAAAATA
>NW_026587877.1:0-1087 GCF_907164565.1 Psammomys obesus
AATACTACTCAGTTCTGTAAAAATCCAATAATTTAAAGTTTCACATTCGGTATTTTTACATATTATACTGATGAAAACTATTCTGACCAGGGATCTATTCCCTAGCCACTAGAAATTTAGGTCAAAAAATGTATTGTGTATTATGATATGGTAAGGACAGCAGGGTCCCTAAAATAAATTGACTTCCCTAAGAAAGGATGGTTGAGTTTTGAGTGAACAGAAGCTGAAATGACACATCAATTAAAAAAGCACTACAATAAGATATGTTAGCAGGCCATACTGTAGTTTGTCATGACTTCTTTTCTGTTTCAGATTAACAATTTGCAATGACTACATAAGAGATAGAGTATATGCAATGAAAAGGTTTCTGAGTAAACCACATTTCAGTGCAACTCTGGATAATAGCTCAAACCTATGACTTAATCAACTCAAAGTTGATTATACTAAATGTGTATAATATGGAGTTCACTGACAAATTCTTCAACAAAATTCTTTGATGCAGAATAACCATGAATCTTAAACTCATGGATTTGAGGGAATGTTCTGGTAAGAGAAGTGGGCATTTATTAAGTCTTTTTGTTCTAGAGATTTTCTGACAAAAATCACTGTTACAAGGTAGGAAGAGAGTGATTTTGAAAATCTAATCACTTTATTACTCATACAGATAACATAGTTCAAGAAGAACATAATATACAGCAAACTAGATTCTCACAAGTATTTAGAGATGACAATTGAAGAGAAATAAGTTCTTTAATAAACAGATGGGACTGACTGAAAGATGGGCTCATTTTCTGACTTTTAAGGTGCAACACTGCAGCACTGAGCACCATGTTTTCATCAGAAGCTAGGAAAGCAGACTATGTTAACACTACTCTTACTTTCATATCTGTCAAATTCAAATATGAGAGTAAAGTTAAAACATTTACATTTATACTTTTTTCTCAATCTGTATTCCTCTGGAACTCTTCATATAACTACACACACTTTAAAACTATAGCTGGCAGACCCAGGGAATCTATAGGAACCACACATGACCAAGAGTCACATATACCTAAAAGATGTCTTACTAGAATTTTTCAGTTTCTCT
>NW_026587878.1:0-11037 GCF_907164565.1 Psammomys obesus
TATAAATTTAGTGTGCTGCTGCTCACTAAATTTCCATGTACAGTCCTCTTGAAGAAACTGCTGATTCCCTAGCTATGGGGTTTTCTCCCAACAGGGAAACTCAGTCTGTTATCCTGGGGCGCACAGTTCTGTCTGAGAAAGTGGGAGGTGCACTCAGCAAATCTCTGGGCCAAAGGCTGATTGCTCTGCTCTGGACCTGGAGAATGTGCACCTAGGTTGAGTTGGTGCCTGGGGGCGCTGTTCTGGTCTGGAGGCTGGGTGCCTCACTCTGGACCAGAAGCTGTGTGTCTCTGTCTGGGATGGAGGCTGTAGGCACCACGCTGGTCCAGACACTGTGGGTGCAGCCCCCCTGAAGGATCAGGGATTCCCACAGTTTTGGCAGTCCAGCCAGGGACAACTGGCCGATCCCTGGCACAGTATCTCAGGGCTGCTGTAATGGCTTTTTGGCTCCTGCAGGTCCGAGGATGCAGCTGTGTGTCGCAGTGCCCCAGGGGAAAGCAACAATGGCGGCAGAGCACAGCGCTCCTGCCTGCACTAGAGTCTGCGTGAGTCCAGGAAGTGTTTTGGTGCTGGGTGTCCTAAGCGTTAGAGCTGCTGACCCCCTCCACTGGCGGTTTCCTCCTGCCAGAGACACGCAGTCTGGTGCCCTGTTGCCCTGGTGCCCACAGTTCTATCTGAGGCGGCGAATCACGCGCGCAGGCAGGGCTCTGGGCAGGCAGGCGCCTTTGTCCCTCCCGGCTCTGGGTCTGGGCTGGCTCTTGGGGCACCCGCGGAACCCGAGTCTTTTCCAGGGGATGTCTGGGTAACCTGGGGTCGGTCCCAATTGTTTCCTGCTCCGTGGGGTTATCTCTCGACTGGGAAATCCAGTCTATGGTGTTGTGGGCCCACAGTTCAGTCTGGGACCGTGACCAGATCACACTGGCGGGTAGCTCTGGGCTGGCGACCAAGCGCCTGGCGGAACGGGGATCTCTTCCGCGGTTTTGCCGGGTGAGTTAAAGCTGATCGAATCCCCCACCGTGGGGTATCCTCTCACCTGAGAAACACAACCACTTGTGTTTTATGGCCGCGAGTTCTGATTGCTGGTCACTGTGCTAATCCTGCTGTGCTGCTCCTCAGAATGAGAGTCCTCCCGGCGCTGCCATCTTGCCCCGCCTATCATTGTGTCTTAAGTGTGTTTCTTGTATGCAACAGATTGCTGGGTTTTGTTTAAGTATCCATTCTGTTAACCTGTGTCTTTTTACTGGAGAGTTGAGTCCATTGATGTTGAGAGAGATTAATGACCAGTGGCTGTTAGATCCTTTGATTTTGATGTTGGCTGTGTTCATAAGGTTGTGTGTTTGGTTGCTTTTTGTTTTGCTGTAGTAAGGTTAATTATTTCCTTTGTTTTCTTGACAGAAGCTAATTTTCTTGGGTTGTATTTTCCCTTCCAGTGTCTTCTGTAATGCTGGATTTGTGTGTAGGTATTGTTGAAATTTGTTTTTGTCGTTGAATAGCTTGTTTTCTCCGTCTATGAGGACTGAGAGTTTTGCCGGGTATAGTAGCCTTGGTTGACATCTGTGTTCTCTTCGGGTCTGCATGATATCTGTCCAGGCCCTTCTGGCTTTCATAGTTTCTGTTCAAAAGTCAGGTGTGATTCTAATGGGTTTGCCGTTATATGTTACTTGGCCTTTTTCTCTTGCAGCTTTTAGTATTTTTTCTTTGTTCTGTATACTTCCTGTTTTGATTATTATGTGGCGGGAGGTTTTTCTTTTCTGGTCAAATTTGTTGGGTGTTCTGTAGGCCTCATGAATCCTTATTGGCTTCTTCTTTAACTTGGGGAAATTTTCTTCAATGATTTTGTTGAAAATATTTTCTGGGCCTTGGAGAAGGGAGTCTTCTTTTTCCTCTATTCCTATTATTCTTAGATTTTGTCTTTTCATATTGTCTTGGATTTCTTGGACGGTCTGTGTCAGGAATTTTTTGGATTTAACATTTTCTATGACAGATACGTCGATCTCTTCCATTCTTCTACACCTGAGATTCTTTCTTCCATTTCTTGTATTCTGTTGGTTATGCTTACCTCTGTAGTTCCTGTTTTCTTCCCTAAATTCTTCCTCTCCATTATTTCCTCCATTTGTGTTTTCTTTAATTTTTCTAGTTCTATCTTCAGGTCTTGAGTTGTTTTGTTTACTTCCTTCACCTGTCTGCTTGTATTTTCCTCTTTTTCTTTTAGTTCCTTCAACTCTGTCTCTTTGATTTCTTTCAGTGATTTAATTATTTCTTCTCTGAAGGCCACAAGCTGTTTGGCTGCATCTTCCCGTATTTCTTCACGGATGGCCCTAATCTGCTTGTCTTTATCTTCCTCCATTTCTTTACGGATAGCCATGATCTGTTTGGTTTTATCTTCCTCTAATTCTTTACGTATTTTATTTGTTTCCTCTATTATCCTCTTCATCAACATAGATGTAAGGTCATCTTGATTTTCTATTATGCTGCATTGTTCAGGGTTGTTCGCCTCTGGATGGCTGGGTTCTGGAAATGCCATATTGCTCTGTCTTTTGTTGGTTGAGCCTTTACGCTGACCTCTACCCATTGGGCTGATTTAGGTGTTGGCTGTTAGTTTCTGTGCTTCCTGGAGTCCTGAGGTAGGGAGTATCCCCTTGGCCATAAGATGATTTTTCCTGAAGGAGTCCTTCTCTGCTTTTTGGTTATGGTCACTGTATGGCCAGTGTTTCTCAGGAGTTGCCACTGCTCACCTCAGGTTTATAGCCCTGAGTAGTAGCTGTGGTCTATGTTAGGCAGGGGGGGATCTCCTCTTACCTATAGAATTTCTCAAGACAGCTGCCCCACTGCTGGGTTTCTTGTTATAAATTTAGTGTGCTGCTGCTCACTAAATTTCCATGTACAGTCCTTTTGAAGAAACTGCTGATTCCCTAGCTGTGGGGTTTTCTCCCAACAGGGAACCTCAGTCTGTTATCCTGGGGCGCACAGTTCTGTCCAGGAAAGTGGGAGGTGCACTCAGCAAGTCTCTGGGCCAGAGGCTGATTGCTCCGCTCTGGACCTGGAGAATGTGCACCTAGGTTGAGTTGTTGCCTGGGGGCACTGATCTGGTCTGGAGGCTGGGTGCCTCACTCTGGACCAGAAGCTGTGTGTCTCTGTCTGGGATGGAGGCTGCAGGCACTGCTCTGGTCCAGACGCTGTGGTTGCAGCCCTCTTGAAGGACCAGGGATTCCCACAGTTTTGACAGTCTAGCTAGGAATAACTGGTTGATCCTTGGCACACTATCTTAGGGCTGCTGTAATGGCTCTGGCTTTTGTAGGTCTGAGGATGCAGCTGTGTGTCCCAGTGCCCTAGGGGAACTCAATAATGGCGGCAGAGCACAGCGCTCCTGCCTGCACTAGAGTCTGCGTGAGTCCAGGAAGTGTTTTGGTGCTGGGTGTCCTAAGCGTTAGAGCTGCTGACCCCCTCCGCTGGGGGTTTCCTCCTGCCAGAGACACGCAGTCTGGTGCCCTGGTGCCCTGGCGCCCACAGTTCTATCTGAGGCAGCGAATCAGGCGCGCAGGCAGGCGCCTGTGTCCCGGCTCTGGGTCCGGACTGACTCTTGGGGCACCCGCGGAACCCGAGTCTTTTCCAGGGGATGTCTGGATAACCTGAGGTCGGTCCCAATTCTTTCCTGCTCCGTGGGGTTATCTTTCAACTGGGAAATCCAGTCTATGGTGTTGTGGGCCCACAGTTCAGTCTGGGACCGTGACCAGATTGCGCTGGCGGGTAGCTCTGGGCTGGTGACCAAGCGCCTGGCGGAACCGGGATCTCTTCCGAGGTTTAGCCGGGTGAGTTAAAGGTGATTGAATCCCCCACCCTGGGGTATCCTCTCACCTGTGAAACACAATCACTTGTGTTTTATGGCCGTGAGTGCTGATTGCTGGTCACTGTGCCAATCCTGCTGTGTTGCTCCTCAGAACGAGAGTCCTCCCGGCGCCGCCATCTTGCCCCGCCTCCGAGAATCAGTACCTTTCTTATCTCAGAATGGCATTGTGCCTAGAGAATTATACCATTGTTATGTCATAGTTCAATTGTGATGTCCTACTAGTATCATTGTGAAGTCACAATTCAATTGTAATGTCATAATTCTCTAGTGATGTCACAATCAAAATATTGTGATGTCACAATACGATAGTGATGTCCTACTAGTACAATTGTGGTGTCATAATTCCCTTGCGATATTACAATATTGTGATGTCACAATATCTTTGTGAATACCTAACAGTAAAATTATGATGTCATAATGCTATTGTGACCAGAAAATAGTACCAATAGTGCCATTGTGATGCCATAGTACAATTGTGACATCATATTTGTACCATTGTGATGTCACAATTCAAGTGTAATGTCACAATTCTCTAGTGATGTCAAGATCGAACGTTTGTGATGTCACCATACAATAGTGATTAATAATTCTTTTGCAATGTCACAGTAGTAGCATAGTGATGTCACAATGTCTCTGTGATATCTTAATTGTGCCATTGTGATGTCATAATGCCATTTTGACTAGAGAATACTACCATTGTGATATCATAGTACACTTGTGATGACACAATCCACCATTTTGATATTACAAGTCAACTGTAATATCATAATTCTCTAGTGTTGTCACAATCGAACCATTCTGATGTCACAATACAATAGTTATGTCCTACTACTACCATTGTGATGTTATAATTCCTTTGTGATGTCATCATATTAGCATTGTGATGTCACAATGTCTTTGTGATATCCTAATAGTACCTTTTCATATATCAGAATTCCATTGTGTCTAGAGAACAGTACAATTTTGATGTCATAGTACAATTGTGATGTCACAATAGTACCATTATGATGTGACTAGTCAATTGTAATGTCATAATTCTCTAGTGATTCCACAATCGATCCATTGTGATGTCACAATACGATAGTGATGTTCTCCTAGTACCATTGTGATGTCATAATTCCCTTGCGGTATCACAATAGTAGCGTTATCCTGTCACAATCTCTCTGTAATATCCTAATAGTACCTTTCTTATGTCAGAAGAACATTGTGACTAGAGAATAGTACCACTGTGATGTCATTATTCACTTGTGATGACACAATAATAGCATTGTGATGTCACAATCTGTTTGTGATATCCTAATAGTACTTTTCTGATGTAAGAATGCCATTGTGACTAGAGAATAGTATCATTGTGATGTCATAGTAAAACATGACGTCACAATACTACCATTGTGATATCACAAGCCAAATGTAATGTCATAATTCTCTAGTCATGTCACAATCGAACCATTATGATGTCACAATACAATAGTGATGTCCTACTAGTACCATTGTGATGTCATAATTCTGTTGAGATGTCACAATAGTAGTATTTTGATGTCACAATATCTTTGTGATATCATTATAGTATCATTTTGAAGTTATAATTCCATTGTGACTAGAGAATAGTACAATTGTGTTGTCATAGTATAATTGTGATGTCACCATAGTACTGTTGTGAAGTCACAATTCAATTATAATATCATAATTATCTAGTGATGTCACAATCGAACCAATGTGATGTCACAATACAATTTGATATCCTATTAGTACCATTGTGATGTAATAATTCACTTGCAATGTCACAATAATAGCATTGTGATGTCACAATGTCTTTGTGATATCCTAATATTGCCATTTTGATGTCATAATGCCATAGTGACTAGAAAATATTACCATTCTAATGTCATAGTACAATTGTGATGTCACAATAGTACCATTTTTATGAAACAAGTCAATTGTAATGTCATAATTCTCTAATGATGTCACATTCGAAATATTGTAACATCACAATACGATTGTGATGTCCTACTAGTATCATTGTGATAGCATAATTCTCTTACAATATCACAATAGTAGCATTGTAATGTCACAATGACTTAGTGATATCCTAATAGTACCATAATGGTGTCATAATGCTATTATAACTGGAGAATAGTATCATTGTGATGTCATACTACAATTGTGACATCACATTTGTTTGTTTTTTTTTAACTGCACAACTAGCTTTATTAGACTGGTTTATATAAAGAATAGTTTCTCTGCCTAGCTAAAATACAAGGCACATGCATCCAGATTCCTCTAAAGCATGCTGCAAAGTCTGCCTTGAAGATAGGTTTATGACTTTTCTCTTAGAGCAAAGGAAGGTACTCCATCACACATCCCCAGGGTGAGAGTTCATGCAGCAATGGCCCCACCCTCTCTGCTGGTGGAGGCTGGGATCACTGAGGCTCGAGTTCTGAAGGGGATCAGCATGCAAACTTGCTTCCGTGAGGCTCCTCCAAAGGTCTTTTATGTTCATTCGCACTGGAGAACCAGCACTCCCAGTGTGGACCTCTCACTAAATGTTCACAGCGCTGTTTGAAGGAAGAAGGTACAGCTAAACACGAATACAGCAACATAAATAGACCACTTACAGGGAGAAAACGAGAAATTTATCATGTTACTTTCCTGACACATATATGCACAGAGCACTCAGCCCTGACCCGGACCAGGCTTCGATGTCCAACTTGAATGGTGATGACACCATTACCTTGTAGTGTGAATTCTGGGCTCTTTGACCCTTGTCTGACCTTTCTGTGCCTGACTCATCCCCTATTTTCAATTTACCAACTTCAGCTTGGTTTTGCCAAGAGGGCAACTAAATATGAGAACAAAGCATTTACTGTCTCACAAGGATTACACATGTGAAAAAACTCAGAAAAGTATTAGCTATTATAAAAAAATAAATGATAACCTATCAGCAAATCTAATATAAACAACATTCTGAGAGTAACAGGTAAAACTGCATCCAACTGAATGAGTATCAGTTCTTCTTAGCTGTTTGTTTTGTAACCTTTATAAACAATTTAAGTGTGTCCACGGTCTGAAACTCAACACTCTTCCTGTGGGCACGGCTGTTGGTGATCAGCCACCAATGGAGCCCGGTCACTTCTTGTACACTCAGCATCTACTCTTAGCCACACCTCCATGTCACACTGGGAAGTTAGGCACAAATACATTAATGGTTTTAGTGCTAAACCCTGGAGGCTTGGACTGTTCCTTAACAAAGCAACTAGACAGAATAGGTTTAAGATATTCCTAAATCCTGTGTAAAAGTCTACATCAGAAAAGGCAGATATTAAAAATACCATATTTTGTTGGGTAAGGCAGCACATACCCAAAGTCCCAAATACTCAGGAAGCTGGGACAGGAGGATCACTTGAGCCTAAATAATATAATGAGACGTGTGATCAGGTAGCTTAGAGCTAGAGAGTGTGTCTACCATGTTCAAGGCCATGAGTTCAAATCCCCACCCAGCAAACTAACAAAAGCCTTCTGGCTTCATCAGCTCTGTATGAGGACCTCTGCCACCTCCACAACCTCAGTGGTTGCTGAGATCAGGGCACGTTCTGGGATGATGCTTGTGGCTGGTGACATCACATTTGTACCACTGTGATGTCACAATTCAATTCTAATGTCAGAATTCTCTAGTGATGTCAAGATTGAACCATCATGATGTCACAATACAATAGTGATGTCCTATTAGAAACTTGGTGATATCATAATTCTCTTGCGATTTCACAGTAGTAGCAAAGTGCAATTGTGATGTCAAAATGCCATTGTGACTAGAGAATAATACCATTGTGATGCCATAGTACACTTGTGATGACACAAAAGTACCATTTTGATGTAACAATTCAATAGTAATGTCATAATTTCCTAGTGATGTCACAATTGAACCATTGTGATTGCCAACACCCACACCAGTGTCGCCATAGTAGCATAAGCTACAGGGCGGGGGATACACTTTCTTCGGAAATTCGCCCCCTGGAAGGTCCCTGGCAAACTCATCCCACTTGGAAAAGAGACGTATTCTGAGATTTCTACGCTTTTTCAGTTGCGGCTCTGGGGCTGGATTAATGAATTCTTTGATCTTTCTCTCTGACTCCTAAAACAGCACAACTAATTTTATAAAGAAATTTATTATTAGTAGATTGTTAAAGGCTTTAATAAAAATAATAAGTTTTAAAAAAGTAATGAATTAGATTTAATATTAATAGACATTAAAAATAGTAAAAAAAAAATAGGCTCCTTCTTAAGAAAAAATAGCATGAGAGGTGCAGCTGGCAGGAGTTTCTCCTCCCTTCAGTGCCTTGTTTCTAGGGAAGATCATAAATCTTGAGCAGGACATATGGGAGGATGGTTAACAAAGGTGTAGTTAGATTTTGATACAGAGAAAGATTTTGGCAGGCATCTGACTTAGCTCCTGACTTTCCTCTTCAATGGTTAGCAATAATAAAACTACATTTGAGGTTTCTTTTTCTTTGTTTGCTTTGATCAAAAAGTTTTTAGGCCAAGATTTCTTGTGGGCACTGCTTTATGTTTGACTGCATTTTGAGTTAAAATGTAAACTTTGTATTCTTGGTAAAAGTCTAAATGTTCTGGAAAGTATGGCAATTTTAAGGTGCCTTTTGTATAAAAATACTAGCTTGATTTCAGTAAAGTTGCAACAGTCAAAACCATCAAGGTGTTTCTGTCAATTCGTCGCCGAAACCATGTCTTCCTGTCCAAAGCCTTGTTCTCCTGCGGACGACGGGAGCCTGACTGGGCCGGTCCGTGGCAGTGAGGTCACAATATGAATGTGATGTCCTACTAGTACAATTGTGATACCATAATTCCCTTAAGATGTCACAATAGTAGCATTGTGATATCAAAATGACTTTGTTATATACTATTAGTACTATTGTGATGTCATAATGCCATTGTGACTAGAGAATAGGAGCATTGTGATATTATAGTACAATTGTGATGTCACAATCAAACTATTGTGATATTATACTACAGTAGTGATGTCACAACTGTACCATTGTAGTGTCACAAGTCAATTGTAATGTCATAATTCTCTAGTGAAGTCACATTCAAAACATTGTGAAGTCACAATACGATAGTGATGTCCTACTAGTACCATTGTGATGTGATAATTCCTTTGAGATATCACAATAGTAATATTGTGATGTCATAATGCCATTGTGACCAGAGAACAGTATGATTGTGATGTCATTGTACAATTGTGACATCACAATAGTACCATTGTGATGACATGATATCACAATTGATCCATTGTGATGTCACAATACTATTGTGATGTTCTATAGTAACATTGTGATATAATAATTCACTTGTGATGTCACAATAATAGCGTTGTGATGTCACAATGTCTTTGTGATATCCCAATATTGCCATTGGGATGTCATAATGCCATAGTGACTAGAGAATGTTACCATTTTAATGTCATTCTACGATTGTGATGTCACAATAGTACCATTGTTTAGAAACAAGTCAATTGTAATCTCATAATTCTCTAATGATGTCACATTCGAAACATTGTGGTATCACAATACAATAGTGATGTCCTACTAGTACCATGGTGATATAATGATTACATTGTGATGTCACAATAGTAGCACTGTGATGTCACAATGTCTTTGTGATACCATTTTGATGTCATAATGCTATTGTGATAAGAGAATAGTGCAATTGTGATGTCCTAATAAAATTGTGATGTCACAATAGTAGCATTGTGATGTCACAAATTCTATGTGATATCCTCATAGTACCTTTCTGATTTCAGAATGAAATTGTGACTAGATAATTAGTATCATTTTGATATCATAGTACAATTTTGATGTCACAATAATAGCATTGATATGTCACAAGTCAAATGTAATATCATAATTCTCTAGTAATGTCAAGATCGAACCATTGTGATGTCACAATATTATACTTATGTCCTATTAGAACAATTGTGATATCATAATTATCTTGCAATGTCACAATAGTAGCATAGTGATGTCAAAATGTCTTTGTGATATCCTAATATTACCATTGTGATGTCATAATGCCATTGTGACTAGAGAATAGTACCATTGCGATATCAGAGTATAATTGTAATGTCACAATAGTACCATTGTGATGAAACAAGTCAATTGTAATGTCATAATTCTCTAGTGATGTGAAAATCGAACCATTCTGATGTCACAAAAAGAGAGGGATGTCCTACTAGTACTGTTGTGATGTCATAATACAATTGTGATGTCACAATAGTAGCATTGTGATGTCCCAATATCTTTGTGATATACTAATAGTGCTATTGTGATGTCAAAATGACATTGTGACTACAGAATAGTATCATTGTGAGGTCACAGTACAATTGTGATGTCAAAATACCCCCATTGTGATATCAGAAGTCAAATGTAATGTCATAATTCTCTAATGATGTTAAAATGGAACCATTGTGATGTTACAATATGATGTTTATGTCCTACTAGTTCCATTGTGATGTCACAATTCAATTGTAATGTCATAATTTCCTAGTGCTGTCACAACTGAACTATTGAGATGTCACAATACAATAGTGATATCCTTCTAGTACCATTGTGATGTCATTATTCCCTTGTGATGACACAATAGTAGCATATTGTGATGTCATAGTACAATTGTGATATCACCATAGTACCATTGTGATATCACAGGTCAAACTGTCATAATCCTCTAGTGATGTCATAATGAAACTCTTGTGATGTTACAGTATAATTGTGATGTCCTGCTAGTACCATTATGATGTCATAATTTCCTTGTGATGTCAAAATAGTAGCATTGTGATGTCACAATATCTTTGTGATATATTAATAGCACCACTGTGATGTCAAAATGACATTGTGACTAGAGAATAGTACGATTGTGGTGTCATAGTACAATTTTGAAGTTACAATTGTACTTTTGTGATGTCCCAATTCAATTGTAATCTCATAATTCTCTAGTGATGTCACAATCAAACCATTGTGATGTCACAATATGATAGTGATTCACTATTAACACCATTGTGATGTCATAATTTCCTTGCGATTTCACAATAGTAGCATTGTGTTTTCAGAATGTCTTTGTGATGTCCCAATATTACCATTGTGATCTCATAATTCAATTGTGACTAGGGAATAGTATAATTTTGA
>NW_026587879.1:0-1265 GCF_907164565.1 Psammomys obesus
TTCCAGATGATCTAGCCTCATAGAATGTCTCAACAGTTTTCATGTCTATTCTTACTATATATAGTTTATTCATGTGAAATAAAGAGTGCTTTATTAAAATGAAAGTGGGAGATACTATGCTTATCACTTTATGTACTCTGTAAAGGCCGTATAATTCAAATCAGGATTACTGTACCAGTAGAAAACTGAGAACAGGGCAGATTTTGGCATTGCTATTCTTATGGATGCATCATATTTTGTAAATTCTACCCCAACAAATTCTGATTGTTTTTTTTTCAAAGTGTTACAAATACATATTTTAATCTAGCAATTTGATTTCACAATCCATTCCAAAGAACCCTAATAAAACTCTTCAAAGTTTGCTGCAGTTGTCACTGTGAGGATGAATGCCACAAGTACTGAGCTGTCATGGTAAATAAAATAAGTGAGAATCTTGTGATGAAATACATTTACAATCATGATAGGCAGGCTAGACTAGGTGGGGTTATTTTCAATCAATTTGCAATATTAAAGCAAAATGGAAAATAGAAAAGAAATATATATATATATATATATGTACATTGAATTACATATCCGTGTGTGTGTGTGTGTGTGTGTGTTCCAAATACCAGTGGCAATCAAGGTTTTCCAAAGTTATTGAATCACCTTAAGCCCTGGTATGTTATCATTATATTTTAGTCTTTTTTAAATTTTTTATTTTTTATATTAATCACATGTTATTTACTTTGTATACTATCCATAGCCAGCTCCTAATCCCACCCTCCCTCGCTCATCTCCTTCCTGCCCCTTTCCAAGTCCACTGCTAGGGGAGGTCCTCCTCCCCTTCCATCTGATCCTAGCTTGTCAGCTATCTTCAGGACTGGCTGCCGTATCCTCCTGTGTCGCCTAGCAAGACTGTTCCTTCCTCAAGGGTGGAGGTAAAGAGCCAATCATTGAGTTCATGTCAAAAATAGTTCCTGTTCCCCTTACTAGGGAACCCAACTGGTTACTGAGCTGCCGTGGACTATATCCGAGCAGGGGTTCTAGGTTATAGACATACATGGTCCTTGGTTGGAGAAACAGTCTTATAGAGAGCCCCCATGCCCTGATATATTTTGTCATTTTGGGGCTCCTGTCCTCTCTAGGTCATACTAAGTCTCCTTTCTTTCATATGATTCCCTGCACTCTCCCCAAAGTTTGGTTATGAGTCTCCACATCTGCTTTGATACACTGCTAGGTAGAGTCTTTCAGAGGCCCTCTGTGGTAGGCTTCTGTCCTGTTACTTG